>NC_135786.1:157685000-157985000 GCF_051106095.1 Pogona vitticeps | reverse complement strand
AGGTCTCTCTCACAATTTAAATTGATCAGAATATGAAGACAGGAACACAACTACGATAGAAACGGATTCCTGAATATATGTAACAAAGACTATTATTTCAGATTAAGTTGACGGATGGGATTAAATCCTGTTCTTGATACCAGGACCAGCACGGCCTAGCAGTGGGTTCAGCCAACATCCCAGTGATGTCCTCTAGTCAGAATACACATTTCTTAGTAGCAGCTGTCTCTACAAGATATAGATGTTTCTCCATGCACAATATGTGTGTATGTGGTGTGCATATGTGTATGTGTGCATGCATGAACACATGTACGCATGTGTGGGCCAACAGTGCATGTGTCTCATACTTCATAAACATCTACTGTTGAAAAAGCTGCCTTCGGTCCTTTTGGCAAGAAATGTGGGATAGAAATGAATGAATGAATGAATGAATGAATGAATGAATGAATGAATGAATGAATGAATGAACCTCTGTTCCAGTGACTTCTGTTAAAAATAGTTTCACTGCCTTTGCTGAAAATGAGCTTCATTTGCTCCCTGTGACACTAGCACATAGTTCAAATTAGTTTCCTTATATTATGGACACAATATTGGTTGGGGTCACTTGGGGAAGAAGATAGCTTGACCAAGGAAAACTGTATTAAGGTAGCTGCAGATAAGGAAAACAGAGAGTGGGGCTAACAAGGTCCAAAAAGAGGTGCACACTTTTTGAATCACACCATCAAAAAGCAGATTACAACTTACATTAAAACACAAAATCATACCCTTAAAATACCATCATATATATATTTTATATATACTGTAATCATATTCTAAAAACCCAAAATGTCAATAATAATTCTTAAAATTATGCATATTTTGAAAATAATTCATATAAAGTAATACAGTGGTGCCTCGCTTAGCGGTGTTAATTCGTTCTGAAAACATCGCTGCTAAGCGATTTCATCGCTAAGCGAAATGCAGTTTCCCATTGAAATGCATTGAAAACCGGATAATCCATTCCAATAGGAACGAATTGCTGTCTGTAAGCGAAAATCGCCATAGGAAACATCGCTAAGCGAAACACAGTTCCCCAACTGAAATGCATTGAAACCTATTCAATGCATCTCAATGGGGGAAAAATACAACAACAAATTTAAAAAGAGTCAGAACAAAGTCAAATTTGGTCAACAAAGGGTTTATTAAGTGCACTTTATGATTTCAAACATTTCAAACAGTAAACTTTAACTTTATAAATAACAGAAAAACATTTAAAAAACAGCAAACATGAGGCTGTTTAAACCATCATTAAGCGAAACAGGGGACCCAAAATTTAATCGCTATGCGAAGCATGGTCCGAACCATCGCTAAGCAAAAATCGCCCATAGGGACCATCACTAAACAAAGCGCAAAAACGCTCCGAAAAAGTCATCGCTAAGCGATTTCATCGCTAAACGGAGCGCCCATTAAGCGAGGCACCACTGTATTTTTCTCTCACACAAAATGTAGCACCGCCAGCCATGTAATACTTTTTCTACAGGATACTACTGTGTATCCTGTATTATACAGATGCAAAAACAGAATGGGGTGAAACTTACTGTTTTGGACAACAGCACCCAGAATCCCCAGCAAGCAGGAGTTTTCCTAGCTTTCCCTTAGCCATAAAAAGTCCCCTCCATGGCAGATATCATGAGTAATTTTTTCTTTTTAAAAACCCTCTGTATGTTAGCAGAAGAATTTTGAATTTGATCATTCTCTTTTTAATGCACTGAAAGCTGGTGAGATATGCCCAGTCTCAACCTTTCCCAAGGAAAAGCAAATGTCCAATCTGGATGCTTCTTGGATAAGGGAAATTAACTTCTACTTGCAGTTCATAGTTTTGTTCATTCGTATATACTGCATAGCACTCGATTTCCACATATTATGGAGGAAAGAGAAAGAGCAGCTTAAAAGGGAAGTGGAAAGAAGGATAGGCTGATTTTAAAGACTGTAAGATATGGGGATCTGAGTTCAGGTACAGAACATGCTCCTCAGACATACCCAGTGTTAAAAAATAAATGTGGAAGATTGTATTTTTTTCAAAACATATTAGGTGCAAAGATGCATGTAACAAATGCACTTTTGACTATAAGTGTTGGAGAATTTGGTTAATTCCTTTTATGGTTAGCAGAGCATGAAGGAGAATCAACAACCACACGGAGAAAGTGTGAGAGAATAGTTTAACTCTCAGTAGCTCACCTCGTTTCACAGTGACTAGCACTTTATATGTTAAAAATCACTGGAAACATTTTAAGAGTGTATAGACATTCTAAGCTAGAGTTTCTGTACAATTAAGGCAGACAGATCAAAGGGCATTCCAGACTACGAGTATCTCATAACAAAATTAGAGGGATGCCTCCCTAAAATACTGAGTTGAGCCCCCCCCCCATTATCTCCCATCCACAAGCTGCCCCCATTCTAGAATTTCATTCAGAAATATGACATGTCTGTCTATACACAAGCCAGCAAGATTATTCAGCCGCTCTTCCCCTCAGAGGGCCTAACTGACCCCTGTCCAGAAGAATGAAAAAGCTGTCCTTCTTGCTTGGCTTTCCTCCCCCACCCTCACAAACAGATCGGGCATGTCTGTGCCAGGTCTCTCCTGCATTTACACACAAAGCCCCATTCTGTAGGCCACAGCGCTGTTGTCCTCAGTTTCAGAGCAACCAACAGCCTGCTGTGTTTCACGACTGAGCATCGTGCTGTTTAAAGAGAGAGAGAGCAGAAGATCAAGGAAAGAATGAATGGTGTTCATCCTGCAAAAGCACAAGGACTCATGGTTCCTTGAGCTTCAGTCTGGTCCAGCGGGGACAGCTGCAGCTTCCCCTCACTTCACGCGAAAATTCTGCTAAGTTGTGCACCTCTTTCCACCCCCTCGATCCCCCAGATTACACTAAACAAGCAACAACCTCTATTGACAGGCCTGCAATTGGCCACATTCAGCTTTCCAAGCAGTGTGACAAATCAGAATAGGCATAGATAGATAGATAGATAGATAGATAGATAGATAGATAGATAGATAGATAGATAGATAGATAGATAGATAGATAGATAGATAGATAGATAGATAGATAGATAGATAGATAGATAGATAGATAGATAGATAGATAGATAGATAGATAGATAGATAGATAGATAGATAGATAGATAGATAGATGATAGATAGATAGCAGAGGACCCACACTTGTCTACTTTTTAAATTACATTTTGTATATTTTAACCACATAATATGTTTTATGAATTGATTATACATTTTTAAACTGCATTTTGTATAAATATGTTTTATGAGCTGGTCACCCAACCGTAGTAAATAAATTCAGTTCAATTCACTTGTGCACTTCCATCACTTCCTTTTTCAAAAGGCATGGCAACCTCAAACGCTGTGACTGAAAGGAGGCAGAGTGAGCCAAGAGAGCAGTTACACTCTTATACTCAAAATACCTGTTCCCTGTCTCCAGTTGTTTCCCATGGGAAGGAATAAAAACTAGAAGAAAAGGACCTTTTGTGCACAGGGAAGAGGTGTGTGTGGGTGTTTAATTCTGTGCAGACAATAAGGAAGGGAAAGGGTTAAATGCCACCTCTCCCCCCCCCACACACACACACTTACTCTCACTCTCTCATACACATACCCTGTTCTGATTACAGCTTCTGAGGTTGCTTTCCATAAAATAAAATAAAATAAAATAAAATAAAATATGTGGGACCTCTAGAGCTGCACAGCTGTGCATCACACACAGACTTGCCCTTAAAATTCAGTCTGTGCTAGTTTAATTATTTAAACTGACATATGACATCTTTTGAAAGTCCCTTTCTTAGCTCCCCTATCCTCAGAGGCACAATGGTACGGATTGAGGGGGGGGGGGGCTGTCCCTGCTCCAAGGCTGTGAAACCCTTCTGAGGGAGACTGCATGAGTTCTTTCTTTTCTTGCCTTTCCACCAGGAGGCCAAAATCTTTTTGTTTCAAGCAGGCTTTTGGCAACAGGACTCACTTGCCACAGAAGGGGTCTTTAATTAGAAAGGTGGTTTGCCTTCTTTTATTGGTGGGATTTAATTGTTTAAAATTATTTGTTTCTTTTGCTTAAATCCAAAAAGAAGAAGAAAAACCCCAAAGCATGTAAATAGACAAAAGGGGAACAAGGTTTTTTTTTTAAAAAAAACCAAAACCTTATTTTATGTTTTAACGGTATGTAGTTCATTGAATTTTACTGTGAGCTGCCTTAAGAAATCTGGGATATTGAATGTGTCTTTCTAGCTGTGCTTGGACACATCCAACCATTATCACCAAATATAATTTGGCTTGCTGTTATATTAGTTTACCCTTCTGCAACATGGCTCCTTCCAAGCTGGTTTGGATGGCAGTTCCCACCAGCTTCACCTAACATGGCGAATGTGAATGATCATGGGAGTTGAGTGCAAAAACATTTGGAGGGCACCACGCTGAGGAATACTGGATTTGTCCAAAGAGATCAGGAAAGGTGATTTACATATTTAACACAACATAGTAACAGATCACATTTTCACATTCTGGAAATATATATAGTATGAATCCTAGGCTAGGAATGTTGCACTGCTTCCTGAATGGAAAAAAAAAGCAACAAAAAGATCAGGATCTTGGCTTCTTACTCACTCAGCAACCACATGGGTCCATGGCTCAGACATAAAGTCATTGTTTGATAAAATAGAGAGTGCTCTTATAACAAAAGGCACAGACTACTTCCTAGTGAGATGTGCCATCCGGTTTGTTCCTTTCAATGGCTGCATAATTCATTTAGGTTGTCACAGCTTTTCATTGCTGAACAGATCATCGGAAAGGAAGCTGTCATTTAAAGCAGCAAAGCTGATTCTATTCCAAAGTGGCCAACACTCCTATTATTTGTACCAAGAAGTCGTAGAAACGACTTCCATTTCATCACATGACCTATCCTAATCATAAATCTAACAATAGAAACTGAACAACAATTGTTAAAGTGAACTTTATTATTGCTGGGCTGCTGAGATCTAGTCCCATGACTCACAGAATTGTGGTCATTTATAGGGTTGATTTAGATAGATGTGATTTACCTCCAATAAAGAAGAACTCACCATCCTCCAACACAATCCATTCCATGGATGAACTTCTCTTCCCATTTGGAATGGTGAAACCTGCTATCACTTTCTTCTACATGTAATTTTTTTTTCCAATCTCAAGGTCTTTTCATTCCAAAATATGGAAAAATTTGACAATTTAGGTAAATTCTTAAGAAAAAGAACTGAATCGATTTCCTCCTATCATTTGTACTGGCAATATCCTGGAATGATGCTTAGAGCATGTCTGCATTACATTGATACAACTTAGCCATGGGTTATTCATATTCATATCTCTGGGGATAGGGATATGAATTGTGGTACTACAGGTGCTATGGAGACGCATGCTCTCCTCCTAGAACTGGCCAGTCCACTCACCTGTCACCATGCGCTGCTCAGGTCCTTTGTCGTCGTCATCATGCCAATCTGGGAAAGAGCCCAGCCAGCACTTCCCTGCCTCCCCATGCAGCTGACCATTCCAGCAAGGAGGTGGGACAGGGAATCTCCCTCTCAGTTGATGAGTGGTCAGCTCTGTGTGGGTGGGGAGGGAGGTAGGGAAGCACCGGCTGGGCTCTTTCCTGGATTGGCACGATAAGGACAGAGGAACTAAGTGCCACACAACAACCAGTGAGTGAACCATCTGGTTCTGGGGGGGGGACGGAATGGACCTCCATGGCACTTGTGGTGCCACTATTCATATTCATATCCCCAGGTATATGAATATGAATAGCCCATATCATATAGCTGTCTGATGCCATTTTAACTGCTATGATTCCATCCTGCGGAATCCTGGCATTTGGAGTTTGGTAGAATTCTTTACTAGAGCACATCCTGAATATGAAGATGTTTGAGAATTCTGGGAAATTCTTAGCACAAGTGAGCTGATCTGAGATTAAAACCCCACATACCCCTACCTTCAACTGCTTCTCGTCACAAATCAGCCAAACCGCAGAAGCCTCTGTGCTGCAAGGTCAGAAGGCCAAACTGTCGTAAGATCAAATCCAGGAAACGGAGTGAGCTCCCGCCGCTTGTCCCAGCTCCTGCCAACCTAGCAGTTCGAAAGCATGTAAAAATGCAAGCAGATAAATAGGTACCACTTCGGTGGGAAGATCACGGTGTTCCGTGTCTAGGTCGCACTGGCCACGTGACCACGGAAACGGTCTATGGACAAACGCTGGCTCTACGGCTTGGAGATGGGGATGAGCACCGCCCCCTAGAGTCGGACACAAATGTCAAGGGGAACTTTTACCTTGTCCTACAGCCTCCTCCTCCACCACCACCACTGCCATCTTCAGAGACAGCAGCCCAGTTTCCCTTCCAGGAGCTGGGCCTGATGTCTCTGTGCATGCACTCACCTACCAGCTGATGGGCCAGTAGCCACAAGCCACAAACCACCCCAATTTGTCATTTTTCCCGTTCATGCCCATCTTTACTTTTGCTGTTCCTTGATATATCTGCTAGGAACTGTTGGGGTTTTTGCAATCTCACATGTTGTCTTTGGTGGGATTGGGATGACCTGGTCTGGTGTGACTGTTAATCTATCCAGTAGTAACCATTCCTTTCCTTGCCTCTGAATTCAAAGAGATCTCTGCCTCTTTGCTCTTTCCCTCTCTTTTAGTCTGTTGAAGTGGTCAACACGCCTCTTGAGACCTGTTGTTCAAAGCAGCCATGCTTTTTAGCTTGCTGTTATCTATTCACCATACGTTTTCTAAATAGTTTTTATCCTAGAGCTATAATTGCAATTAATAATGAGCTTAAAGACCATCAGTAGTGAATAATTAGTTGGACTGTGTTACTTGGCCTGAGGTGTAGATGTTTGTATTTTTAGTGGGGGACTTCTAGTGGGTGGGGAGTGTTTGGGGAATGTTATGTGTGTGCATGTGTCTGGTCTCTGGGTGTCTGTGAATTTCGTTGTATGGGTATACTGTGTATATACTTACAATGACAATAAATTATTATTATTGTTGTTATTGTTGTTATTGTTGTTGTTGTTGTTGTTGTTGTTGTTGTTGTTGTTATTATTATTATTATTATTATTATTATTATTATTATT
This sequence comes from Pogona vitticeps, assembly GCF_051106095.1. Lineage (NCBI taxonomy): Eukaryota > Metazoa > Chordata > Lepidosauria > Squamata > Agamidae > Pogona > Pogona vitticeps. The sequence goes on along the minus strand of NC_135786.1, from coordinate 157,977,865 downwards.
ATTATTATTATTATTATTATTATTATTATTATTATATGCAGGTGAAATATTTTATTATTCCTCCTTACAGATGTCTTAAGAGTGAGTTATTGGGGCTGTAAATGCCAGTTAATGAGAAAAAGGGGTGTACTACTCTGGAGACCCTGAAGCTATTCTGCTCTGTGAGTGCCTGCACTTCTTCTGCACACAGAGAGGAATTTAACCAGAAATTCAAAACTCTGAAACAGGAACTGCTGAAGCAGAGGTCTCAGGGTGTTAGAACAATGGCCGTTGCGGCTGCTACCTTTGTATCCATCTCTGTCACTAGACCCTTGCTTCGTCAGCACTGCCATTTTCTGCTCTGCTGACTCTTGTTCCTATTATTAGATCTCTTTTTCACCCACTGTCGTCACCAAGAGAAATATTGACAGGATTTTTCTGCCTAAGGTGTATAGGATTATTTTTTGTGTGTACCACAGACACTTGGCTAAGCTCACAGTATCAGCAGAAGACCATGTAGTTTTGAAGCCTTGCTAATTCAACATGGAAAGCAAGTGAGTTCTTGATTCCTTGTGCCAGGGGGATTGGTATGGCTGCCTTTGTAATGGCTAGTTCAGTCCTAGTAAAGACTTCCCTCATCTCTCTGGTAGAGTGGGGAAGCTTGTCTAACCCCCTTGGTTAATTTCTCTGCCCTTTATTGCTTTGAAGCTTATGACCATGCCAAGCTTTGCAAAGTGCTAGAACCCCTTTGATCCACTCATTTTCTGTCTCCTCCCTAAGGTTGAAGCCCATGAAGCCAAAAGAGGTAGGCAGCACAATACTGTGCTACTTGATATGCTTCCTAATAGTGAAAATATCTTCCAAGAATCTGAATGTAATGGAGGATTGTTTTAGCTCAGCTGTCGCCCTGCTGCACTATTTTTCTATTTTCAGGGACTTCCTTGCTTATTTAAGCATTAAAAGATAGATCTCCCACAAACATCCTGAAGTAGTGGAACCAAATTTGCCATGGTGAGATTAGAACTTAAAACCTTCAGCACTGCTTATGGCTGTGTGGCACACTACTAAAATAACTTTTGGTTGTGTTTGTTCTGCAACTTGGAACCTCTTTCTGACAATACAATATTCAAAGGGTCAAAAAATAACATTAAAGGGAGGGAGTGTTCCCTGCAATTAACCACTACAGTGGTGCCTCGCAAGACGATTGCCTCACAGGACGATTAATCCGCAAGGCGATTTGTTTTTGTGATCGCTGTTGCGCTTCGCAAGATGATGTTTTCTATGGACGATTTTCGCAAGACAATGATTTTTCCATTGGAACGCATTAAATAGATCTCAATGTATTCCAATGCGGAACCGCGTTTCACAAGACGATGTTTTCGCAAGACAGCGTTTTTCGCGGAATGAATTAACATCATCTTGCAAGGCACCACTGCATTCCCTCCCATAGTCAGATCTCCTCAAAGACAGATGGTTTAGCAAACAGGCTTGCAAATTAAGCCCACACTTACTTTCCAGTGACTAGTCACAAAACAAAGCATGCTGGCCAGAATCCAGTGGAATAATCATGCCAACCTAAATCCACCAGCATAAGTTTCAGCAGCCAATTGCTGCTAGTTGAGAAGTCAGTGTTTGCATTTCTTGTCACATGCCATGTTAACTTATTCTGGTGTGTGGCAGACGTTTTAACTAGTGGCAATTTGCAGCTGAGATTAGCACTAATAGGTTCACATTGGTAGGTGTTAAGTAACAGGATTCTAGCTGCTAAATGATTAACATATGCATACATCATTGAGAAAAAGCACATGCTATGAAAAGCAAAAGTATTTTGTCACTTGAAGGAGCCCCTCTTTTAAAAACATGTTACAAATACCCTAAGGATTTGGGTTGATCCTGCCCACCAGGATCACTAGTAATGTCACTAGATTGTTAAATTACGTGCTGTCAAGTCAATTCTGACTTATGGTGACCCTTTTCAGGGTTTTCTAGGTAGAGAGTGCTCAGAAGTGGTTTACCATTCCCTTCTTCTGGGGTACCCTGGGACTGTGAAGCTTGCCCAAGGCCACTCAGGCTCCCTCTTCTGGGGTACACAGTGGGGATTTTAACTCACAATCTCTGACTCCACAGCCATATACCTAATTCACTGAGCTATCTAGCCAGCTGGTCACTAGACAGAAATGAGTATAAAAAAATTGAGTGTTTGGGTGTGAATTTTACCTGGGCCAGGAAGTCCTTCTGAAGTTGATATATTTCTACATTTATTTATTTATTTATTGGACTTATATACCGCCCCATAGCGCTACAAGAACTCTCCGGGCGGTTTACAATTTTTAATTATGCAGGCTACACATTGCCCCCCCCCCAGCAAGCTGGGTACTCATTTTACCGACCTCGGAAAGATGGAAGGCTGAGTCAACCTTGAGCCGGCTACCTGGGATTTGAACCCCAGGTCGTGAGCACAGTTTTTAGCTGCAGTACAGCGTTTTAACCACTGCGCCATGAGGCTGTGTCCTGACTCACTTCTGGGTAATAGCCGTACAGTGGGGTCTTGACTTGAGAACTTAATCCGTATTGGAAGGCGGTTCTCAAGTCAAAAAGTCTGTAAGTCAAGTCACCATTGACCTACAGTGCATTGAAAACCGATTAATCCCGTAACAGGCCGTTTTTGTTCCATTTTGGTTTTTTTCTGGTCTGTAAGTCAAATCTCAGTCTGCAAGTCAAACCTAAATTTTGCGGCCAGAGAAGTCTGTAACTCAAAAAGTCTGTAAGTCAAGCCGTCTGTAAGTCAAGGGTCCACTGTATAAGGTGTGTAAAGCTCCACAGTGCCTCCTCTTTCTGCCATGAAGGTAGACCAGACCTGATCTACATCCCTATTCTGCCTAGCCATTTGGTGTGGTGTTATTTAAATGTAGTGCTGGTCTGGAAGCTATAATATTAGAGAACAGGAAAAGCAGGAATTGGGATGGTAGGATAACTCTGAGTGTAGGCAAAATGGTGCAGCTATGCAGCTGCTGTTGTACGACCTTTAGCCTGATAAACAAACCTTAGTTACTTCACGCCCACACCCACCTCCTATGGCTCTTTTAGAAAAAGCTGTTCTCATCCTCCTCTTCCCCCTAGGGCTACCAGGTCAACAGTATCACATTCCCTGACATTTGGGGTACAAAACCTGGGGGTGGGCAGTGGGAGTGGACCTTGTGATGGTGGAGATGAGGGTTAGGAGGGAAGCAGCAAACACACACGCAAACATCTTTGTGCCAAGCCCCTGAGCTCTGGCAACAGCTGGGGATGAGCGGAGAAGGTGTCAAAGCCACCATCTAAGCTTTATCCTTCTCTAGTGCCAGATGTCCTGAGATTTGTCTCTCTCGTTGGAGATCCAGAGAAATATAACTCTTCCTGGAGACCCTAGACGGCACTCCGAGATCTGAAAATCCTACCTCATTCCCCCCTCTCTTCTCTGAGAGCTGCATGGATTTCCATGTGAATGTTCTCTGCTTGAGATCTCTATTCTCTAAATCAGGGATGTCAAAGGTCACATGCCTCTGGAGGTAATCTGTCAGTGGCTGCAGGCTGGTGGTAGGGGAGGCTGAAGCTATGATCAGGGCCAGAGACAAAGTAAATGAGTCTATGTCCTCCCTCCCTCCTTCTCTCTCTCTCTCTTTTTCTGCCATGTTTTTTTTTCTTATTCTTCTCCATGCTATTCTCTCTCAATCTCCTTTTCCTCCTTCTCACCTACTAAGCCGCTAGCAAACGGCCAGATTGCTCTTGCACTGATTCCTTGCAGAGGTATTTTGAAACCAGGCAGAAGGATACAGAGAGCTAGCAAGGCTATACTTGCTTACCCACTGTCCAAAGTCTAAAACTGGACCTTAATTGCTCCAAGTTACTGTTTACTACTGTCTACAAGTCACTAGCTCCCTTGTGTGCTTGTAACTACATTACTGCTCCTCCTCGTCTTTTCCAGCCACAGCATAATGGTTGCATGCGTAATGGGCCACTTTTCAAGGTGTTCATATTATGAACTGCACAGCATGTGGATTCTCATCGTGTGCAACTCCACAGGCCAAATTACTGGGGCTATAATATCCTGTTTGTTTACAACAGAGCTCTTTATGTTTTTTTCTGTGGGTTTTTTTCCCCCCTCTCTCTTCTGTTTTATTCTATCCAGTTGCTTGGAACATTTCAGCAGTTTGCCATTCTTCAGTTCATTCACATCCCCTTCTTTAATCTACAGTCACAGACCATTCCTTGTGCTATTCAAATACAGCAACACTCAAGTGTTAGCATTACTGTCTTAACAATTGTGTTTACCACATTACTTAGTGACTGCCTCCTTTGGGGTGTATTTGAACAACATCAAATCAAAAGTGTAGAGCTGTATCCCATGTAATAAGTGTGGAGTAATTTGTGTAAACTGGGGTCATTGTTGGTATGGATTTATCCATCATCTCCTTATGGTAAAACTGTTGGAATGTTCTTATTCCTTTCACATTTCCCACCATTGAATATATGGAATTTTCTGCTTTATTTGCAATGGAAAGGGGGGGGGGAAATGAAGCACATTGGCCATATTCTGATAGACAAACCTATTCTGAAGGCAAACCTATCAGGCTTGTAGAACACAGGTGGGTGACGGCTGCTCTTTGGAACTTATTGCAGTACGACTCCTATCAGACCTAGAAGATATAGCCAATAATGAGGAATCATAGAGTTGCAGTCTGAGAAACAACAGGAGGAATATAGTTGTCCATCCCAGTATAGGAGGACAGGTCTTCCTGAAAAGGAATCAGCATGACTTTTGAAAATATAAGCCCTAGCTCACTAACCTTTTGGAGCTGCTTCCTCCAACTCAGGCCCTCCAGATGTGTTGGACTGCAATTCTCATCATACTTTTCCCAGCATTCCCAGCAAATATAGCTGTCCTCTCTCTGTATGATGGGAGTTGTAGTCTGATACATCTAGAGCAGGGGTCTCAAACTCAATTTACCTGGGGGCCGCTGGAGGCAGAGTCTGGGTGAAGCTGGGCCGCATCAGATTTTCCGCCAAGTGGAGCAAGAGACCGAGGAAGCCACCCAGGAGTTTTGTTAGCCAGACGGGCTGGTTGGCAGGCTGCAGTTCTGGATGGAGGGTGCAAGAGGCACTGTCTTGGGAGACAGCTGGTGAGCGAGGCTAGGCTTTTTTTGACTCTTGACAGCAGAGGATGCATGGGTGCTTGGGGGGGCAGGCAAGGCGGGGGCCACAAACTATTGTCCAGCAGGCCGCAAATGGCCCCGGGGCCACATATTTGAGACCCCTGATCTAGAGGTTCCTGCATGGGGAAAGGTTACTTCAAAATGTCGATGATCATGAGAATAGGAATGGTGCACACAAATATATTTGTTGCTCCAATCTTCCTTAGTAACATTGCTGGACTAGACCACTGGTCCCTCTGGGCTAGCATCCAGTTTCACATGTGATCCATGAGATACATCTGGGAAGCCCACAACCAGGACACTATGGCAATAGCTCCGTTGGTTAAGACCAAGCAGCAGAAAACACACAGCCAGAGAGGTGCAATATTAGAACACTGGATTTAGAAGATCCAGATTCCAATTCCCCCTGAACTATGATACTTGTTAGGTTACCTTGGGCCATCACTACCTCTCACTCTGTCCTACCCCACAGGGTTGTTGTGAGAACAAAATGGACAGGAGGAGGGACCTAGAGTTCCCTGGAGGAAAGGAAAGATGGGAGTTTGGATACGTCTATGTTAATATTAAGTCATTAAAAATCAACCCATTAATTTAAAACATTACGAGAAATCAGAAAATGTGTTTGCTAACTATTTGTTAAATTGACATTTTGTAAAATAACTAAGAATAATGAGTAACAAATTAAAATAAGAACCACCATCTTTACTTGACCATAGCCCTTTTGGTGCAGATGGTGCAGTGTAAATAGGGTCACTGGAAGTCAGGGGGAGGAGTGATATGCCATTTGGTGTGATCCTCATGTCCAAATGGTATATTGACCTCAAGACCCTCCGGCTCCTTCCACTGTCAACTAAACAGTTTTCTTACTCCTCTGTGGAGGAGCAGGGGAAACGAAATTATTATTTACACCTGTGCTAGACAACATTGATACACTGAGTCATTTAGATAAAATTAATTTTCCCTTGTCTGTAGTGCCAGTTAAGAAACTACCTGCACTTCACACAAAGGTAAGGAAAAATATTTAAAATTTTAATCTAAGTGATTCAGTGAATCAGTGATGGTCTAGCAGATGCAGAGGGACAGGTGAAGTGCTAAATCAGCCAATATTCTTAAGTACTTTGTTTATTAAGTCACTTCATGATACCAGAAATTAAAACCACAAATCTGCTTTGAATCTTCCTTTGCATTTGGCTCTTCAGTTTTGTTAAAATATACCCGTATTCCTTTGTGAGACAATATCATATAGTGACCGCTGTTGTTTATATATGGTAAACTATCTCTATAATTTTGACCCAACTCCGGGAGGCAGTGGAAGACAGGAGGGCCTGGTGTGCTCTGGTCCATGGGGTCATGAAGAGTCAGACACGACTTAATGACTAAACAACAACAACATTTCTATCATTCTGAGGACATGCAGATCTCATATTGGTTTTTATGTTGATGGGATTTACTTTTCATCTGTGAATATTTCCAGGCATCCTCTGTGAAACCCATGGAAAAGATCCTATTGCTACCTCATTTTTGAACTGATAAAAATATACAGCAGAGGGAAGGGACATTTGGAAAAAGGGACTGGAGCTAGTTTTGCAAACTGGTCAGTGCTATTGTTCCAAATTCTAACAATACACTGTGAAAGAATTGTTCAAATTAAGCAGATGGGTACCCTGCCAGAAAAACATAATGCTAAACACCTGGAAAAGCTAACCTTTTGCTGAATTCAAAGGCAACTTGTACATGCGTTTTCCTGTTCCTAGACAATAAATGTGTCTCATCCATTGTGCTTTGAAATGCAGTGGAAAGAATGGATGGTTAAGTCGGTCTCATTCCCTCCGCTGAAAAATCCTCCTGCTACTTCCATTTCATTTCTGACTGAATTAGGTAAGATTAAACAGCTATAACAGCTTGGAGGCAGCTTCTGTAGTTGTTACACCATGAAAGGATTTGGATTGAAATGTTAATTTTCTGTTGAGATACATTTTTAATCAACAGCAGACTATCGTACATTGGTGTGGAACGACAGTAATAGGGGATTTGCTTTCTATATTTACCTGAAAGCTTGGGGAGCATAAAAATCTTAGTGGCTGTATTCATGGAAAATGAGGTGGTGAAGGAAAATAATCACTGCACAGGCTGCTTCTGCAGCTACACATTTACTGACATAATTTAATGCCCTTTTCAAAGTATAGCAGCCTTCCTTTGTATGATATCCTCCCCAAAATTTGTACCCCATATGCACACACACATCACACTTAGGTGTGAATGGATGAGACAACCATTTCTGATTGCTTTAATGCCTGACAGAGACAGTAGAGAGAGAGATGTTAATTACAATTGAAAGCACGAAACGAAGCAAAGCTAATCTGAAAACTCCTCGAGATGGGGAAAACTCTTGCTGTGCCACCCTGGTATTTTAATTATTTGAGGATTTTTCTCTTCTACTTACAGGCTATCTCCAAAGTCTCCTTATAACTTCAGTTTTGAATTTTTCCAATCTTGATTTTGTTTTGTCATGTATTTACATCAGTTCATGAGCATTTTTCCAAAAGGTTCAGAATGAAGATGCACACGAGTCTAAATACCCATTTTTGTGTGCATTTCTCTTAACACGCCCATTCTTTTATGCAGTTATGCCATACTTGCAAGTAATTTCTCTTCATGTAAGGCATTTTGGAATACAGTACTTTTCGCATGAATGTTAATTTTTTTATCATTTTCCTCTAATATGCACATTTTATTTGTTTTTTGAATTTGAGAACTCAATCATAAAATTTGGAGAAGTGACCGTACCAAATGTTGATTGTGTTTTGGTTCATGTCTGGGGTTCAGAAAGACTAAATTAAGTACAGTGCATTTTGTCTCCCATTCCTCAATGTATAAGTGCGAAGGATCTTGTGTCTTTAATGTAACTGGGGAAAGTGAAATGTGACCTTCTTTCCCAAAGATAAAATGAAGGAAAAATTTATCAAAGTGCATTTTCTCCTGTAACTATAGTGCTAATGCAGAGAGCCTTGCAAGATAAATACAGATTTGGCAATATCAAGGTTAACATATTAGAGCATTTTACCATCAGATTGCTAAAATGTGGATTGCTTTAACTTTGTTTAAAATGACTGTTGTCCTTGGTTGAGTTTGGAAAAATTACCTTTTCATGCCATGACCTGAATCCTATTGCTTGACATATGCAAACTGCTTCTAGTTAAGGACTTGCTGTTTACATTCCTTATTGTGCACCAAATCACATTATTAGCAAGCGATGAGGAATACAAGCATCTCCTTAAATAGTATCAAATTGCCACTGTGATTTAATTTTAGACCACCACGCTTATGCCATCATACATAATCACACTGTAAATAAGCCGTAGGATTCTGATTTATAAGTCCCAGTATGCCCAATGGTTTTGTGGGCTCAGAGATTCTGAAAGTTGTAGAATAAACAAGTAATATTTGCAAGCTCTAATCTCTGTGTAGCAACATTTTTGGCCAGAGGAGATAAACAGGACACGCCATACACCAAATCTTATTTCCATACACACAACTTATCCATCCTCTTTCACTTCTGGTGTTGGCCATGAGAGAACCAGACAGCAACCCAAAAGAGACCTAAGCTTAGCTCAGGAGCTAAAGTGCAGGTATATGATTTTTAGGAATCTTTTAATTCTTCCCTGTTGAGTCACATGACACCCCAATCCTTAACATGCCCATATTAACCTCAGATAATTTTCTAAGTAACTTTTCACTAGAATAGAGAAAGGCACTATAATACCTTCCTGCTGAATTGGGCTGCATTTCTCGTAATCACTGACAATTGGCTATATCGTCTTGGTCTTATGGAAGTGGTAGTGAAAAACATCTGGAGCTTATCAGGTTGCCTGCCTCTTCACTAGGACCGGGAACATAGCTGCTGCCTTAGATCAGACCATCGGCCCTTTTAGACCAATGGTTCCCAACCTTGGGTCCCCAGATGTTCTCGGTCTAAAACTCCCAGAAGCCTTCACCACTAGCTGTGCTGGCCAGGATTTCTGGGAGTTGTATTCCAAGAACATCTGGGGACCCAGGGTTGGGAACCACTGGTCTAGACCAATTTTGCTAACTCTGACTGCTGTGACTCTCCAGAGATTTAAGACGGATCTCTTCCTACTTGTGCCTAGAGGCTGATCTGGGACCTTGTACAGGGAAAACATATGCTCTGCTAAGCCCTGAAGTACAGCCCCTCAGCTAGAATTGTCTCATTGTCTCCCATATTTTACTGTGGCATGAGACCTCTCAATGGATTCCCACAGCAGCTTATAGCTCCAAAGTTGCCAACCGAGTAGAAGGATGAAGAGGAGGCAGTGACGGTGGCAGTGGCTCATAGTTTATTCAGGCCACAGCACACACAAGAAATTATGTGCCTGAAACACGTCGGCGGCTTCACTGAAACAGCTACACAGCAGGGCTCAGTGGAAGCTTGTCAGGCCTGATGGGTGATTTAGTGAGGTTGTAAGGGAAGTGAGTGAGCGTGGCAATTCTCTTCCCATACAGATGAGAATGCTGAGCTCTGGCTGGACTGAACACACAGAGGCACAAAAGCAGACTTCTTTTTGCAGCAGCCAATCCGAAGTCTCCCCTGCCCTGGGTTGCTGGGGGGTACTAACTACTCAATGCCTGAATAATCTGGACAAAAAAAGTGTATGTGGGGGAGCTGTGTGTTTATGACTGACATAAAATAGGTTATACTGCCAAGCTCTCTCATTTGTGTGAAGATTTTAAATGCATTTTCCTCTCAATGCAGAGGGAAACAACATTGAGGGTAGTGGGTTATGTGGGTGGGTTGGGATGAAACATAGAAGAGGGGGGAAAGAAATTTGATTTTTGCAATGCACACAGAGGGCTTTTGGAGTTGGAAATGTCAGTACTGTATAATGTTTTATCATATGCAAAGGCAGAAGGGAAAGGCAAGGCAATTTGGAGTGGAAGGGCAGCCATGTCCCTCAAACTGCAGGGAACTCTTTAGGAGCTGCAGCTGTTCCTACCACCCTGATGGTATTTCTCAAATTGTCACATTACACCAAGGAAGTCTTTCATACCCGCAGAAATAAGCATGGGGAGGTTTTCCCTAACTGGTGCATGTGACAAACCCAGACCTACTGGGATATGTCACACAGTTACACTAAGCTGCCACCAACCATTCCCTATAAGAAGTCAAACAGACCAGGGATGGATTTTTAAACAATAAAAAGAATAAGGTTTATTTTAAATACACACAGGGAAAAATAAACAATCAGGTGAATAGGATAAAGTAACGTGGCTTATTCTCACTCATACATACACACAGTTTGGTTCACACAGAACCCTTAACTTGAAGCACAGACCCTGAACCTATCAGTTCTGGCTAACCAACAGACACCTGAACCTATCAGGTTGGTACTCTGACACACAGTAGTACCCTGTCTGACACACAGACTCCCACAACAGCTTCTTCTTCCCAGCTGCTGCTTCGTCACATCCCAGTGTCTCACAGTGTCTCCTATCTTCACCACACAGGCTTCACATATTTATACAGTACAGCCCCTCCTCCTGATGTCCCGCCTTCCACTCCCCATAGGATGGAACTTTCCCTCCAAACCCATGACAGACAGGTAACATCAGTGCTGTATGTAACACCTCCCCTCTTTATAAGTTGTTTTGTAGGGGGAAAGCTAACGTGCTTTTCACCAAAAAACAACCTGGATAAAACACACAACAACAATTATACATACCATATTATACTTACTCATACTTACATTCTAAGTTAAACATTTCAATTAGGCATTTAAACATTTACCATATACCTTACATCAATTTACCTTTATTCATACAAACCAATTCAAAAACAGGTACATTTAACTTTTTGTCCTCATTATATACACATAGTCCATGTTCTTTCGCCGTCTTCAATCTTCAGGTCTTCTTGATAAGGCGTCAGCAACACAGTTCACTGACCCTCTGACCACCTTCACTTCAAAGTCATAGTCCTGTAGGTTTAAAGCCCACCTCATAAGTTTGCTATTGTGGGTTTTCATTGTCTTTAACCATTGCAATGGTGAATGGTCAGTACACAGAATAAAATGTCTTCCCCAGATGTAAGGCTTGGCCTTCTGGATCGCGTAGACTATGGCCAAACACTCCTTCTCCACGGTTGCCAAATGTCTCTCACCTTTTTGAAGTTTCCTACTCAGGTAGGACACTGGATGCTGGTCACCATTCTCATCCTCCTGGCACAGAACTGCTCCTACCCCGCTGTTAGACGCATCGGTGTAGATGATGAACTCCCGGTCGAAGTCTGGAGCACGCAGGACAGGATAGTTGATTAACGCCTCCTTCAACCTCTGGAACGCCGCCTCACAGTCGCTGGTCCACGGGATGCGGTCATCAGCCTTCTTCCTCGTCAGATCGGTCAGCGGAGCCGCAATCTCGCTAAACCTCGGGATGAACTTTCTGTAGTAGCCCACCAACCCAAGAAATGATTTGACTTTTTTCTTGGTGTTGGGTCTAGGCCAATCACGAACTGCTTCTATTTTGGCCTCCAGGGGTTTTATCACTCCTCCCCCTACCATGTGACCCAAGTATTTTATTTCTGGGCTACCCAGCTGACACTTGCTGGCCTTTACTGTTAGCCCTGCTGCACTTAACCTCTGCAGCACTAACTCCAGGTGTATCAGGTGATCTTCCCAGGTATTACTGAAGATCCCTATGTCGTCAATGTAGGCCACTGTAAAGTCACTGAGCCCTGCCAAGGTCTGGTCCATCAGCCTTTGGAATGTGGCTGGTGCATTTCTGAGACCAAAGCTCAGGACTCGAAACTCATAGAGACCAAAAGGGCTGCAAAAGGCAGTCTTTTCTTGATCCCTGGGATCAATTCTTAATTGCCAATATCCCTTTACCAGGTCCAATGATGAGATGAACCGACAACCCCCTATGGTTTCAATCAGGTTGTCTAGCCTGGGCATTGGGTAGGCATCAGGAGTGGTTACACGGTTTAATTTCCTGTAATCAACACAAAACCTAATGCTCCCATCAGGCTTGTCCACAAGGACTATTGGAGAGGACCAAGGACTAGAAGAGGGGACGATTATGTTCTCCCTAAGCATCTCGTCCAGCTCCTTCCGCACCTTGTCCCTATAGGGTCCCGTTACTCGGTATGGGGATACTGCCTGCGGGGGTGCATCCCCTGTGTGGATCCGATGCATCACTCCCTTCACTATCCCCGGCTTGTTGGAAAACACCTGTTGATATTTACCAAGCAGCATTTTTAGTTCTTGCTGCTGGTCTTGGGTGAGTGCAGGACTGATCTTTACCTCCTCTGGGTTGTATTTTACTTCCCCTCTACCCTCCCAGAAGGGTAATTCCGCTTCCTCACTCTCAGCTGCTTTTATCGCGAATAAAACCCTCTGTTCCCCTCGGTAGTAGGGTTTTAGGGCATTCACATGAACCACCCTCCTTGCTTGGTTCTCCTCCTGCTCTATTAGGTAGTTCAGGTCTGACATCTTGGAAATGACCCTATATGGTCCTGCCCATTTGAGCTGCAGTTTATTCTCTCTGCAGGGCCTAAGCCAAAGCACTTCCTCCCCTGGGTCAAAGTGCCTCTCTCTAGCTTTATGGTCATACCATGTTTTCTGTCTGACCTTCTGAGCTTGCAGGTTTTCTGCTGCCAGCTCTAGATTTCTCTTTAGGTCATTCATCAGGGTGTCTATGTAAGTCACAACGTCTTGTGGGTCATCCTGGGTGATCTGCTCCCAATTTTGTTTGATCAAATCAAGGGGCCCTTTCACCCCTAAGTGTGCAGCAGACATGTCAGAGTGACCCCTTTGTAAGATCATGGGGCAATACTTTTCAGGTACCACCAGCTGACTTCTGATCCCATCTCCCCCTTTTGAGATATTCCTCAGGGTCTCTCTATATAAAATCCCCTTTTTCTCCAGAAATCTCACTGGGGTTTCAGGTGTTAGCTGGGCGTCAGTCACCTGTTCAAAACACTTTTGGAGAGTGGCGTCTGCCTTTTGCTCCTGTCCAAATCTGCTGTCTGTGGTTAAGGTTTCCACCACAGCTTCTGAACTCCCCTCTGCTTCCGTCTCTGGCTCACCATTACCCCCCTGAACTGTCCCTGTGGTGGCTTGTGAGCGTGTAATCACTAGCACCCGTTTCACATGTTCAGCCAGGTCATTTCCCACGAGCACGGCTGCTGGCAGAGTCAATGAAATTGCTAGCCGCCAAACCCCCCTCCAGCCTTGAAAGTTGACAGGTACCTCCGCGACTGGGAGTGAGATTATCTGCCCCTCAATCCCTGCCACCTTCATGCTCTCATTTGGGATTATAAACTCCCTAGGAATAATATCTGGATGGCACAGGGTTACCTGGGAACAAGTGTCCCGCAGCCCCCTATACTGACGGTCAAGTATTCCTACGTCCACCCCGGCTGTCTCAAACAACTGAGAATCTATTTTCACCAGCAAGCAGCGCTTTACCTCTATAAGAGGACCATTTTCCTCAGCCTGATCAGCAGAGGTAGCTGTTCCAGACTGAGTAGCCATGGCAACAGGCTCCCTCAGTGACCCTGAGCCTTGCTCTTTCTGGACACAGAACACAGCTTTTGGCTTGGTCCCACTAGACTCCTGAGGCACCATTCCTTTTAGCTGCTTTAATTTCTCACACTCTGAGATTAGATGACCCTTTCCCTGACAGAAATAGCATTTTCTGGTGTATTTTGATTCTCTCTCATCTTGTTTTGGTTTTCCCTCCAAAATCTGAGGTCTTAGTTTCATGTCTGAGGGCTTCCCTTCACCATGGGCCCCTCCCCCTTGCTGGCTTCTCCCTGGTCCCTGAGAGTACTTGCTGTAGGTTTCTTTGGGTTTACCTACAGATTTCCCCTCACCCAAGGGCTTTCTTATTTGGGAAATAAAATCTGCGATCTCTGCGGCTGCTGCCACAGATTTCGGTTTCCTTTCCCTCACCTGGAATTTCAATTCCCCATGCAGGACTGAATAGAACTGTTCCAGTGCTATCAAGTCTTTAAGCTGCTCATAGGTCTCTGTCCCCTCCTGCGATAGCCATTTCTCAAGCAGCCTCACCAATTGGGCCCCCACTTGGGTAAAAGTCTGCTCTGGCTTCTTGGTGAGGGACCTGAATCTTTGTCTCAGCTGCTCTGCATTTATCCCATGTCTGGCAAACACCAGTTTTTTAAACTCTGCAAAATCTTTCATCAGTTCCTCAGGCATCTCGGCATAAACCTCAGCCAGGCTACCACTGATTAAAGATCGCATGATGGTCATCTTCTCAGTTTCCCTCACTGAGAAGTCCACAAACGCTCTTTCCACTAAGGAAAAGAACACCTCAGGACAATCTCCCTTGTGGTACACAGGGAATTTCTTCAGGTCAGCCTTAGACAGTTGGCCTCCCTCAGAATCCCTATTATTATTATTGTTCTGGTTCATCAGTTCCAGTTTTCTTAATTCAAACGCCATTCTCTCTCTCTCCAATCTTTCCTCCCTCTCCATTCTCTCTCTCTCTAATTCAAATTGCCGTTGTTTCTCTCTTTCCCTTTCTTCTCTTTCCCTTTCCTCCATTTCAAATTGCCTCATCCTCAGTTCATGCTGTTGGGCTATGAGCAATTTTCTAAGTTCTGGGTTCTGCTCTCCTGTGCTGTCACCCTGCACTGAGCCAAATTCATCCTCAGAACCTTGGTCAATCTGGGGGTCTTTCACTTCACTCATTTCGGCCATCTGGCTTCGAGTCAAGGGCATAATCCCCCCTCAGAACAGGCTGCTTTAAAAGTCAAGCCTCAAAATAAAACGACCACTTTTTTCCTTCTTGCCTCAGAACCAGCTTTCCCTAGAGATTGCTGCTGTTCTTCAGCACTAAACTTGCAACAGTAGCAAGTCAGCGCCTACCCCCCTCTGCTGGGCCTCTCAGCTGGCAAGCTAGATCACTGTTACTACGCAGTTTTTCCTCAGCTTTTTCCCGCCAAAACCAGGCTGCCTCAGAGCACCTTAATCTAAGTCTCCCCAGTTGGCACGTTCTTCTACTAGCGCACCTCCCCGTGAGGTACACCTAGAAGATTACCTACGCGCCTCAGACTGTCCCTGACTAGACCCCCCTTGCTCTGGGCACACTTGCCAAGGCTTTGCTGGACCGCTGGACAACTGGACCAGTCGTATCCCACACGCTGGACACCAATCAATGTGACAAACCCAGACCTACTGGGATATGTCACACAGTTACACTAAGCTGCCACCAACCATTCCCTATAAGAAGTCAAACAGACCAGGGATGGATTTTTAAACAATAAAAAGAATAAGGTTTATTTTAAATACACACAGGGAAAAATAAACAATCAGGTGAATAGGATAAAGTAACGTGGCTTATTCTCACTCATACATACACACAGTTTGGTTCACACAGAACCCTTAACTTGAAGCACAGACCCTGAACCTATCAGTTCTGGCTAACCAACAGACACCTGAACCTATCAGGTTGGTACTCTGACACACAGTAGTACCCTGTCTGACACACAGACTCCCACAACAGCTTCTTCTTCCCAGCTGCTGCTTCGTCACATCCCAGTGTCTCACAGTGTCTCCTATCTTCACCACACAGGCTTCACATATTTATACAGTACAGCCCCTCCTCCTGATGTCCCGCCTTCCACTCCCCATAGGATGGAACTTTCCCTCCAAACCCATGACAGACAGGTAACATCAGTGCTGTATGTAACAGTGCATTCCCCTGCAAAGAAAAAAAAGATGCCCGTTGATTTCTGCTTCTTAGACAATTTGTAAAGAAAGGGAGAGAGCCCCTCTCCCCACTGAAATGGTGTCAGATTTAAAAGTTAAACACTGGAAATATCATAGTGTCCTTGGGGTCACTTGGTGATATAAGGAAGTGCATCCTGGTGATCTATAGTGACCTTCTAGGTAACCAGTTAAAGAGCAACAACACAGATAGGCATACTAAGGGAAATCCTCTCTGGTCTACTACAGCTAGGGCTGCCAGCTTATAAACATACCCTGTCCTTTTAATAGTAATCTGACTTGCAGCAAATGAGTTGGCCACAATGCTTTGGTTCTCTGCCATGGAAAGCTTCAACAGGTCCCCCCCCCCCCCCCGTGCATGTTACATCTCCATTTAAAACAAAGGAATATGCTAGGCAAATGGTATTTTGTTGTTCTGATGTTTTAATGTGGTTTAAATGGATTTAAAATGGCCTCTATTTGCATACATTACTTGTTTCTTCTACAATTTTCGGAATTCCTGAGCCTGCACAACCATCATATTTGTATGTGTCAACTGCCCAGAGTAGTGGTTCACTAAGTCAGGCAGTATAATAAGCAAGCAAGCAAGCAATTTTGGACAACAGGCAACCTGATATCCAAGGCTGCCAACTCAATACACACATATTCAGTAGAAGAACCCTTTTTAAAAACACAAACTGACAGCATGATGGCTGTATCATTCTGATTTTAGTTGTTAAAAGGAATCCACAGAGTTGACACACACACTTGTTGACTCAACGTACTTGGAGGAAAACGGAGCTTGTTAGCACTGCAGCGGGAGCATAACATGTGATAAATAAAAAGCTGAAATTAACCTGATTCAATTTCCGAATTGTTAAAAAGGAGCAGATGCCTTACACACACTCTCTCTTCTTCTTCTTCTTCTTCTTCTTATCTCATGATATCAACAAGTCTCCCTTTGAAACTGGGAAATGATTGAGTTCTGTAAATTGTCTCTGTAAAGCTTGACACTAAATTATCTTTTCAGCCAGCACGCTGGGCCTAGAATTCATCCTGCACAATGAAATCCACAGCTACTTATTGCTAAACAAAGAAACAGAAAAGCCCAGGAACAAAAGAACATATTTTCACCGTATCGCAATACAACCCAGCTGAGACATAAAGGTGTGGCATAAATCCTTGAGGATTCCTGTGGAAAATGAGGACCCAAATGAAGTGCAGTAGTGAATGAATCCCTTGGAGGCAGAGTTGATTGGAGGAGAGCGAAGTCCTTCCAGTCAGAGGGTGTTTGCTCTGCAGATCAAACCTGAAGGGTGATTTTCCTTCCTGCCTGTAGCTTCATGGTTCTCAACCTTTGCCCCCCCAGATGTTTTCTAGAAGTGCTGACTACTGGCTGCATTGGCTAGGGCTTTTGGGAGCTAAAGTGCAAAACATCTGGAGGACCAAAGTTTCAGAACCATTGTTCTATGTAAACATTAGAAGATGTGAGGGCAAAATGTGATCCTCCAGCTGTTACTGAACCCTATCAATAGAGAGGAAATGCAGCCCAACATCACCTGGTAGCTAGCAGACTGTCCATCTCTGTGTTAAATGATCATATACTGATTGCATTTCACGTTGTTCAGTCCTATGTATACAGAAATGTGCAATAGATTGAAACCACATGACTCTGACTCAACAGGATTAAACGAGGCATTACCTCATGAAAATCAAGCATGTATAGTTAAAGTGGCAGAAGCATGTATAGTTAAAGTGATGGCATGATCATTGCCATCACTGGTCAGTGATGGCAGTTATGATGATGATGATTTACTGGCATGGTTGCTGTTTCTTTAACTGCATTGCATTGTAAATTTGCTATAGACTATTTCATGGATGTCATGTCACCAGCTTAGTGGGAGCCATGAGCACGGAAAGAAACCATATGTCACATCCTGTGTTTACAAAACCATTGTTCTAAGAGGAGCATGTGTTGTCAAAGTAGTAACATACTGACCTAGTCAGAGGAGCTGGTGCCACTCTGCACATAATAGTTTTCCTTCCTTGGAGGAGGATGGCTACTGTAATGTAGGGAGTCTAGGCTATAAAAACTATTTAGGGTGTCAAGATCTTGGTAGCCCCTCCACTTTTAGAAGGAGAGCAGTCAGCTGTATAGCACATGACTCAACAGGGACCATTCCTAGCTGGATTCAAGAGGCCTCCCCAGTGTGTGAGGGTACTACATATTTCTCTTTATCACTCTAGCATGTTGCTTCTATGTCTGCCATCTATAGAACAAGTATTCCAAGGCACCACCAGTGTTTTCATCAGGACTTGGACAAGGGAAGCTCACTGGGGTTCTGGTCAGTCCAAAACCACCAGTTAGCATACTGGCACACAGAAATGTAGAAAGTCAAGTCTTTCCAGTAGTTATCTTTGGGCCAGTAAAAGCTTCACCTGGTAAAGTTCTGGTTCTCTTAAAGGCAGAGCAAGCAAGTCAGGATTGTTGTTGTTGTTTTTAACTAAAGAGAAAACTGTAGCTAGATAGTTCAGTGGTTTGGAGATCTGGATGATTCCAGAAGTGTGGCCTTGGGCAAGCTGCACCATCTAAGGATGACATTATTACAGTATTATGGCACCTCTTCATTCCATCCATGAGGTGATATTAACTAGAATTTTACACATGTATTCTCAAGTAAGTCGTGCTGCTTATCATCTTCACTTGCTTTGAAAGCAGAATACCTCGCAAATCATAGGGAGTTTCATTTCTGAGACATTGCTGGGGGTTGTTAGGGGAGGCTTCCTTGGTTGGGAGCCATAACAGCGAAAAGGTCAGGCTAAACAAGAACTGCTGGATAGCTCGGTGGTTTAGGCATCAGCAGTTGGGAGTTCAATTCCCCAGTGTGCCTCCTTGAGAGGGGCTGGACTCAGTGATCCATAGGATCTCTTCTAGCTCTGCAGTTCAAAGGTTGTTTGTTTGTTTGTTTATTATTATTATTATTATTATTATTATTATTATTATTATTATTATTATTATTATTATTATTATTATTATTATTATTATTATTATTATTATTATTATTATTATTATTATTATTATTATTATTATTATTATTATTATTATTATTAACAACAACAACAACAACAACAACAACAACAACAACAACAACAACAACAATAATAATAATAATAATAATAATAATAATAATAATAATAATAATAATAATAATAATAATAATAATAATAATAATAATAATAATAATAATAATAATAATAATATCTGGCATACAGAAATACTGTGGTACTGTATATGCATGTACTGTACAGTATATCTTACGATAACATGTCACAGAGTGGGCCACAAAGAAAGGGGTAACCCAAATAATTTTTATTCACTCCACAGGATGATGGTCAATAGGCTTTTCTCCCCAGGTCCTATGCCTCTTCACACCTAGGCTTTCAAAATCTTCACCTGTTGAATTTCCACTTTTCTCATTCTATTCCAGGTACAGATCTATGAAGGTGGTGGAATTTGACAACAATTCTTGAGAAACTTCATAAACACCCACCACCACCACCACCACATACTTCCTTCAAGTGCTAGCTTGCCCTTCAATCTTCTTCACTCCACCACATGCTAATAAGGAACATGCACTTCAGGGAAACATTGGAAATCCAAGTATCACAGTTTGGGAATGATTGATGAAGAAATGTGACATGGAGACAGGCAATCCAAGACTGCATGGCTGACACCACTGTCTTGTTTTTGTTTCTCCGTTTTTTAACATAAGACTTACTGAAAAATTCTATTTTTTAAAAAATCTATCTATTAGATTCTGACAAAAGAACTAAGGATTTAAAGGAAACTATCAATCAGCAGTGACAATACTGTTGATGATGCATTAATAATACTCGCCTTTCCAAGCAGTTATGATCAGTGATGAAGTGGCATGATTTTAGATTCCAGACATAAAGGTCTAATGAGTCTGAGGGCAACATATATTTAGAAGGTGAAGTATATATGGCAAGTCAATCCTACTACATTTGGGAGCTTTCCTGCTCATTTTACTGAATATGGTCCCAAACTCATGCCTTAATGGCACCATCACAAATATAGTACAGAAAACAAGTAAGTTTCACAACCTCTGCCTTAACCAGACATTTAATTAGAGATTGGAAAAGTTGAATTTTTGGAAGATACACACATACATTGTAAAAGGCAGAAGTTGGAAAGCATACTATTTTGGACTCCCAGAATCCACCAGCCAGCATAACCAAAGATTTCTAGAGTTGTACTCCAAAAGGTGATTTAACATTGTGTCAGGCTGTACTGTTTTCATGTATCAGTTCTGGAACAAAATCAGAAAACATCCCAGAGCATTTCCCCATACTCCTTCACACAATGATTCTACAACATCACCATATCCACTGACTGTAGAATGCTGCCTAATTTGCAGACCAGTTAAGCTGAAGTACTCAGTTGGAGGCCAACTCACTTGGCAAGAGAATGAAATCAGCTGCAAGGCTGGACTAAGGCATTTTGCTATCTGAGGCAGAGGACAGAATGGGGTGCCTTCCAGTTTCATGCATCAGTGCCAGTTGGATTGAAAATTGAATCTCCCTTCAGACTTACAATGGGACAATACCTTCTGCTGAGCCTCAAGGCATTCGGTTGACACAAGAGTGCACAGGGCAGACTGAGGACACATACAACTCTGTCCTCTACCACAACACTGCTACTCCACAGTTTGGTTAAACAACAAATCCAAGCTACTGTGACATCAATGACTAACAAATCACAATGGCTAACAAATCATTAGTGTGTTGTGTGAGTGACTAATGTTTGGACAGATCCATATAAGACAGTATGGTTTTTACTGTCCAATAAGACCATGTAGCACAGTTCCTTCAACCTGACTCCTTCCATACAGGTTGGGCTACAGGTGGGGGATGATGGGGATTACAGTCCTGCACTGCCAAAGAACACTATGTTGAGGGAGGCTAATGCAGAGTTTCCATAACCAAAACAAGCATTTTAATAAAGCGAATTGCTGAACAGACTGGCAGCCATTGTTGCATGTATAGAAGCATTTAATGTATTTTACAATTCTGTGGACCATAATAAGGATTGCTTTTAGTTAAATATCCAGCATTAAACCAAAGGGAAAGAATAAAAAATATCAACAGTCACCTCTAAGCTACTGAGATACGTAGTGTCACACATATTCAAGATGTGTTTTAAAGTAGGTTTTAAGAATTGACTACTTGGAGCAATGACAAAATAAATGTATAGTTCAGACAGAACAGAGGTAGAAGAGTTCTTTCTGTGTGCACAGCACCTGGGTTTAGTAATTTCCAGCCCAGCTGGAAGATAATAGAGATCTGAGGTAAAGTGAAAATTACTCCTTGGCTTCTGAGGATTAAGTACTGGTGAGGCAGATTTTAGTAATGGACTTTGGACTTTGTTCAGTACAACCAGAAAACCCAGTTCTTCTAATAGCTTATCAAGCCAAGCGTGCATACATTTTAATTGCAGGGTGTTAACCATTTCTGTACTCATATACTGCACAATAAACCAAACCATATGCTAAAAAGTGGTGATATTTCTCCCCACCCCGCAACTGATTTCTCCTGTGCCTTTAAAACCAAGAAGTCACACTAAAATTTCACAACTGATGCTTTTCCAGATGCAGAAACAAGAAATGAGGAAAGCTGAAACTTTTAAATATTGGTGAGGTTGGCTCATATTAAAGATGCCAAAGCAGAGCCATTTGATAAGAAGGATAGTAACACAAGTGCTGCAGTTAGAAAGAGAGAATCAATCTTTAATCATGAAAATACACATCTCCCTTTTCTAGGCAACCTGTTTTTCAGTGGTGATGTTCAGTTCCAATGTCTACCTCTTGGCTCATAGCTCACACACAGTGGTGGTTGTCTCCAAGTGTTCTGTGTTGCTCTGGTTTTTCCCCCTGTAATTTTCAATAGATCATTTCAGTCTGGGTGTCCACACATGGCGAGGGTGTTTGTTGTTGGATGTACAGTATTGAGATGCACTGATTCATTCCAGTACCACCAGTCCACATACATCTGGAACTGCTCCCTGCTATCTCACTCTCAACACAGACTGCTCCCCACTTTTGCCCAGTTGCCCTACTCTCTGCCTACCTAGTTCATGGGCTCCTCATTTTCCTTCTTGTTTTACCTGTCCACAGGGCACAGAGGGGTGGAGACTGACCAGCAGGAAAACACCCATAAGGAAAGACTATCAAGTAACATTCAACCACAAAGTGAAAGGATCACCACAGAACAACGCATTATTTGGTTTGAGCACATTCTGCAGTAGAGCACTAGTTCGCAAACTTGGGTCCCCCAGCTGAACTGCAGCACCCAGAAATCCTGGCCAGCACAGCTAGTGGTGAAGGCTTCTGGGAACCTTAGACCAGGAACTTCAGGGGGCCCAAGGCTGGGAATCACTGTATTTAAGCAAAGTAGAACAAAAATACACTACTCCCCTGGCAGTGGTGTAAAAACTTTAGAAACATTTTACCCTATTTTGATTCTGTTGATACTAGTTTCAGCCTTGCATGGTGTGGACACAGAGAGGCAGTACCAGTATCATGTTTACAAGCAAAGATGAACAAATTCTCAATATGGAAGGCTCTCAGATATTTATTTTCTGCCCTATAAGGAGACCATAAGTATTTTCTCTCATGTTTTATTGTAAGGTTGGCCAACTCTGGATTTCTGGGATTTATTATTTATTTCATTTCTATGACTCCTTTTCTCCCATGACAGAGATCCAGAATGTCTCTGACATGGTTAGGTTACAATATGTAAAAACAAACGAACATATAGTAACATTAAAAAAAACCACCAAATTTAAAAACTGTTTTTTACCATTTTAAAAACAATGTAAAGCTGTGAAACATACCACATCCCATATTAAAACTCCTTGCCCAGTAGTTTGTCTCATATGGAAAGCCTGCCTGAAAAAGAAAGTTTCTAGCCTGTCAACAACAGCAGGAAAAAGGCTAGCCTGGGGGATTGCATGGCATGAGATCAGCCACTGAAAACATCCTCTCTCATCATCTTAGAACTGCAGAGCTGTCCTCACTAAAAGTGTCCATGGAGGCAGCGGCACCAAGAGAAGAGCCTCTCTCAAATATTTTAAAACCTAGGGAGCCTCAGGTGGGAAAGGGTCCTTCAGACAGCTAGGATCCAAATGGTATAGGGCTTTGAACTGGACCAGCATTTTGAACTGGACCTAGAAATAATCTGGCAGCCACTGAAGCTATTGTAACAGGTAGCATGACCAGGAGAAAACAAGGATAAAGTTCCTGTGCCTTTAATAGTTGCTTTTAAAAAGGAAAATCCAGTAGGCACAGCTTTTAATACAATCAACACCTGCTGAAATCGCCTCCTTCACACAACTATTAAAGGTACAGAAACCCTGACCTCATTCTCACATGTTCATCTGAGCAACCAAGGAATTATTATTCCTTTAACCTGTGTTGGTTTTTATTAGAACACCAGGTCCTCTAATCTAGGACAAGTGCAAGACAGTTGGCACAAGGGGGGTGGCAGCAGAAGAAATCTACCACACCCTATGAACATACATCATACACACAAAAATGAACTTAGCTCCAGTTTATTTACAATTATTATTATTTATTTTATTTTATTTATTGATCTTCTAGACTGCTACTTGGGGCTGTTCACATAATTAAGCAAAACAGACAAACTGAAATAGTAAAGGAATGCATAGATAATAGCACAGCACAGCAAAAGACAATGAACATAATGCAGACCAAATTTATAAGGCAGTCACAAGACTAATGCAGAGGAAAAAAAGGAGAAAGAGGAAAGCTGTAGTTTAAAATTATTACCCATTAAATGTATCTTGCATGTAGCTGCGAGAAATTTTGCGCAAGTAAGTGTAGTCTGGGGATTAATGCCTACATGTAGTTTGTGTGAGATTTCTGTTTCAGGGCAGCCTGAAAATTGGTTGAACAGAGGGAAAATAAGCTTAACATGTGGTTCATGATAGAACTGGCAGTGTAACATAACGTGTGTGGTTGATTCTACCATGCTGTCACCACAAGGACAAATTCTGTTAGCATTAGGGATATTTTTATACCTCCCATTGGTAATCTCTGAAGGAAGAGCATGCCATCTAGCCAGGGAAAAGACCCTGCAGGGGGTTGGCAACTCTAGGACACAGAGGTAGGCAGCTGGAGCTACAATATATGAGGAATGAGAAAACTGGGGGCTCTACCAGTATCACCTTGTCACTCTGTGTCAAACACCCTCTGTTTGACAAATGCAGTTGCCTTATCCAGTCCCATTGTACTCTGGTTTCTCTTCAGATCGTATAGATCCAAATTACTATAAATCAGAGATTCTGATTAAAAAAAACCAATGGGACCAACAGAACTGTATAAAAGAGCTAGCCAAAGACAAGGAGCTAATACTTGTATTTCACAGATGGCAAATGCTTTGGGCAAGAAGCAGGATTATTATCATACAGTACTGTCAACGGCGGTCTTGCTGTTGTTGCTGTTGCATTTGGTATTAATTACATCCATACTGATTTATTGCAAATAACCTATAGATCTATTAGTAGATTACGATTAAATGTCTCATTGTCTTAGTTTTATTGTATGCTATTGTCTCTTCCTTTGTACTGTATTGGATTTTCCTCTACAGTTAGGTACCACAATGAATTGAACACATATAGTCAAGAGTTGAGTTGACCAGAATAATAATTTTCTATTTTTCATTTTCATTTCCAACAACTAACATACTACTGTGTTCTATATGAAGTAATTAGTTTATTTCAATTTATATTCGATGTCTCTTCATGTGGTGCTTGAAATGCCTAAGAGCTGGGATGAAATAGTAAATAAAACAATTAAAATGTGACAATAGATGAAGAGATGAAAAATCAAAATCAAACAATTAAATAGCCCTCGAAGAATAGCCAATTTATCTGTTTTATGAAGAAATGTACCCAAGTATAGACTGTCAACATGATATAGCACAATCTCCTCTTTATAGAGCCTCTACTGAGGCCAGATATGTCATGAAAATGGCTAGGTATACTGTATTTCAGAGCTCGAAGATCCTGTCTATAGGAGAGCTTTCACTTTGGCTCGCTGCTCAGCTATCCCGTCAAAAGTTATTGAAGGGAGATACAGTATAAGAAGATTCCCTATGAGGACAGACACTGTCCATGCCCCCAAGGGGAGGTAGAATCAATGGTACATACTGTATGTTTTTCCATTGCCCCTTTCATCATCCACATAGGGAGAGATTTATCCTGCCATGTTTAGATAGATTAATAGCATATGCAAACCAGGAGGGTTTGGAAAGACTTTTAAATTATGAAAACTCTTTTATTGCTAAACAAATAGCTAAATTCTGCTTATATTTGATTAAATTTCATACTAAGAAAATGAGTTAATTAGACGATTCAAATTTTAAATTAAATTTTAAACTTTGAATTTTGAATTCTCTGTATTCACTTATGTTACCAGGGTATTATCCTGTAACTGTGCTAGTTGTATTCCTGTAGTTTAATACCACAGTAAAGTTATTCATTCATACATACAAAAATACAAAAATATAAAAAAATAAGATATTTCTAATCAAATGTGGCTACCACTTTGGAAATTAATACATTGTCTTATATTAGCATTTTAAAAATTAGTGCATTCTGTTCAGTGCTTTAAAAACAACATCATCAAAGACAATATTATCTTTGCATGAAAGGGAAAGAATAATGAAGGAAGAGCTACATGAGCATTTCTGAGAAGCAAATTTCAGAACTGGGGAAAGCTGCTGAGAAAGATATATTTTGCATTCTACCCAAATACACCTCAGAAATTGGAAGGACTGAGGAGAAGACTTTTCAAAAACAAACAAACAAACTCAAAGTTTACTGAATTCAGGTGGGTTGCCACTTTCTTGCCCGTTTTATACTCTCAGTGGAGTGGATGGAACAAAATAGCATATATACAGACACATGAATGTTGTATCTAATAAAGCAAGGAAACTCATTTGATGTTCCAAAGTGCATGAGAAGTTGTCTTAGACCATTGGCCCATCTAGCACAGTAATGGCTACACCGACTCATTGAGGTTTCAGATCTTCCTGGAGATACTAGGAACTGAACATGGGATACTTTGTGTGCAGAGCACGTAGTTGTACAATGGAACTATGGCCCATAGCTTTTGGCTCTTCCTATGCAGACTTTGTTCACTGTGATGAAAGCCTTGGAGAGTGCTGAGCTCCAGACTAATTGTTTTCTATTTTTGATTTATATGTTTAATCAGACTTGACATTCATATTGGTAAGATATTTTGTTCTATTGAACAAATCCTCTAGATATGATGCTATTTGGTAAATTCCAGAAGTGGTATTAGATAATTTATAGTGATATAACAGAGACTGTATTCTAATGCGTGACTGAAATACTAGTCCTTCATATTTTTATAGTACTCTTTTAATGTACCCTGTTTCCCTGAAAATAAGACCATTTAAGTCTTTATATGTAAGCATTAAAACTTTGTAGTCAACGTGGAACCGAATGGGCAGCCAGTGCAAAGAGGCCAGAGTGGGAGAAATATGACGATATTTTCTCACTCCACTAAGGAGTCTGGTCGCCGTGTTCTGCACCATTTGGAGTTTCCACATCAACCTCAAAGGTAGCCCTATGTAGAGTGCATTACAAGCGCATGTATCAAGATGGTGAGTGCCCCAACATCAAGATAGGGACGCAGCTGGGCTATTCGCCAAAGATGAAGAAAGGCAGTACGGACCACCGCCACCACCTGAGTTTCCATGGTGAATGCCGGATCCAGATGGATCCCCAAGCTGCAAACCTCACTCCTTGCAATAAGAGTCACCTCCCTAAATGAGAGAGAGTTTCCCAAACTGCTGACAGTGGGGCCACCCACCCTCATGACCTCCATATTGTCCGGGTTCAGCCTCAGCCCATTTTCCTGCATCCATTGCAGCACAGACTCCAAGCAGTGCTGAAAGGACAGAATGGCATCCACTGCAGTTGGAGAAAAGGAGATGTAGAGCTGAGTGTCATCAGCATACTGATGGCACAATGCCCCACACCCCCTGATGATCCCACCCAGTGGGCTCATGTAAATATTAAACAGTACTGGGGAGATGATTGAACCCTGCGGAACCCCACAACTTGAGGCTCCATGGGGCCGATACCCTCTCCCCAAGCTGTACTCTCTGAGGACGGTCCCCGAGGAAGGATCAGAGCCAGGCAAATGCCTGGCCACCAATTCCCAACTCGGAGAGCCTCCTCAGGAGGATACTGTGGTCAACGGTATAAAAGGCCACCGAGATATTGAGGAGGACCAACAGAGATGTTTTACCACTGTCATCTTCCCTCAGTCGGTCATCATACAGGGTGACCAATGCCGTTTGTGTACCATGGTGTGGCCTGAAACCCAATGGGAATGGATCTAGGGCATCTGTTTCATCCAAATGAGCCTGAAGCTGATCGGCATTCAACAGCACCAGTTTTAGAGTGGAGAGTTGGCTGATATGGCTACTTTGATACTGACGGTTGATCACAATTCCAGAATGGTGAACAGCCTTCAAACAACTAAATAACAAAAATGCTAGGGAAAAATAACAAGTGCCAGATTAACACATCAGAAAAATGCCATTTCAAATTGGAAGTCTTCTGAATTGACATCCACACAGCACCCACTTTCTCATTGCTTTGCAGTCAGTATATAATATTGCAATATATAGTAAAAAAAATACTATATTATATACTGACTCCATAACAAAGGAGAAGGTGGGTGCTAAATAGTAAAACACAAGGCACCCAGTGTGGTGTAGCGGATAGAGTGAGGGATTAGGACTCTGGAGACTTGGGTTTGAATCCCTGCTCAGCCATGGAAACCCACTGGTGAATTAGAACTTGTGAAACCACTCTTTAAATATCTCACTTACCTTGAAAGCTCTGTTAGGGTGGCTATAATTCCTTCTGATTTGACAGCACACAACAACAACAAACGTAGTCTGATGTAGCTGCAAAGGGGAGGGAGAATTAGGAACAACAGGTTACCTAGCTGTAATTGTAGTTCTTCGAGTGGACCTCTGTGATTCACACCCTGGTGATCCGTGCCTGCGTGGAGCCTCATCGGAAAGTTCTAGAGCTTCTGTGGTAGCAAAAAACACATTAGAATAAGGCCCCTCATATAAGTACCTTGGCTCCAGGGATCCCCTTTCAATTGTGTCAATCACCAATATATTAAGCAGAATGGCGTGACAGTGGGGAGGACGGGCGGGATGTGTGAATCACAGAGGTTCACTCGAAGAACTACAATTACAGGTAGGTAACCTGTCGTTCTTCTTAGTGGCCTCTGTGAATCACACCCTGGGTGACCAAAAAGCTTTCTTACCCAGAGGAGGGTATCACGCCAAGGTAGAGGCTAGAACAACATGTCCAAAGGCCACATGAGACTTCTGCCAGAGATAAAGTCTATAATGTCAGATGAAAGTGGATGGCTGTGCCCAGGTGGCAGAGGTGCAAACATCTGGAAGAGGTACACCACGCAGGAATGCCATAGAGGTCGCCACTGCTCTGGTGGAGTGAGGGTGAATCACCTTCAGGACTGGTTTGCGTGCCAGCTGATACGTGAGGTGAATGATTGAAGTGACCCATCTAGATATAATTTGAGATGTCACCTGACTACCTTTGGTAGGTGGTTGGTGACTTATGAAAAATCGAGGTGAACGCCTGAAAGGTTGGGTATGTTGGAGTTAAAAGGCAAGGGCTCACCTAATGTCTAGAGTATGGAGGATCTTTTTCTTGAGTTGTGGACGGTGATGAGAAGAAGGAAGGATAAATGGCTGAGAGAGATGGAATTGAGATACGACTTTGGGGAGGAAAGAAATATCCATGGAGAGTTTCACTTTGTCTGGAAAAAACTGTAAATAAGGATAGTCGTAAGGTAAGGCTGCTAAATCACTAGCTCGTCGAGCTGAGGTGATGGCGACGAGGAAAGCTGTTTTAAAGGTAAGTAGTCATAAATCAGTTGAAGCTAAAGGTTCTAAGGGAGCTTTAGTAAGTTCTTGTAGTACCAGCGTTAATTACCATTGCAGGGAAGGTGGACAGGTATCTGGGTAGAAATGAGATAGACCTTTAAGAAAACGTTTTAATGTTGGGTGCTCAAAGAAATCAGCTGCTGGAGAGTTATGGGGCTGATAAGAAACTATGGCGGAGAGGTAAGCTCTCAAGGAAGAGAAGGAAAGACCGCTAGACTTAAGATGAAGCAAAAAACATAGAACAGTAGCAAGTGATGAGTTGATGGAAGACAATGAGGAAGCTTCCATGAAAGATTTGAATTTGTTCCATTTATACAGGTAAGCCTTCCTAATGGAGGGCTTTTTTGCTTGACGGAGAATGTCCATTAGCAAGGCGGAATCCTCCATGCTGCCAGGTGCAGAACAGGCAAGTCTGGGTAGAGTACTTGGGCGTTGTTCTGCGTGAGGAGGTGGGGCAGGCGAGGGAGGTGGTGAATGTCTGATGAGAGATTGTGAAGGACTGGAAACGAGGGTTGTCTTGGCCACCAAGGGGCTATGACGATGGCATCGGGTCTGTCCTGTTGTAGGTGAACCTTGTGGAGGAGAGAGAACGGCAGAAAAGGTAAATGAGGGTCTTGGGTCATTGGCCGATGAATGCATCTGCTTGCGAGTGCTTGCAATGCAGGCTCGGGAGCAGTACCATTTGCACTTCCGATTCACACGGGAAGCGAAGAGATCGAGAGTTGGTTTGCCCATTGTTTGCACAGGTAAAGAAAAACTGATTGGTCTAACTCCCACTCGTGACCTTGAGAGTTCGTGCAGCTGAGTATGTAGGTCCACCAAGAGCCTTGTGGCACAGTGGTTAAACCGCTGTACTGCAGCCAAAACTGTGCTCACAACCTGGGGTTCAATCCCAGATAGCCGGCTCAAGGTTGACTCAGCCTTCTATCCTTCCAAGGTCGGTCAAATGAGTACCCAGCTCACGGGGGGGATAATGTATAGCCTGCATAATTAACTTGTAACCACCCAGAGAGTGCTTGAAGCATTATGGGGTGGTATATAAGCAGCACGCTTTGCTTTCCTTTCCTTTAAGTCATTGTCGTGGCTGGCAATGTGTAAAGCCATGAGGCAGATATGATGTGCTAGGCACCACTCCCAGAGGTCGACTGCTAAATAGAGGAGACTTGGAAAGTGGGTGCCGCCTTGTTTCACAACGTAGTACATTGCCGTGGTATTGTCGGAGGCAATTTGTACCATCTTGCCAGTGAGGAGATTCCTGAAAGCTTTGCAAGCTTTTATAACCGCCAATAGCTCCAATTTGTTGATGTGCAGCAATTTTTCTCTGGAAGACCACTTGCTGTGGATTTTGAGGGATTTGCAGCGAGCTTCCAGCCTGTAAGGCTGGTGTCGATGCTGACCTGTATTTGTTATCGTGGTTGTCAAACGGTCGTCTGACGGATAGGTTGGGAGGAAAATGCCACCACTGAAGTTGGGAAGCAAGTTCTGGTGTGACCATTAAAAGACTGTGAGGAGGGTATGTGAGCGGGTTGAAGAGAGCAAGAAACCAATACTGAAGAGATCTCATCTTGAGACATACATGCTGTATTACTGAAGTCACAGAGGCCATGGTACCTAGTACACGTTGCACAGTTAAGGCGGGTACCATAGCATGAGGGGTAAAAACTTGAAGTAAGGTGATTAAACTTTCTCTTTTGTCTGGAGGGAGAAAGGTGCGAGCTTGTGTGGAGTCTACGCATGCACCTATATAA
Organism: Pogona vitticeps; assembly: GCF_051106095.1. Classification (NCBI taxonomy): domain Eukaryota; kingdom Metazoa; phylum Chordata; class Lepidosauria; order Squamata; family Agamidae; genus Pogona; species Pogona vitticeps. Next base: position 157,947,133 of record NC_135786.1, on the reverse strand, counting down.
TGAATAACCTTTGTAGGTTTCAAATTTGATTTTTGTTCATTGACAGCAAGAATGAGATCGCAAAGGAGGGTAAGGGTGAAGTGAATGTCTTGTTGGGCCTTGCGATGAGAATGAGCTATGAGGAGCCAATTGTTGATATATGGAAAAATGAGAATTTTGTGTTGTCTGAGGTAAGCGGCTACTGGTGCCATGCACTTGGTGAATACTCCTGAAGCTGTTGTAAGGCCAAAAGGAAGCCTTTTGAATTGGTAGGCTTGTGAAATTGAAGTAATTTCCGGTGTGAAGGGTGTATGGAAATATGGAAGTATGCATCTTTGAGATCTATGACAGTGGAGTTGGTGGAGTGATGGCGTGTGTTGCCGGAGGAAGTTGGAAAAATGGATGTGGTAGCCATCTTGGATAATGGACAGTACCCAGGCATCTGTAGTGATGGATTCCCAGACAGGTAGGTGTTTCCAGAGGGAAGAATGGGTGGAGTAGTGTGCGATCTCGGTCATGGGAGTGTCAAATGTGATGTTTGGGTTTGCGGTTGTTGTGCCTAGTAATGGACTGTTGATGGGGTTTATTTCTTTGATTTCTGAAGCAGGATGTATAAGATGTTTGCTTTGGAGGATCACATTGGAATTTTTGACAAGAGTTGTATGGTCGTCTCCACTGATTTTGTTGGGGGTGTTGTTGGTAAGATGGATAAACTCCCCAATGCCTACCTGCCAATCTTTTCTTCTGCACATTTTCCAAAATATAATCAGTTTCAGCATTAAAGAGGCCTCCCCCATCAAATGGAAGGTCTTCGATACATGTGCGGGCATCCTCAGCCAGGCCAGCTGTCCTTAGCCAAGAGAAACATCTTAAGGCTACTGAAGTGGCCATGGACTTTGCTGTGGTGTCTACCTTGTGCCTAGCAGAAAGCATCTGTTGCTTGGCAACAGAAAGGCCTTCTTGTTGGCAGGTTTGGGCGAGTACCTTTTTATCTTCTGGTAAAGATTCAACAAAGGTTGACATATTGTCCCAAAGGAAACAGTTATATGCACACATGATTCCCTGGTAGTTAGCAACATGCATGGTGAACGCTGCTGATGAATAAAGCCATCACCCCATTGAGTCGATCCTTCTACTGTCTTTATTTGGTGGTATGAGGGTCTGTCAATGTTGAGATTTGGACTGTGAGGCTTCGACAAAAATAGAGTTTGGAGCTGGCTGTTTTTGAAGAAATAAGACTCCAGGGTCATGAACTCTATAAAGGTTATTGATTCATTTAGACATGATATGGGAAGAGGCTGGTTTTGTCCAGGATCGTTGAGCAATGCTAAATAGAGATGGAAGCATTGATATGTGTACTGGAGTAGTTGTATCTTTAGAGATTAGGTCGTATAGATGATCGGCTGGTTCTGTTGAAGTGGATTTAAAGATTGAGAGATGTCAGCATCGACAAGATCGGATTCTGGTGAGGTAAGTAATACTGATGCCATTTGAGGTCTGGATCCATGATTGGAATAATCGGGGTCGCGTCAGGAGTTGATGGATTGTCGATCAATTTTTGTGTTGACAGGTTGAACATAATAATATTGACGTTTGTGACCCGATGTCGATGGAGGCAGCGTGTCCATGGGCATTTGTCTGTGTCAAGGATTTTCGATATCAAGAGATGTCATCTGAGTGTCCATGGACATTGTTTGATATGGTTGAATGTCGGTGTCAAGGTCAGGGTCATAGAGATGTCGAGTTTGATGGCTTGGTTCTATTGGGTGACAGAATGAGTGTCCATGGACCAGGATGGATATCGACAATCATCGATATCAGAGCCTGTGTCTCGGTGATGTTGAAACAGAGGTTGTTGATGACTTGGCAAAGCAGTGGAGTATATAGACGCTGGAAATGCTGAGCAAGAGGAATGATCCTTTTCCATTGCTTTGGTTTGAGAGGTGGCCTTACAAGGAGGTTGGACCATTTTGGTTGTTTTAATGGATTGTTTCCAAAGACTTGATAGGTGAGAACAGAGAACTCCATGCTTGAAGTTCTTACAATGCTGGCAGGAGGACGTCTGGTGTGACTCTCCCAAGCAAAAGAGACACTTGGCATGGCCGTCGAAGAGTGGTATTTTGTTATCACAGACCACACTGTTTAAATGGGCCCAAAGGGGCCATGAATAGGAGAAAAATAATTGGAGGGAGAAAGCGATGACTGAAAGAGGGGGTTTGCTCCGGCCAGAGGCCGAGCAAGGTAAAAAAAAAAGAAAAAATATTTCTGAGATAATAAATTTGATCTATTTCTAATTGTTAAAAGGAAAAAAGATTTTAAACAGGAAGGAATCAAGAATAAATTCTCTTTCTCTTTTACTCACAGAAGCAGAACTATGAGGCTCTCAACGCGGCGGTTGAAAGTAACTGAAAGGGGAGCCTTGGTGCCAAGGTACTTATACGAGGGGGAGGGGCCTTATTCTAATGTGTTTTTTGCTACCACAGAAGCTCTAGAACTTTCCGATGAGGCTCCACGCAGGCGCAGATCACCCAGGGTGTGATTCACAGAGGCCACGAAGAAGAACTATTCTAATCCAGAACACAGGTGAGTAGTTAAGGTTGACTGACAAAAGATTGAAAGAGATATGCTGATCTGGCCAGGGTCTTGAGCTGGCACTGAAAAGGCCATCATGTGGCTGCTTTGTTGTATGCAAAACAGGATGTTGATAAAGGTTGACCATCCCTCACTTCCTGATTAATCCAGAAATAGGAAACCCAGACTCTCCAGATGTTGCTGGGCTGTACGAGGCATTCTCATAATTCTCAAGATTCCTCCCAACTGGGTAGGCAGGCTGGAGCAGAAGGGAATGTGATTTCAATAACATCTGAAGCAATGGTTCCCTTATTCCTGGATTAATAGCTCAGAATGGGTGAGACCTTGCAATATACTTATGCATACACATAATTGTATATATAATTTCAGTCTGTCTTCTCTCTTAATAAAATTGTTCTGTCAAATTGCCTGTTTTGCACACTCTCACATGCACACAGTTGCTCTTCCAAGTGACTCTGGATACTAATGTGACCTTTAAAAAAATTTCCTTACTGTTGTTATTTTTGAATATGCAAATCCTCCCTTTTGTTTATTAACAGAGGTAGGAAATATTACTTTTTTGAACTACAAATGCCAGAACACCTGAGTCTGTAAGGCTTTTGGTCCTGCTGGCTGGGGTATTTTGGAAGGTGTAGCCCCAGAAAATAACTTACCCTGGCTGCCTCTTGTCCAAAGCTGTTGGTGCTCACCGCTTGAATTTAAGATTAAAGGGACTGATGATTGGTCAATGACTTATCAGTGGCTGCCTGGTAAATGGGGGATCTCTGTGTTTGAGCGAAATACACATTGGACTTTGAGATAAAACAAGACATTTCCTGATGAGGAATAGAAGTGTCTTTTTTCCTGTTTCTTGGACTGGAAACTCCAAATTCTCCAGGTAGGCCCTTCCAGAAATGGATTGCAACTCTCAGAATTCGGCCTGGGGAATTCTTGAAGAATTTTGGGAGTTCAGTCCAGTTGTGGGAGGTACTATCTGGAGAATTGGGAGGGGGGTTCTAGTCCAAAAAACATGAAATAACTCCTCTGCTGAGGAAAAAAGGAAGATTTTTATTTGTAAATACATTTTAGAATGGGAGTCTTTTACTTTGCTTTTAAGCTGGTCCTATTTTTCCACACATGGCTGGAGAGCTTAGTGGCTTAGTAGGTTAAAATTTGATTCCCCACTGTCCTTCCTCTGAGTACAGCCAGCCTATGTGGCCTTGAGGAAGATGCACAGTCCCAGGGCAACCCCACCCCCAAAGAAGGGAATGGTAAAATCACTTCTGAGTATTCTCCACCTGGAAATATCTAAAAAGGGTGATCCTAAGTCAGAATTAATCATTTTATCTTTTATTGTATCTTAATTGAATTTTAATTGTTGTAAGCCGCCCAGAGACCTCTGGGTAGAGTGGGCGGCATATAAAATCAATCAATCAATCAATCAATCAATCAATCAATCAATCAATCAATCAATCAATCAATCAATCAATTAATTAATGTGACATCACTTGACGATGACGATTATATTTTTCCACAGATTTATCTGAAATCATCTGCACCTGAGTATCCTGAATTTAACCTCCTCTGACAGTCTTATGAAATAGCAGGCAGAATTAAAAATAGAATGTACCAAAATCCTTAGCCGTTCTGCATTTTAGGATTTCCTGCTATGAAACGGAAACTGATTCCATTTCCTTTATAATAACCTGTTCTGAGTGAACTTTGACTCTCACTTTCCAAGCATCCGTGTACTTTACGTATTATGTATATAACGAGGGCTAGTACGTTGTTTACTTTAATGATGGGAGGGTGAAGAAAATGATAGCTACCCAATATGAAATTACTCACAGAATGAATCAGATGGAGAAGATCATGTCTACTTGCAAGATAATCAGTTTCTACAATATAAGCAGTTATATTGTAGAAACTTATTATATTGCAAGTAGTCATGATCTTCTCCATCTTCTCACAATATAATCAGTTTCTACCTTGCACTGGCATAGGTCCTGAACAAAAGACTAAGATGGTGTTTGTAATCCTCAGCCCTATGGCTGCATGCTCTCCTCAGTTAAATTTTTAAAGCACCACTACAGATTCAAGTCAGACCTTTGAAAAAGTAACTTTGTTGGACTATACCTTCCATAAAACCCTGGCCTGGCCATGGTGGCTAGCTGTTGCTGCCTGAGGAATTCTGGGAGTTGTAGTCTAGGAAGGCTACCTCTTAGAGGCCTGTGTTTCAGATCTCTGGTGCCTGGCTGGGTGAGGAGGAATGACAAGCAGAACGAGAGAGCATGGGTGGCCCTGTCTATAGTTCATATGCAGACACCAAGAAATTACATCCAAGGCCAAGTGGCTCTCCAAGCAAAATTGATACCCCATCCCTTGGCTTAAATTGGTTCTAGGTCCATCTAGGTTCAGGACGTCAGTAAAAGCAACTAAGTGTCTTGTGGAACATCAAAAACAAGACTATGAGTAGGCTGCAACCCTCAAAAGCATATCCCAAATGTCATTTGTTAGTCTTAAACATGCCACAAAACTCTTCATTGGTTTTGTAGAATAAGGCTTAGAAACAAAATAAAAGTATATGGAGTGAAGGTGGGGGGAGAGACACACAGAACAAGATCATCATTTCACTCTTCTTCCATTTTTCACAATCCCTTCTTGTGTCTATGCAACGCTTCACAAAACAAACACAAGACTGAGACACAATACTATAGTCAAAGCTGTAGCCTACAGGGAACAAATATTGTACTTCACACTCTAGTCAAGAACAGCACAAGGGCCAGTTAACATGTCAATCCACCAGTTCAAAACGTTTTCCTTCAATGTAATATGCTTCCTGTAGAACAGGTACTTAAAGGGAGCTGTCTCTGCAAAGACAGATGGGGACCTAAATCTGCAGTGCTTGTAAAATACCAAGAGCATAGCACACATAGTTGACAAATCCTGCTCTGAGACAAAGATGGGAGGCACTGAGTGAAGGGTTAGGAGAAGACGTTGGAATAGGCTCCCGCAAGCTGGTGCCCTCCCACTGTGTTGGGTATATGGAAGTTATAGACCAACACATCTGGAGGGTATGGGGTTGGGAAGGTAGAATTACAATTTCTAGTTTATCATTAAGAGAGTAAAAGATGAATTTTTACTTCGAATGCACACACATCTAAACCACACACAGAGAAGCCGTCCAGCACAATGCTATCACTGTCTATATCCCGATGCAGTTACACTTGTGTTTAAGTTGCAGCTCTCTTGAAAGCACATTTAAACTGATAGTTAGATTACAATATCAATTTCAACATCCTTCCTAAAATAAATACAAACTGTTACAGTCGGTTAATGGTACAGCAGCTGGGAAAAAGTATTTAACCATGTCCTGATCCTTGTGTATTTTGGGAGGGGGGAGAAAACAAAGGAGTCTTTAGGAGTATACCGTGTTTCCCTGAAAATAAGACAGGGTCTTGCATTAATTTTTGCTCAAAAAAAGCATTATTTTAGGGGATGTTTTATTTTTTTCATGCACAACAGTCTACATTTATTCCGATACAGTCATGTCACCTTCTGGTTGCTGCACAATGGTGGAGGGTGCGGTTTCACTTAACTGGGGCTTATTTTTGGGGTAGAGCTTATATTACAAGCATCCTGAAAAATCATACTAGGGCTTATTTTCAGGATAGGTCTTATTTTCAGGGAAACAGGGTAAAGGGCACTGCTGGGGGAAGGACTAGCTCAGGTTAAAACAGAGTACTGTATGAAAGAAATACCGGTGCTCCTCCTTGCAGCTGTGAAACAGGAAAGCCTGTTTTAACTCAATGACTGGGGCAGGACAGCAGCCAGTCACAAAGGACAGCCTTCACGAACAGGTGATGACAACATGAATTTTTGAAAACTGGCCTAACCTGTTTATTGCTTAACTTTCAGCTGGAGCTGGGCAAGGTGCAATGATGTACGTTTTCCAAAGCAGAGCCTTAAGCTGTAATCATCTACTGAGTTGCCTGGAAGTAAATTTTCCCTGAATTCTGTGGGGGTTTACTTCTGAGTAGTGATAGGCAGGGCTGAACTGGCAGTGAAAGTGTGCAGCACAATTCTATGCCTGCATACTTGGAAGTAAACTGCTTAGTGGAAAGAAAAATCAGTCTGGGTATTCATAAAGAAGAACAAAAAGCAGAGTTGGATGCTACCATTATTATGATCACTGTAATGTTACAAAAGTGGCATTTAAGTGGCAGAAACTTTCAGATTCTCCAGAATTAAGGAAAGCAGCCTTAATCTACACCCCCATCTGTATAAACAAATGTGCTGTTGGCTGTTCTGGGTTTTTCGGGCTCTTTGGCCGTGTTCTGAAGGTTGTTCTTCCTAACGTTTCGCCAGTCTCTGTGGTTGGCATCTTCAGAGGACAGCAACTTGTGCAAAATGTGCTGTTACTCATATGTGGTGTTTTCATTCTGGGATATGTGGGTTTTCAATCAGATTCTCACATTTTAATTGCCTTCAGTGATTTTAAAATTTATTTATTTATTTATTTATTTATTCATTCATTCATTCATTCATTCATTCATTTATTTGCAGTATTTTTAGCCGCACCATTACCAGTGGCTTCTGCTCAAATTACCATGCTCCAACTGTCTACTCTGTCTCTTTTTCGTTGTAACTCCCATACTCTTCATCACCTAAACATCACCTTGTTTAGCTCCTGTTTCATTTATAACCCCTTCTGGACCTTTCCGTTATTCACTCTTCATTTCTCTCATCTCTGCTTGGCAGCCACAACAAAAACCTTTAGCCATACTGTGTGGTTTTGTGAACTAATCTTCACTCATAAAGTTAAGAGTTTATGTGCACTGACAGTGGTCTTGGTGCAAAGGAATAGGATTAGATGCAATCCTACTAATACCCATTCAAAAATAAGTTCCATCACATTCAGTAGGATCTTCTCCAGGTAAATGTACACAGCGTTGCAGCACAAGGCACTAAGAACATATTTTCGACAGCTGTTTAGTTTAAATTATTGCTACAGTGAAATCATGAAATACAGTTCCTTCTTCCAAATGGGGCAAGGTATGCACAGAAGTAGAACAATGGAAGTGTATTTTGTGTGCTGTTTTTGTGTGGCAAGGCATTGAGCACATTTGGCCCTTTAGTTTAAACCCATAACCCCTGCTTTTACATACTCTTAAGACTTTGGACTGAGGAAATTTTTCTAAAGGCTACATAAGGCACAGGGCCCATCTTATCTGAGTCACATCTGAGGCTGCTCATATCTCTCTATTATGTTTGTCTATGACCCACTATTCCTCCAAAGCGCCCAGGTGGTATACAATATTTTCCAATTGCATCATCAGAACAATCTCCCATTCTGAGTCTAACACTGTGTCCTCTACACATTACACTTGCCTACTGATGTAATCGGCTGCCAAGATAAACATTTTATAGTTAAATAACAGCTAAATGATCCTCAATTAACATGCCCTCAGCTTTCGTTTAAAATATCTACAGAAGGAAACAACACAGGTTCCCCTGGCCCCTATCATTGGGGGGAAGTAAAACTGAACCACCACATCAGTAGTATTCTGTATGGATAAGAGGACGCCGACATTCTGGGCATCAGTGAACTAAAATGGATGGGAATGGGTGATTTCAACTCAGATGATTATCATGTCTACTATTGTGGGCAAGAATCCCATAGAAGGAATGGAGTAGCCCTCATAGTCAACAAAAGAGTGGGAAAAGCCGTAATGGGATATAATCTCAAAAATGATAGAATGATGTCAATACGTATCCAAGGCAGACCTTTCAACATCACAATAATCCAAGTTTATGCACCAACCTCCATTGCTGAGGAGACTGAAATTCAACAATTTTATGAAGATTTACAACCCCTTCTAGAACTGACACCGAAGAAGGATGTTCTTCTCATTCTGGGGGACTGGAATGCTAAGGTAGGGAGTCAAGAGATAAAAGGAACAACAGGGAAGTTTGGCCTTGGAGTTCAAAACGAAGCAGGGCAAAGGCTAATAGAGTTTTGTCAAGAGAACAAGCTGGTCATCACAAACACCCTTTTCCAACAACACAAGAGGCGACTCTACACATGGAAATCACCAGATGGGCAACATCGAAATCAGATTGACTATATTCTCTGCAGCCAAAGATGGAGAAGCTCTATACAGTCAGCAAAAACAAGACCTGGAGCTGATTGTGGCTCTGATCATCAGCTTCTCATAGCAAAATTCAAGCTTAAACTGAAGAGAGTAGGAAAAACCACTGGGCCACTCAGGTATAATCTAAACCAAATCCCTTGCGAATACACAGTAGAAGTGAAGAACAGATTTAAGGAACTAGATTTGGTGGACAGAGTGCCTGAAGAACTTTGGATAGACGCTCATAACATTGTACAGGAGGCAGCAACAAAAACCATCCCAAAGAAAAGGAAATGCAAGAAAGCAAAGTGGCTGTCCAACGAGGCCTTACAAATAGCAGAAAAGAGAAGGGAAACAAAATGCAGGGGAGATAGGGAAAGTTACAGAAAATTGAATGCAGACTTCCAAAGAATAGCAAGGAGAGACAAGAGGGCCTTCTTAAATGAACAATGCAAAGAAATAGAGGAAAATAACAGAAAAGGAAAAACTAGAGATCTGTTCAGGAAAATTGGAGATATTAGAGGAAAATTTTGTGCAAAGATGGACATGATAAAAGACAAAAATGGAAGGGACCTCACAGAAGCAGAAGACATCAAGAAGAGGTGGCAAGAATACACAGAGGAATTATATCAGAAAGTTTTGGATATCTCGGACAACCCAGACAATATAGTTGCTGACCTAGAGCCAGACATGCTGGAGAGTGAGGTCAAGTGGGCCTTAGAAAGCCTGGCTAACAACAAGGCCAGTGGAGGTGATGGCATTCCAGTTGAACTATTTAAAATCGTAAAGGATGATGCTGTTAAGGTGCTACATTCAATATGCCAACAAGTTTGGAAAACTCAACAGTGGCCAGAGGACTGGAAAAGATCAGTCTACATCCCAATACCAAAGAAAGGCAGTGCCAAAGAATGCTCCAACTACCGGACAATTGCACTCATCTCACACGCCAGCAAGGTTATGCTCAAAATCATACAAGGTAGGCTTCAGCAGTATGTGGACCGAGAACTCCCAGAAGTACAAGCGGGATTCCGAAGGGGCAGAGGAACTCAAGACCAAATTGCCAACATGCGCTGGATTATGGAGAAAGCCAGAGAGTTCCAGAAAAACATCTACTTCTGCTTCATTGACTATGCAAAAGCCTTTGACTGCATGGACCACAGCAAACTATGGCAAATCCTAAAAGAAATGGGCGTGCCTGACCACCTTATCCATCTCCTGAGTAACCTATATGTGGGACAGGAAGCAACAGTTAGAACTGGATATGGAACAACGGATTGGTTCAAAATTGGGAAAGGAGTACGACAAGGCTGTATATTGTCACCCTGCTTATTTAACTTATACGCAGAATACATCATGCGGAAGGCTGGACTGGAGGAATCCGAAGCTGGAATTAAGATTGCAGGAAGAAATATCAACAACCTCCGATATGCAGATGATACCACTCTGATGGCGGAAAGTGAGGAGGAACTAAAGAACCTTGTAATGAGGGTGAAAGACGAGAGTGCAAAAAACGTTCTGAAACTCAACATCAAAAAAACTAAGATCATGGCCACTGGTCCCATCACCTCCTGGGAAATAGAAGGGGAAGATATGGAGGCAGTGACAGATTTTACTTTCTTGGGCTCCATGATCACTGCAGATGGAGACAGCAGCCCTGAAATTAAAAGACGCCTGCTTCTTGGGAGGAAAGCAATGACAAACCTTGACAGCATCTTAAAAAGCAGAGACATCACCTTGCCAACAAAAGTCCGAATAGTCAAAGCTATGGTTTTTCCTGTAGTGTTGTATGGAAGTGAGAGCTGGACCATAAAGAAAGCTGACCGCTGAAGAATTGATGCCTTTGAATTGTGGTGCTGGAGGAGACTCTTGAGAGTCCCCTGGAGACTGAAGGAGAACAAACCTATCAATTCTAAAGGAAATCAACCCTGTGTGCTCACTGGAAGGACAGATCCTGAAGCTGAGGCTCCAGTACTTTGGCCATCTCATGAGAAGAGAAGACTCCTTGGAAAAGACTTTGATGTTGGGAAAGTGTGAAGGCAAGAGGAGAAGGGGACGACCGAGGATGAGATGGTTGGACAGTGTCATCGAAGCAACCAACATGAATTTGACACAACTCCGGGAGGCGGTGGAAGATAGGAGGGCCTGGCGTGCTCTGGTCCATGGGGTCACGAAGAGTCGGGCACGACTAAACGACTGAACACACATAAGAGGACGCCATTTTGTCCTTTACCTCAGGAAGCAAAATGTCTAGGGCTAGCCCTGGTTTGTAGGGGGAAAGGCATTCAAGGTTGCCCACCAGGGATGCATGCAGCATTTGAATGTACACACACAACATTGTCTCATTCACAGATTTTCATGGGGGTCTCAGATTCTCCAGCTGCTCCCTCCAAAAATTGGGGGTGGGGGAATCCTTCATGAAGAAACAAGGAACTGCTGTGCAATGTCCTTGGGCAGCATTAGCAGCCCTGCTATCTGGGAACTCTCCTGTTGCCTATTCTTTTTGTTGTGTATTTAAAAATAACTTTTTAAAAAGTCACTGCCTCTTTGAGTGAGACATTCCAGAGGGATGGCTGAGGTCAGTCTGTTGTGTGGCATCTTAACGATGAACACATTTTTCTTAACATGGGTCACAAAAACTCATGTTAAGGTTAATTTTGTTAGTCTTTAAGAGCCAAAAGAATCTTTATTGTTTTCATTAAGTGAAACAGTTCTTTTAATATATCAAAAAGACATTTTAGCTATTATTTTGACTGATGAGTTGATTTGGCACTGCACTTCTATTGCCCACAGTCATTCAAAGTAGTTTCATTTAGTGTATATTTCAAAGGCATACATGTATACTCTGAATCAAGCCATGTTAAATCCAGTAGAATTTGCTCCCTTTTCACCATGTAGAGCAGGAGTCTCCAAAGTATGGCCCGCGGGCCACATCCGGCCCATCTTGCCTTTTTATCCAGCCCGTGCATGCGTGCATGCATGTGTGTGCGTGGGTGTGGGTGTGGGCATGTGTAGGCAGGTGTATGTGTGTGTACACGCGTTCCTTTGGCCCTCGAAAATATATTATGTGGCACTCACAGTGAAAAGTTTGGGGACCCCTGGTGTACAGGATGGCAGGTTTAGGGTCAAACGAGAAGTACATTTAGATGGTATGAAGAAGTGGTGCTTCAATATTAGGGTTTTTTTTTAAAAAAAATCTGTTCTAGTATGTGCTGCTCCTTTGTTGTTGTTGTCATCTCTGTATCTTTCAGATTACCTTGTTTGTTTTGTGATTGGCCACCAAGAGGTAACTACAGACTTAAATTGCAATTCTATACCATTAAGAGGATAAATGTGCTAATAATAGGAAACACATAATAATAATAATAATAATAATAATAATAATAATAATAATAATAATAATAATAATAATAATAATAATAATAATAATAATAATAATAATAATAATAATAATAATAATAATAATAATAATAAATAAATAAATAAATAAATAAATAAATAAATAAATAAATAAATAAATAAACAAGCAACCTTTGAACTGCAGAGCTAGAAGAGCTCCTATGGATCACTGAGTCCAGCCCCTCTCAAGGAGGCACACTGGGGAATTGAACTCCCAACTGCTGATGCCTAAACCACCGAGCTATCCAGCAGTTCTTGTTTAGCCTGACCTTTTCGCTGTTATGGCTCCCAACCAAGGAAGCCTCCCCTAACAACAACAACAACAACAACAATCCCCAGCAATGTCTCAGAAATGAAACTCCCTATGATTTGCGAGGTATTCTGCTTTCAAAGCAAGTGAAGATGATAAGCAGCGCAACTTACTTGAGAATACATGTGTAAAATTCTAGTTAATATCACCTCATGGATGGAATGAAAAGGTGTTATACTCCGAAATTTCAGAGAAAGCACCCTCCTCCTTTGGTCCTCGTAATTCTATTGTATGGTTCATCTACATGTTTGCCCGAGAATCTGCCCCCACCAAACTCAGTGGGCACAGTGAGTAAGCACGCATAGTGTACAGGAATGGTAGGAAAGTCTTTGAAAATCAAGGCCTCTACTGAAAGGCTGCCCATGATCCATCACCCTCTCACCTAAGAGTTTCAGAATATGTATTCGCGAAGGCTTTCCACTACCAGGATCTGATGGTTGCTGTGGGTTTTTCAGGCTCTTTGGCCGTGTTCTGAAGGTTGTTCTTCCTGATGTTTCGCCAGTCTCTGGTGGTCGGCATCTTCAGAGGACAGGCTCACGGACAGAGTTCCTACTTCTGTCCTCTGAAGATGCCAGCCACAGGGACTGAAGAAACTCAGGAAGAGCCCTAAAAACCCACAACAACCATTCGTTTCAGAATACAGTACTTCCTCTCCATACTGTACTCCTTTACCCGAAAAGGACAAAGTACTGTATACTGTGACAGCTTAAAAGCAGGTGTACTACAGCATGTTAGTGCGTTGCAATCCACTCACCATGCCCTTTTAGACGACGTAACTACACACACACACATACACACGCACACACACACACACACACACACACACACACACACACGCACACGTCCCCCACTCTTTCTGTGTTGCCGCAGTTCTGAAATTATTTATACTCCACGCATTTGAGAAAACACACGCTAAGGTCACACACACATCTCTTATTCTTAAAGGTGCTTGGATCTTTGCTCTGGGATACTGGCCTTTGTCGTGTCCTCTTGAGACTATACCGCAGCGGGATTTACTTGCGAGTAAACCCGCAAAGGGGGGGCGTGCTTACCATGACGTTACGACCCACACTTCCCCCTGCTGCGGGTCATGAAAGATACCTCCCCTTTCCCGCCACCTGCTGCCACTCGCCCCAAAGCTTCGCGAGACTCGTGGGAGGGGGCGCCTCTTGTGGAGTAGCAGTGGCGCTAGTCATCCAAGAGGTTGGCGCGCTGGAGAGCTTTTTTGAGGACGGGAGGGGGGGACGGGAGTCAGTGGGGGGGCGTTCCGGTCGCTCCCTGCAGGGGGAGCCTAGCGGCAGCTTAGGTTTAGTAGAACAACGCCAGCAGGAGGAGGAGGAGGAGCAGGTGTTGGGGCTGCGGCGGCCGTTGTTACCTTTACCTCAGGGAGAGGAGGGAGAGGAGGAGGCGGCGGGAGAGGGGGCGGGGGCGGCTGACGGTCCGGGGGTTGGGCTTGCAGGTTGAGAGCAAAGCGGAGGCAGCGGAGGAATCGGCGGGAGAAGGCGACGGAGGCGAGCTGCGGCCGCCAAGCCTCCCCACCCCCCCTCTCCTTCTCCTGGGAAGGGAAGCCTTCCTCTGCGGAAAGCCGAGCTGCAGCGGCCGGGGAAGAAAAACGAAAGGCGCCGGGCCGCCAGGGCCGCCCCTGCGGGCCGACGCGATCCGGTTTCGGCTTGGGCGGCCGTGAATGCGGTTCCTTTCGACGCCCGGATCCTGGTTGGCGAGCGGGGGTGGGGCGGGGGTGCCGCTCCCGGGGCCAACCCGATGTGCGGCCACCCGGACTGCCGGCGGGGAGAGACAGCGAGGAGTAAGCCGATCGTCGCTGGATCTTTTCTCTCCTCGGCACCCACGCCGGAACCCCGGTAGCCAGCGGGAGACCTTTTAGGCTCCCGGGAATCGCCGCAGTTTCGGGGGGTGGCTGCCGGGCAGGAGCCGAACGGAGCCGGGGAAAGGGGAGAGCGTGTGGCGAACAGAGGAGAGGGAGGAAGATTTTGAAGGAGAAGCAAGCGGCGAGGGAAGAAGGGCGCGCCTTGAAGCCGAGGGGAAGCGAAGGCAGGAGACCCTGGCCGTCGTCTCCCCGCGGGGTCTCTGCGCGTAAAGAGATCTCCACCTATGTGGTTGCGGCCGGCGGAGAATCCCGCGAGGAGAGCCTCCTCCGATCTGCCCCAACCCGTCCTTGCGTGGCGACAGGCTCGTCGAAGCTCGGGTCGGATCGGGTCGCCGCTGTCCGCCCGCGCCGCCTCCCCGGGTCCCCTCTATGTGAGGCTCGCTGGCTTGCCTCCACCTCCTCCTGCCGGATGGCGATAGACCGGCGCGGCGAGGAAGGTGGCGAGGGAGGAGGCAGCCGGCCCCTCCCCGAGGAGAACGGCTCGCTGCCTGCCGGAGAGGCGGACCCGGCGGCTGCTGCTGCGGCCGCTGCCAACGCCGATGCCGCCCTTCCTGCCGGGGTTCTGGCGGCGGAGATCCAGAGCTTGCCGGTGGCCGCCTCGCCGCCACCGCCGCCGCCGCCTGCTCCCTCGGGGTCGTGCAGCCCTGTGCTCCTGGATTACGATGGCTCGGTGCTCCCTCTTCTGGGGGGTCTGGGCGGCGGGCACCAGAAAACCCTCATCCTCCTCACCTGGATCCCGGCCCTTTTCATCGGCTTCAGCCAGTTCTCGGACAGCTTCCTCTTGGTCCAGCCGCTCTCGTGGTGCAAGGGTACGGATGGGCAGGGCAACTGGACCGGAGGGCACCCTCCTTTGCCGGCCAGGGGACTCGCCACCGGCCCCACTTACAACCCGGGTGGCAACCACACCGTCGGCGGCGGCGGCGGCAGTAGCAGCTATAGCAGGGGCATGCTGGCAGCCCCCGAACTGCCCACGCCGGAGGCAAAGAACCAGAGCTATTGCGACTGTCGCGAGAGGTACCACCGCATCACCGCCGGCCTTCGACAGAATATCGTGAGCAAGGTAAAGTGTCTCTCCCTTCGTGCACCTCAGGAGAGGGGGATCTGCCTTTCCAGAGCTGTATTGACGGCGGGGATCCGCAACGGGCTCAGGAGTGTGTGTGTGTGTGTGTGTGTGTGTGTGTGTGTGTGTGTGTGAGAGAGAGAGAGAGAGAGAGAGAAAGAGCACAAAGGGATTTCCCAGCCCCGCACCCTGCGATCCTTCCCTGGGATTGGACCTGGGCTCTTTCCGCGTGCCAAGCGCGTTGCCTTGCTCTGCCAAGGGGAGTGTCAGGCGTGGCAGAGCTTAGGCTGGAGAGCAGCAGAGGACTTGGGGAGGTCATCAGGTTTTGGGCCCCTCTCCTTCGCCTCCATTAGGAAGAGCTTAAGCCGTGTTGCCAAGGGCTTGATACCTGAATCCCTCTGCAGGTACCCTGAGGATAGATATTGGCAGCAAAAAAAGAGGCCCTTTGCCTGACCCGACAGTCACAAGGCGGTGGTGGTGAAGGAAGCAAGGCTTTGTAAGAGCCCGGGATGCAGCCTTTTCATAGCACGCCAAGCATGCAGTTCAAATTCATGGCCATGTTAGCTCTGGTGTTCATGCTTCTTGGGCAGTTGTGTGGTGTTTGGGGTTCATGGTGTGTTACTTGGACAGACTGTGGTCCTAGAGAAAGGTGTGATGGTGGCTTCCCTGCCTCTAAATTAACTTTGGGCCTTGGACTGTGTGGTGGAATAACAGGAAAGTAAGTACCTCTGAGTGTATGCGGGGTTCTCTTATCTCAGTGCAGCTCATTTCCTTGTGTGCAAGATTAAGTCTTTCATGGACACTGTGTGCAAAAATGCTAACAATGTTGGTAGATTAGATCCATAGCATTTTTATGTGGAACCCAAATAAAGGTGTTTGTATGACCCCGGGAAGTGGTGTTAAGCTGTATTCTGTGAAGTAGAATAGTTTTCCTTTCAAAAAGTGATCTGTTTATGGAGGACATCCCAGGAGTGTCCTCTGATCTGCCCACTGAAGATAGCAGCCTGTTTTTTTTCTATCATAGCAGAGTTCTTGGCAGGTTTCCAGACCATAAATATCAGCATCGGTTTTCGCACACCACCTGGTGATCCAGTTTTCAGATTTGAACTCAAGAGGTTGCAGGTCACTGGTTTAGTCCTTTCTATGCCTGATCAACAGCACATGACCTGGGCTAGATGAATGTTTGCGTCTGTGTTAAAACGTACACTTGCTACAGTTTTCTATCCTATGCTGCTGTGAAACAGTATCTGTAATCAGTTGAAATCTATTTGTTCTAGGTGTGGTTTTCAGTGTGTGCATTTCTTAATTAGGAGCAGAAACTGTTGCCCTACCTGTGTGCCGCTCCAAGGCATGGTGTGCCCATTGCAAGTAGAACATACTCATCATGTGACTCGGATATTGGTCAGTAGGAGGCAAGACATCACAAGATGACCTTAAACACAAGGGACACTGTAACACCTTTGCACACTTAAAGCTGCACCATAAGTCAGAACTGGCTTGATAACACACGATTATTATTTAAAGCTGCAATGCTAAGCACAAAGCTATCAAGGAGTTGTCCCCATTGTGTTCAGCCTGAGTTAACTTGGAAGCAGATGGGCTGCAGATTGCAAGACAACTTGGTGTCTATTGAGAACAAGGGGAAATATACTCAAATACAGGTTGTTTGCTGATCCAAATATTTTCAAACTGTTTGTCATGTATATCAGGGTGATCATTAAGAATATTATATGTTTTTTCGTACAAGTAGAATAAGACCTATAAAGCTATAGTTTAGCATCATACACGCAATGTTTTGGGCTCATTTGCTGCTCCAGCCCATCTTTTTCTCTGGTTTGGCCAATAGAAGGGGACTGGAAGCTTCATTTCTGTTTTCAGTTAACCTTGGTTTCATCTTATGGCTGAATCTGTAGTTTGCATTGACTACAGTTTAGTGAAACAAGGCAAATCCTTGGCTTGTGTCACCAGGACATAGCATTAATAACAGTTTCTGGTTTGAAAATAGCAAGAACCAAGGTAGATTTGACTCAAATCAAATTGATTTAAATCATGATTTACATTTTTAAAAATGGATTTTTGATTATTTAAATACTGTAAAACAATCATTTTTTTAAAAAATTTAAATCGTTATTTAAATTCTGATTTAAATTGATATATATTTAAAAATAAATCATTGATTTTTATCCACCCTGCAAGAAACTGTTGTTAAAAATGGAAGTCTGAGTTCTTTTTGGCTTA
Organism: Pogona vitticeps; assembly: GCF_051106095.1. Classification (NCBI taxonomy): domain Eukaryota; kingdom Metazoa; phylum Chordata; class Lepidosauria; order Squamata; family Agamidae; genus Pogona; species Pogona vitticeps. The sequence goes on along the minus strand of NC_135786.1, from coordinate 157,929,560 downwards.
GCTTTATGTATGAACCAGGACAATATCTGTTAAGATATTTGGAATGAGTGGGGGGGAATGCTTCCTCTGATATGTGCACCATGTTTTGTTTGTCCCCCCTCTTGCCAGCAGTTAAACAAGTTTTGCACAATAGCAAAACCACTTTATGCTAGTGAAAAGGTGGAATGAAATACATACAGTACTTAGATTACTGAATCTGCAGATCTTTGTCTTTTCATTCCGTTTATCTTTATCAACCTTTGTGCTATGTTCTTGGTGAAATGGGTACTGCTACTTTTTCTACCTCTTCTATCAGAGTTTGATATAGTTATTTTGACCTTGAATGTTGCAGCTGCAAACAATGATGGGATGTTGTATCCAAGTCAGGCTCCAGAGTTCTTCAGCCAATAAATTCTTTTCCTTCTTTTCTCAGTATTTTGCCTTGGACAAACAGTTGTAAAGATGTATAAATTTTGTTTCTGGCTGGTATTCTCTACCCAAGTGCAGTGCAATGTGGTGCTGTGGAGAAAGTGAAGGACTAAGATTCTGGAGACCAAGTTTGAATCCCCACCCACTCACTTGTTGGGAATTAGAACTGATAAAATCTTTCTTTAAATATTTCACTTACCTTGAAAGCCCCATCAGAGTTCCTGTAAATTGGTCATGACTTGACTAGTATGCTAGCTTTCCACGTTTTGTGTTTTAAATGACTTTTTTGTCATCATAGTGCTTCTAGTACTTCTTCATATAGCAAACTGGTTTAGAGTCCATGATTCCATATCCTACAGGAGAACTGAGAAGATATATTATTGTGCAATGCATATTCTCAAAACCAAATTTCAGCTTGCATTCTGTATTGTATTCATAATAAGGAAGCAACTCTGAGAGTTCTCTATTTTGACTTTTGTTACATGGCTATACTCCCAGCTGTTCGTTCAGCCAGATTCCAAGGTCTTTTTATTTGTCAATATGCTTCACATCTTTATTCTGGATTTCTAACTGCTTTTCTTGGGCTCCTTTCATTTTACTGATTGCCATGAACTTCATCTTCTTAACATCCATTTTAGATCATGTTTATTACTTCACAGGCATGACCGAGTAACCTATACAGACTGCATAAATGTCAGTCAGTAACTGTGTTGTTTTCATATCAGATACTGTTGATGTCTCTTCCTTAACAATAATCGTAATTTGATCAGCAAGTATTAACTCTTAAAATGTATTGAAAAGCAGTTGAAAGTGTATACACCCTTGTACTTCAGTTTGAACCTCTTTGTCTTCTAGTCTTCATTTCTCTCTGGAGCTTTTTGTTGCCAGTACAGGTTGTCAATTAATAATCATCATGTGCGGTCAAGTCAATTCTGACTATGGTGACTTTTTGGGGGGTTTCTAGATAAAGAGTTCCCAGAAGTGGGTTACCATTCCCTTCTTCTGAGGGCACCTTGGGACTGTGCAGCTGGCCCAAGGCCACACAGGCTGGATCTTCTCCTGGGATGCACAGTAGTGAATTGAACCCTCAACCTCTGGCTTACTGAGTAACCCAGCCAGCTACATAACTATTTCTCATATCAGTTCCTTTGTTTCTCAGCAGTCGTATCAGCTTGCTCACGGGGCTGTGTCAAAGCTTTTGTGTAGTCAGTAAAGCAAGTATGCATACCCACATTCATGTAATGACTTCTCTCCTCAAATCCAAATAATATACAGAATAATGCTTCCCTTGTTAAAAAATCTTCCTTTGAATCTGAAGTGTATGCCTTCTGCCCCAACTTTGTGTTTCCTGTAAAATCTTTAAGAAAACCTTAAGGAAATAGCTCATTAAATTAAATGTGCAGTAGTAACTGCAAACCTGGGCATTTTCCTTTGTGATTGGTGTAATAAAGGGTGATCACAACCACATTTCAGGAATGATTCCTCTTCTGTAGATTTGATTGAAATCTTCACTAAACGTGTAAGTCATTATCTTCTGTTACTTTACTATTTCTGTATAAATATTATTCAGTCCAAGAGCTTTGGCATTTTTGTTTGCTTTATTGCATTCTGGATTTTAAATTTCTGTAGTTCTAGTCCAGTATTCACACCTGGTATAATGGACTTTGCTTACCTGCCGTCTTCAGATAGGTCTTCAATGTATTCACTCCATACTATGAGTTACCCTTGACATTGGGTGTGGAAAATGATGGCCATCAATCAGTTGTGGGCATTGTCAGTTTTTTTAACTACACTTTTTACTTTCGTTATCTTTCATATACTTTAAAGGAATTGTGGATTTTCTTCAGGTTTTGTACTCCTATACCAGAGTACCATTATTAAAAATTCTATCCATTATTCAGAATGCAATTTTTTAAGCTTTCCTAATTTTGATCAGTATAGTCTTGTGTAATTCTATAGGTTCCCGTATCCCCAATGTACGCTTGTCAGTATATATGTGCTTAGATTGAAACCAAGGAATCATATACTGAAGTAAATCTTTAAAACATCACAATACATTTGTTTTAATTTTTATTACGTATAATGAAGCAGACTAGCACAGCCAGCTCTTCAAAATCTGTAGTATATCCTGTATGCTAAGAGGGCTCCCCAACTAGGTCAGGGTTAGTTTGTTTGCAGATTACAAGATTCTTAAAAGAAAATAAATAAATAGCAATCCAGCAAAGACCTGTGCAGAATGATTTTAAATGGTACAAGTGGTTAAGAAAGAGGGAGGTATCGTTTGGAGGGAGCAGGTGATGAGGAATGAGTTTGCTTGATGCCCTCGGTGATGGTGGGGGAGATAGTATGCGGGATAAGAGCAGGGTCAGAAAGTTGATGTTATGAAATATTTTTAGAAAGAGGAAAAGGAAAATTATAACTTTCCCTCTTTCTGTTTTTTAGAAACCTTGTTCTCCCTACAACCTCCCACACTCATTGTTAAATATTGCAATAAAGTGTTGAACCTTGGACTCCGCTCCTTACTAGCGCTGTAGGGTGAGGTTTCAGGAAGCTAGGAAAAGTGTCTGTGCGGCCATTTTCTTCCCTCTCCATTCCTGCTCCCTTCATGAACACTGACTTCCTAGTTCATGGTTCCTTTTTTATTCTGGGCCATTACTGTGAAGGCTGGAGCTACACTGCACCATTCCTCCTGCTTCCTCTCTTGTCTTTGTTAATTAGTAACAACATATTGCTTTTGTGGATGGCTGTGACACCCTAACAATGAGCTGGAGGCACTTTTCTTTTAACTACTTTTTCCACTGCTGTGTCTGAGGAAGTGGACTTGTCCACCAAAGCTCACATTAAAATATAGCAGTTAATTTTTAAGATACCACAATGCTTCCGTCTTGTTTTATTTTTATTTTGTTTTAGCCTGATATACCTTTCCCATGTTACTCTAGTAAACAGCTGCAATGTAAAATGAAACTGTTGCATCATGATTGTAATTCTTTTAATCCCAGACCACCAAAGCTCAACAAAAATCCATTCCTTCTAGGAACTATGTGCTTGGATTAACTGTGCTACAAGGTAAGTATGCAGTAACCAAGTGACAACACATGTGCTTTTCTTGCCACCCACGTTGGGTAGTGGCAATTATTGAAAATCCTGTCTGCTTTTTCCTTTGTGTCTGTGTGAGGAGAATCCATCATGACTTCCTTAAAAATGAAAGGGAGTGCATCCTGGAAAGATGGCAGCCACATATGTCCAAATGCTATGATACCCCTATTTACATGCAACACTCATGATCTCTTTAGTACTGTTCAGAAATTAAGAGGAAACTGGAAGTTTATGCTCTTACTTTCTCTCCCCTCCAACAACAACAATTGCATGTCACAAAGTTGATCAGCATAAGTCAGAATTGACTTGGTGGCATACAGTTATTATTTATTCAGATAATGATGTTAGTTTAACATAGTTATCTTTCAGCAGATTTTGAAAACTGTTCTTTAGCCCTGGCACTAGACCTTTATTAGAACCTTGATTTTTTTTAATGCAAAGGATGGTGCAGTTTTCACCAGAAAGTAAAGAAAAGGGGATCAATCCTATCTACAGCCCACTCCCATTAGTGGGGCTGCCTTTGAGGCTGACTCAGAAACTTCATATGCTCCAGAATGCAGCAGCCAGGCTTCTTAGTGAGGTGAGAAAACACTAACATATCTCCCCCACTCTGGCTGCTTTGCACTGGTTGCCCATCCGTTTTCATGTTGACTTCAAAGTGTTAATGATCACGTATAAAGCCCTAAATGGTTTGGGACCTCAATATTTGGCAGATCGCCTTCTCCCACCCAGATCTACCTGAATCACCCGATATAGCCAGCAGGGACAGCTGAAGGATCTGATGCCGAGGGAGGCCCGGAAGGAAAAAACACGAAATCGGGCCTTCTTGGCAGTGGCCCCTCAGCTGTGGAACACCCTACCAACAGAAATTCGCTGGGTGTTTTTAAAAGCCAGCTAAAAACTTGGCTATTCAAGCAGGCCTTCCCTCCAGCCAATTAAGTCTTTCTTATTTTTCACCCCTTTTATGCTATGCCATCTTGGTAATCTTCTTCAAATTATTTGTTTAATTGTAATTCTAATTTTATAATTTTTATATTTTATATATTGTTCTGTTTTATCTATGTAAGCTGCCCCGAGTAGACATGGTCTAGAGGGGCGGGGTAAAAATCCAGTAAATAAATAAATAAATAAATAAATAAATAAATAAGTAAGTAAGTAAGTAAGTAAGTAAGTAAGTAAGTAAGTAAGTAAGTAAGTAAGTAAGTAAGTAAGTAAATAAATAAATAAATAAATAAATAAATAAATAAATAAATAAATAAATAAATAAATAAATAATGTTTGGCATAGAAGCTTTCAATTTCATTGTCTTCAGCAGCTGTAGTTGAAGCATAGACTCAGATGATGGTTACATTGATTAATTTTCCCAGGAACCTGTTTGAAATTATTTGGTCAGAACTTGCATTATATCTCCTCGCTGCCTGTATTACATCTTGCCCTAGTATTAGAGCCACTCTGTTTCTTCTGGGTTTGTTGTTTCCAGAGTAGAATACCTTGCAGTTGTCTAACTGAAAATATTCCATTGATAACAAGCAGAGCAATGTTTAAATATTCTACAGTATTTCTTGCTTTATGGTTTTTAGTTTCCTTTGGTTCATATTTCTTAGGTTCCGTGTTACAATTGTATGTGATACAGTGGGGTCTCTTACTTAAGAACGTCCCTACTTAAGAACAATCCAACTTAAGAACAGCTCCATTTGCTAAATTTTGCTTCTACTTGAGAACAGAAATCCAAGATAAGAACAGGGAAAAAAACCTTTCCTGCTCTTTTTTTAACCTTAGGTCATCTTAGGTTTTTAAAAAAATTCTCCCCCTAGTGGTAGAGTACGTATTAACCAGCTTTGCATTAGTTCCTATGGGAACTAATGCTTCAATGTACGAACGCACTTCTACATAACAGCCAGAACAGATTAATTGGTTTTCAGTCCATTCCTATGGGAAATTTTGCTTCAACTTAAGAACGTTTCAACTTAAGAACACCATTCCAAAACGGATTAAGTTCTTAAGTAGAGGTTCCACTGTAGTTTCTATGGACGGAAAAGAGCAGATACGGATTAAATGGTTTTCAATGCATTCCTATGGGAAATGCAGATTCAACATAAGAACTTTTCAACTTGAGAACCACCTTCCAATACGGATTAAGTTCTTAAGTAGAGACCCCACTGTATGCAGCACTGGATTTTCATTTCACTTCTGTGCAGTTCAGATGTCCTTTCAGATTTAATCTAACTGCATCATTATCAGCAGTGCTATTTGTACTTATCCTTTGCTCCTTCCCTGCAGCTGATCGAGTGCTTTGCAACCTGGAAGTCTCGTCTTCCAGCACTATCTCTTGTTTTATTTTGGACTGTCTCATCCCTTTAATTTTTCAAGATAAGAAAGGGTCAGCAGTAGTTCACCATTGCCTTCCACGCAGTACTAACAAAAGTTAGCTTGAGTGTTGCTGCCATTGTCTGTAAAAGAACCTTCACCAATGTCACCTTCACCTACCACTTCCATCCAATAGCTATTCTCCAGAAGTTTCTGTGCCTCCATCACTATAGGAATTGTCCATTCTCTTCTGCAGATGCAGTCATTATTCCTGAAGAGAGTGAATATGTCAAGTCACTAGAAGATTGTGTACTAAGCCCTCAGAGCACTATAATTTATAACACATTTTGACTGTTCAGCCTGGGAAATCTGTTTCAGCTAAAAATCCCTATTTAAGTGTTGTATGCAGAGGGAACTAGAAGGTTTATTCTGCACAAATAACTTTCTCCTTCTGGATACCCTTTAAATACTTTGCTGAAGAAGCCTATAAACTATTCAGAAGAATTACTCTTTTTCTTCTTTTTACTGAATACGCAAGCAGGATTAAATGTAATAACTTCTCTAAAAATATATATGCAGCACACATAGTAGTCTTAAGATTGAAATACAACAGTTCCAGTAAACGAATAAATGAAATTTTGAGGATGTAATACATCTATGGAGTATATCTTCAGAAATGAATAGCTAAAAAATATAACTGTCTTAAAGTCTAGCAGATAAGCAGATTAATACATTCGGTTTAAACCTCTGTGTTTACGCAAGCAGAGTATCTGCCACTGGCTTTTCTCTCCTGCTCTAGCTTAAGTTACAACAGCCTATTTAGAAGGCTGGGATGTTATTATTTACCTTTGTAATAGTTACATTAGTCTGCTATAGTAGTGGATTTCAGCAGTAGAGGGCTAATGCAGAATCTCATAGACTTGGTTTCAGTAGTGAACAATGGAGCTGATGAAGTTTATGCCAATAAAGTTTCTTATCTCTGTCTTTTCCTGCTTTAGTAGTTTTAAAGGAATTTTGCATTGAGTCTCTCTCTCTGTAGAGACTTCCATTCCCTTAACCTTGCTCTTTGCATGGGAACAAACCCCAATGGAGAAACAATGGGTCTCTGCTTAGAGAAATATATGGGATTTAATACAATTCCGGTTTGTTTGTTTTACTCTGACTCTAATGGACAGTGAGGTGGAAGACTGGGAGAGATGTGGCCCACCAAACTGGCCAATGCTGGCATAGATTACCAAAAACTTACTTTGCTATAAGATTATTCTGTGTGTTGCTAATAACTTCAGCCGCCTTTCTCCATCTTGAGTTCCTCCAGATATTTTGGACTGCAAGTTCTGCCATCCCTCATCGGCTCTCTCTCCAGTTGAAGGGAGGCTGTCCTGTAGGGAGAATGATGGCCTGGGATATGCCCTCTAATCATGCACTTTGCTGCTCTTCTGGTCCTGGATATGACTGAGGTGACTCAGTCAGCAGATATATTACTTGCTTTGCTGTGGCTCCTTTATTTGAGGCTCATCTCTGTCCATCAGAACAGGTTCTGGGGTTACGGCATTCCTCAAATTAAGCTGCCACCTACAGTAATTAGGGTTTAAAGATGATGATTTGTGGAACACAAGTGACTTTGTGCAACTCAGAAAAATTCACTGAAGAAGAGCTGGCACTGTAATTCAAAGCTGTCAGTTGGTTTATTTAATCACAGGGTTGGCCCGGTGTCTCAACATGGACCATAACTTTGAGCATTGAAGTACCATGTTTTTGTAAATTTCTTATTCTAGATTTGCCACTCTGTATTTCTTGAAAGAAACATTTTGTATTTAGCATCATCGTTTCTCAAATCCTGTTCCTCAGCACTTTCTTTTTAACTGCTATAAAGTGCTAATGGGTCATTGAAGGTATAGGTTGCTCAGTTAAAAATGTTTCCAGTTGCCAAAACTCTTGGCAGGCCACTGGCATTCATGGGTGCTAGCTGGCTGGATAGCTCAGGAACTTGACTGCCCGCTGGGCCTTGTAGGGGAAGAGTCACCTGTGTGGCTTTGGGCAAGCTGCATGATCCCAGGGCACTAACAGAAGAAGGAAACGGTAAACCCCATCTGAGTACAGTGGGGTCTTGACTTGAGAACTTAATCCGTATTGGAAGGCAGTTCTCAAGTCAAAAAGTTCTCAGGTCAAATCTGCATTTCCCATAGGAATGCATTGAAAACCATTTGATCCGTATCTGCTCTTTTCGGTCCATAGAAACTAATGGGAAGCTGCTATTCCGCCTTCGACCACTAGAGGGGGATATTTTGTTTCTTTTTTCCTTAGGTCAAGAAAGGTTCAGGGAAGGCAGGGAAAATACAGTCCAGGCAGTACAGTACCAGGCAGTCTGAAGACTGTCTCCCAATCTACTCTCTAAATGCTGGGAGGAGTGAGGAAGCAGACAGGCACCCTTTTCACTGGCCAACAGTTAACTGAAGTTCAAATTTTGCACTTTCCCTGCCTCCCACGTGGTTTTTTTCAGTTCTTAACTCAAATCTAAGTATGTAAGTCAAGTCAATATTTTCCTATGAGAGTGGTTCTTAAGTCAAAATGTTCTTAACTCAAGCCGTTCTTAAGTCAAGACCCCACTGTACTCTGTATCTAGACAATCCTAAAATGATTCAATATAGGTTAGAATCAATTTGAGAGCACATTCTTTTTGTTGCTATTACCTGGCTTTGCAGGATTATTATAGGTTTTTGTTGCTAATTTGTATCCACTGTATAGGAATGAAGCAATGTTATTTCTACATCAGGAAAGAAATAAAGACGTACAGAAAATATAACCCAATAGATTCCCTCAGAAGCCAAATCTAACAAACCCAGGCTATAATCCCCATTTACCTCTGTCCGTGCCCTCCAGATGTGTTGGATATCAGATCTGGGATCATATGGGCTGGCTGACAGATGGGATATGTAATCCAACACACCTTTTGGATGTTGAATGAAAGAAGGAAGTTAAGCACGAACACCTACCCAAAAGTAAATTCAGTGGGGCTTAATTTAGGAGACTTTTCCTCTTCTCTGCTTTATGTTCTTCTCCTACTGGAAACTGGACATCATCACATCCATGATGTTGGGTTTTTAGCTAATAAATTTTTTTTCTGCTGCAATTCTTTTTTCAGTGTTCATTTTCAATTTTGATGTGCTGTTAGGATATTTACAGTCAGGTCTGAATAGTACTGTTTGCTATAACATGTGTTCTTCAAGCCTAGAATCTTTTTTTAAAAAAGAAGAGTTCCTTTTTAATCATTGCCATACAAAAAGAATACATTGATAATCATTAGCCTAACTGGAGCAATGTTCCTAATTTGTTACTATATTAGTTATGTTGTTTATTTTGTTGATCATTATTTTCATAGAGAGGTATGCTTCTGCTTAACTTTACTTTCTGCAAGGCAGCTTGCATTCTCTATTTTTTTTTTAAAGTGTGAAAACAGGATCCCTGTTGCAGGAGCAGACAGTCCTCTTAGCTGCGGCTGCCCTTGTCCAGTCCTGAACTAATTTATCTCACAACAGGGGAGTGACAAGTGAACTGCGTTTCCATCTTGCTTAGTCACCAGGCAGGATGCACGGCTTGCTTTATCACTCCTCCATTCTAGGATAAGTTAATGCCAGAGAAGCTGAGTGGCAACACAGCAACAGAGAGGGTCCAATATTCCTTTGAACAGGATGGTTGCTTTGAAGCAAAAAAACTGATATCCTTCCTGCCACACCAACCACCTTGTATAAGATATGCAAAAATAGGCCACCATCCCTCAAAATAATTACCAGCACGACAAGTTAATTGACTGGGCACAGAAAGGAACTCTAATGTTTTCCCAGTAATGCTGCCATTTGTTATATGCTGTTTCCAAGCACTGGTTACTCTGTTGGCATAGAAGCTGCTGCAGAGCTGATGGGGCGATATTCTCTAGCTCTTCCCTCTACTAGTGGCAATGACAACTTGATTCTCTTGGGGCTCGGGCTGGCCTGTGGAGGAGCTGCAGCATGAGCTTCCTTTCCATGGCCCCAGACCACTTGCCTGATGTGTTCAAATGAATGGCAGTGGAGTTCCTTGTAGCGGTGTTGTGAGTTATTGGCCTAAATCCCAACAATGGTGCCAAAGGTGCACAGAGCCAATATTCTTAATCAGATTAAGTGCTGTGTGGGATTTTGAAGCATATCATGTTTGAGAGAAAAGTAATCCTTACTTTGTGGTGTTGGTGGAAAGTAGAAGTTGGAACTGGGCACAAAAATGATATTTCTTGCTAAACGGCTTTGCCTAGCTGTCAGAATGTTTGGTTCCAGCAACAGACTGGAGGTTTCACAGATGATAGAGTGACACATTTCCTGACTGGTGGATTTGGATTCTAAGAAACTGAGGGTGAGCGTGGAAGATAACTTTCATATGGGCTAGAGTAGTACTATTCGCAACCTTGGGGCCCCAGATATTTTTGGACTTCAATTCCCAGAAATCCTGGCCAGCACAGCTAGTAGTGAAGGCTTCTGGGAACTTTAGTCCAAGAACATCTATGGTCCCAAAGTTGGGAACCACTGGGCTAGAGTTATAGACCAGAACTATGATGTTCTGAGTTCAAATCACTACTCGGTCATAAAACACACTGGATGACTTTGGGCCAGTTTCTTTTTCTCTCAGCATATCCTGCCTCACACTGAGTTTTTGTGAGTATAAAGTGAGGAGAAAGAGGGCTGTATCCTCCTTGAATTCACTGGAGGAAGGGTCGGATATAAATGTAACCATCTAATGAGCAGTAATTGTTGCAGAGCTTATGAATTTCTGATAAAATTCTTTTTTGTTACACACTAGAAGTACAGAGATCCACAGAGGAGAATCGCTACACGTTCCCCAGAGTCCACCCGCTTCTCGTTCATACTAGCAACCAACTGAACAGATCAACAGCAACAAACAACTGCCACCAACCAATGAAAGAGAGGGATGCAGCACTTACTAGAGAGATGGGGATCTCTTTTAATTTCAAAAGCTGTAAGGAATGATTGGTTAGTTCTGGGTAGACAAACATGCATGTTCAGAAAAGTTCCTGTCACTGAAAGCATGAGATGTTGTAAAGAAATATCTGACAGTAATTAATTTTGGACATTTTTTACCTCCCTGTTATATTCTCTACTGCACAAATGAAGGGGTGCCTCTCCACTTCAATGTGATATCTTTGAATGAACTATAGGTTTTAGATAATTTCAGAGCAGCAGAATCCAATTATTTAAAACTAGAATTTACTTGTTTCTGAAGTAGAAATAAATATAAATGAAGCAAAGGGTTAATGATCAGGAGGGGTAATAATTCTGTGTTTTGCTGCATTTGAAATTATATATTATATATTATTTTTTAAAAGGTACAAAAATGATTAACTCCCTATGTAGTTTGTAGGTTTTACAGCACAAATGAGTTGTTACAGAACAAAATACACAAATCTGAAGACATGGGCTCATTACTGAATTCTCCCTGATATTTATTTTTATGACTTTCAGTTCATTTAAATCCTACTGACAGTGGAAAAAATTAATAAACATTCATTTTATCTCAAGAGTGCTTACAGCTTTGGCACATAGTCTTATAGGGGCAATTGCTCATTACCCAGAGTAAAAATATGGATGTTATCATGTTTTGCATAGCATACATTCTAATGGATCAAGAAGCAACTTAGTTAAGTCAGAGTTCTGGGAATTAAACCAATTTACAGCCCAGCCTGGACTACATTTATTTGAATGTTTCCTTCATTTCATTCCATTATCCACCCCAAATGTACTTTTAAATTAACAACAGTGGAACAACAATACGTGTGATGTGGTTTCTAAACTTTTCACATGGATTTCCAGGAGTGCCATTAAGCAGTTTTAGACTCTGGACTTAATAGCTGTATTCCCTTCCCCTAAATACACATTTCTGATGAAGCGTTATTTTCATTCACTTCAAAATGTGGCAAACCAGTATGGCTGTATTCTGTTGAATGGATCCCTGATTTTACACACCAAAGTCCTATCCTAATGACACTGCTGTGGATTTGTCTGTCCATTAACCCATGTGCCTGGTTCAGAAAATTCCCGAGTGTGTTCAGTAGTCTTTTCAGTTCATGGGTGGTAGTGACCAAATCTAATATATACCTGTATCATCATAACCTTGCATGGTGGAATTTATTCAGTCCTTTCCTTGGGCTCCACACCAGGGAGATAGCGTAATAGTGGCAAACCAGCTTCTGTTCAGGAAGTAACAACTGTCACTGAGGACCATCTTACCAAGGAACCTTCTAAGGAGATTCCCTGGAACCTGTTTTGTAAGATATGTGGTTTAATAAGGTAAAGACAGCCATTTGTTCTACTATTTTTTTCACTGCAGGAATGGGCTGATTGGCTCCTTTTCCCAGCAATCAGATGATGCAATTGCTGGAGTGAACTAGCCTGTCCCTTGAGCATTCCTACTCACATCTTTTTGGGTCTTAGTCAAAGGCTTCTCTTGTGGGTGGGGGAGCAGGTAAGATCACATGCAATCACCAAAGTGAGCAACTTTCTTTAATTTCCTAGCTGTTTTCTTTATATATATAATTTTTATTCATTTTCAGTAGGGATAGAATTAGGGGTGGGGAGCTGAGGGGCTGGGGAGTAGACATGGGTAGGGGAAGGGTAAAATTTCAGAGAGTGAGAGGGTTCTTTTACATCCACTTATATAATTATACTAGATTAAAAATATAACAAAACAGACAAAAAAGAACAACTTAACAGGATTTACCAGAATTGATATACAGTAGTTACTAATCTCTCCAATCCCTGAATTTTCTAGCTGGTTTCATTGTCCCCATATTATTAATGGTTTAAACAGGCATCTTAACTGCTTAATGATATGGGGAAACTGGGAAATTAAAAGCTTACTTTCTCTGTTCCTTCATGAAGAAGAGGAAGGAAGTAAAAAAACAATTATTTTTTTAACCAATGTAGGGTAGCACTGATGCACCACAACACTAAGAGAATTTTTTGAGGTGGGGGAATCTTCATCCTGGAAGTGGTAGGAGACAGAAGGGGGCAAGGATATCCTTTGATTTGTATTCCTACATTGAGCAGAGAGTTGGATTTAAGGCTTTATAAACTCCATCCAACTTCACTATTCTATGATTCTATGATGAATAGAGATTTTTGTCTTTGGTTTCTTAAACAAGTTGGACCAAATGAGGTCACTTGATGTATATACAGTATGCCGTCTGGATGCAAGGATCACACCAAATGGCGTCCCGGACCTACACCCAACCTTAAGCAACCCTATTTAGCCTGATCCAACCCACTCCAATTGAGCCTGTGTAGAAAAGCTCAAAGATAAACCCAGATTATCACACAGTAGGAAATCAACATTGGTCTGGTCTTCTTGCTACACATGTTTTTAATTAAAAAACACATGTTTTTAATTAATGTGGCTTTTAATAATTTGAGAGCTGCCTTTTACTGGGAAAAAGGTGGCATAAAAATGGAATGGAATTCAGTGGGTGAATGTCAACAGTGAAGCTCAGATGGGCACAAAACATTTATGATTGGCCATGCTGATTAGCAAGATTCTGGGGCATGTAGTCTAAAAAAGTAATATTTCCAAGCTCTGGTAACAGTGTATAGGGAAGGGGGGGAATATATACAGTTTATAATACAGAAATGAAATCTATGTAGAAAACTCCTTGGATGAAGTCTGGAGCTTACTTAGAATAATAAGCTGCTCCATGACCGTAAATGGGGGGAGGGAGGGAATAAAATAATTTTTTAAAGGCACACTTGTTTGCTGTGCAATGTTGCAGTTTGGAGTGCTCAATGTTCAGAATTCCAATTCTGCTATTCTAGCCGCACCCCCTTTTGCATCTACCCCCAACCATCAGCATGCTTAGGACTAAGTGAGGCCAGCCTTCATCACTGGTTGAAGCCATCACCACCCATTCTCCCCTAAATATGATCTGCTTCTGCAGCTCTTGGCCTTTCCCTAAGCCTGCTAAGAACCCTTCCTGGTGCTTGAGCAACAATGCTCACATCTTGAGCAATGGAGATATGGTCATATTGACTAGGCCCAAAATCGAGATGAACTGAGTTGTGTTCTATAGGTAAATAAACTCTGCATGGGGCAAGCCCCTATATGGCGATCTGTAGGAAACCTTAGAGGATTGCAGCTGAGGTGCAGAGAGAGAGAGAGAGAGATATCAATCTAAGCAAGATTGTTTTCATCCAAGTAGCAGTTGTACACCAGGGATTTACTATTTTCTAGGCATGCAAACTCATCTCTGGGAAAATGTGTTCAGTAAGCGGAGTCACCAGGGAAGCAGGTTTAGCCCTTATTCTAATTATGTCCCTAAGGACACCTATTTGTTTTTCTCAAAGCAAGTCCACTGGTTTCTACATTGAGAACAGTCCCCTACCAGACTATAATGTATACTTAGGACTACCTAGACTATAACATATAGCATATAACTAGTTTCAGTGGACATCATAGATCCTTCCAATATGCATGCCTTCCAAATTCATTGCTTTATGCCTTAACAATGAGCCTCCTCCACTTCTGGAAGTTCTGTATACAGCTACAAAACATTGGAAAACTCAGTTTCCAGAATTATGTGGCAAGATCCCTCATGTAGAATATGTGCTCCTTTTTGGAAAATTGCCCTCTGCGTGTTGAGAATTATGGAAATGTGGAGGAGTCTGGGCTACTGTGTTGTCTGTTGTTATATTTTTATTCTGCCTCATTCTACCTGAGTATCAAAGCTGGGCTAAAATTGAAGGGAAATTAAGGCTCCTAGGCACAATTAACCTGGGATTTAATCTTATTCTGAACAGGATTGAGCTATAAGAGATTTTAAACTTCTCTGTTCTTTGAAATCCCGAGGTGAAGCCCAGACAGTAAGATAGATTTATGTTCAGCTGTATATTACAATGAGGGAGAGGTCCCTATACACTCAACAAAGAATCTTGTGCCACTTCCAAGGACTACTAAATTTATTGTGCATCATTGATCTTTACCCACCCTACACACAAGTAGGTAATACCTTCATAGACCACTTAAAAAATCAACATACAGTCTGCGAGCTTTTGTGGAGCAGGATGATTTTGTCAGATGTCAGATAACCCAAATATCTTTCCCCTTGGTGGGTATTTAAGAACAACAAACAAAACTTTTCATTGGTGCTGTTACTAAACCAACAGTGAAAAAAACTTGTATCCCTTGTTCCAATCACAGGAGGGAAAGAGTCAGATCTCTTCATTAATTGTGCTTCAGCTGTTTCCATCAAACTTATTTTTGAAGTTTCTTTATTCACAAATGGCCAGCTCAAGCTCAATAACAGAATGTGCTGGGAAAGTGAATTCTTTTTGCTTAAATACAGTATTACATTTCTCATGTCTGATGTAGAATGTGGGATATAAATGATGCTTATAAATGATGACATGTATCACACTGGAAGACTAGCAAGTGAATGATCCCTCGTTATTATGGATATTTGGTCCTGTAACCTCATGGTAGATATGGGGACTCTTCGTATCTGGGACTTGGATTATCTGATTCCGGTTTCTGTATATTTGCTATGTGGTCTGTTGTTAGTGGATAACTCTGATACATTGTGTGATTTTCTGATGGGCAACTACACCTATTGTGCAAAGGTCTATAGACAGGAAGTATTGTCGCCAAGAATGGGCAGCAGATCGCTGATGATTTGTTTGCGTGATTTTATCTGGGAAAAAAATTGTGTTATGGGTTTTTCTCTCTCCTTTAATTCTGTGCCTCCCACTGTTGCACTAAGAATGTTTGTCTGTTGGGATGCCAAGATCACTATTTTTGTAATTTCTTGTACTGGAATGTGCTCTTGCTCAGGCAAATGCTTAGAAATCATTTAATTTAGATGTAATTTAACAATCAAGCATGCCCTCTACCCTTAATGGGGTCAGATTGTCAGTACGATATTTTAAGTGCAGTGGATTGCCGTGCTCCAATTATCTCTCTTATAACCTTTCCTGTTTCCGCTTTCATTTTTGTATGAAGGTTTTTA
The DNA here is from genome assembly GCF_051106095.1 of Pogona vitticeps. Classification (NCBI taxonomy): domain Eukaryota; kingdom Metazoa; phylum Chordata; class Lepidosauria; order Squamata; family Agamidae; genus Pogona; species Pogona vitticeps. The sequence continues at coordinate 157,913,713 of NC_135786.1, read as the reverse complement.
GGCGAGGTAGCAATTTGTGACTTCCAAAATGTTCATAAAAAGAATCCAAATTTAGAAAATGCTGAAGCCGATGTGGCTCTTTTGTCTTCAGCAGATCCTTTTACCCTTATGACAGCTTACCTTTTGGAGGATTGATGTGTGCTTTTCTCTTTCTTTTTTTGGGTGGTATGATCCTTGCTTACTGCTGATGGGCCTGTCATTTTGCATAAGTTACCGGATGTCTCTTTTGGAGATACAGTGGTGCCTCACTTTACGATTGCCCCGCATTACGACGAAACCGCATTATGATGATCTTTTATGACGATTAAAACGATGGTCTAAATGGTTTTTTTCGCTTCGTGATGATTTGTTCCCTGCTTCGGGAACCGATTCTTCACAAAACGATGATTTTAAAACAGCTGATTGGCAATTTCAAAATGGCTGCTGGGTAAACAAAATGGCTCCCCGCTGTTTTCTGGGGTGTAATCCTTGCAAGGCAGGCAGCGAAAACGGCTGCCCTATGGAGAATCTTCGCTGGACGGTGAGTTTTGACCCCATTGGAACGCATTGAAGGGGTTTCATTGTGTTTCGATGGGGCTTTTCCCCTGTTTTATGATGTTTTCGCTTAACGGCGATTTTCCTGGAATGGATTATCGCCGTTAAGCGAGGCACCACTGTATCACATTTCTGCAGCATTAGAAAGAATGTTACTTTAGATCCCAGGGGACAGGAGTGAAGAAAAAACAATCATATTCTGTGGAGTCCTCCCATCCCCCAACCAAAATACTTGTCTCATAAATTATACAACTGGCAAGATTTTGAGAGCCATGAGGACTGTGGGTTGCATGAAGGCCACAAGCACCTGTTCAGTATTGTCTGTGATGGTGCTAGGAATTCTGTTCTTCAAACAAAACCTCTCCATTTTATGAATGTGGGATATTGTGCTTCTGTATCCATGATTCAAAATGCCAGGAAATGGCCTGGTACTGCTGCACAATGTCATGACTGAATGCCGGCAAAGAAAAGGATTCCAGACTTTACAGAGCAAAGGGCAGCCTGAATGTTGACAACAGCCATGACAGCAGATGGTCTACAAGATGCCCTCTTGTGCTCATTACCATTTATTCTAGGCATTTTGATGCATGGAGACCTTGTTGAAAAATAGCCCTGACAACTGCTTTGTGTTCAGGCTGCCGTTATGTACCATCAAGTTGAAACTGACTTATAGTGACCCTAATAGGGCTTTCAAGATGTGAGATATTTAAAGAATGGCTTTACCAATTACACCGCCCAGTGAATTTCCATGGCTGAAGGGGTATTGGAATCTGGGCCTCCCGAGTCCTACTCTGTCATTCTATACCAATGGTTCTTAGCCTTTGTTTCCTCAGACGTTCTTGGACTGCAACTCTCAGAAACCCTTGTCAGCACAGCTAGTGGTGAAGGTTTCTGGAGATGGCAGTCCAAGAACGTCTGTGGACCCAAGGTTGAGAATTATTTCTCTATACTTTATACCACATCAATATATTAACTATATTCCACATAGCCTTATTTCTCTAATTTAAAAATTTTTTTGTCATAGGTTTATAAAGAACATTTACAGAAGCCAATTTACAGATGTTATTCTGGATGGTGGTCTGAGAGCCATTCTAAATAACTGAATAAATGAAATAAATTAAAATGCACAGGGAAGAGTTGACAATCTAAATAAGTAAAAGAGAAACCAGTACCGTGTTTCCCTGAAAATAAGACAGGGTCTTATATTAATTTTTGCTCCAAAAAACTCATTAGGGCTTATTTTTAGGGGATGTTTTATTTTACAGTCATGTTATCTTCTTCTGGTTGCTGCACAATGGTGGAGGGTGGGGTTTCATTTAACTGGGGCTTATTTTTGGGTTAGGGCTTATATTACAAACATCCTGAAAAATCGTACTAGGGCTTATTTTCAGGGAAACAGGGTACATTAAAAGAGTACTATAAAAATACGGAGGACTAGTATTTCATTCATGGCCACTGGTCCTATCACCTCCTGGCAAATCGAAGGGGAAGATATGGAGGCAGTGACAGATTTTACTTTCTTGGGCTCCCTGATCACTGCAGATGGTGACAACAGCCACAAAATTAAAAGATGCCAGCTTCTTGGGAGGAAAGCAGTTACAAACATAGAAAGCATCTTAAAAAGCAGAGACATCATCTTGCCAACAAAAGTCTGCATAGTCAAAGCTATGGTTTTTCCAGTAGTGTTGTATGGAAGTGAGAGCTGGACCATAAAGAAGGCTGACCGCTGAAGAATTGATGCTTTTGAATTGTGGTGCTGGAGGAGACTCTTGAGAGTCCCGTGGACTGTAAAGAGAACAAATCTGTACATTTTGAAGGAAATCGACCCTGAGAGCTCACTGGAAGGACAGATCCTGAAGCTGAGGCTCCAATACTTTGGCCATCTCATGAGAAGAGAAGACTTCCTGGAAAAGACCCTGATGCTGGGAAAGAGTGAAGGCAAGAGGAGAAGGGGACGACAGAGGACGAGATGGTTGGACAGTGTCATCGAAGCTACCTACATGAACTTGACCCAACTCCAGGAGGCAGTGGAAAACAAGAGGGCCTGGCATGCTCTGGTCCATGGGGTCACGAAGAGTCGGACACGACTTAACAACTAAACAACAACAAAGTATTTTAGTCAACAGTTTTCAGGGTTGTATAAACATAAATGTGCTTGACGTGACCTGGGGTATGTTGACAATCTTTATAAAAGAATGAAGTCGGTTTCCTGGACTGTCATGATGGTGCAGGATTTGACTTCATATTTTTTAATTTCCATGCTTTGACTTTTAAAATCTGCAGGATGGCTTTTTATCTCCTTCTTCCTATTTCAGTTCCCATGCATTGCCACCTCCATTTCGATATCACAAGGAGGGTCAGACATTTCTGTTTGTCAGAGGACAGCTCTCTGTTTGAAGGTGTCCTCTATTTGGAGGGCTGCCAGATTTAAATACAGAACCCAAAAGGAAGGAGATTAGAGACTTGGGCATTACCCATTTGCAGTTAGAACCGGAGCAGCAGAGACTTGTGGCGCCTGGTCTCAATCTTCTCCACTCAAGTGAGGTGTACTGTAATTCTGCTTAAAATAAAAATGTTGTTTCTAGTTTTGCATGTGAGCATGTGAGTACAAGCCATTTTATGCAAATCCACGTCATCTTTTGTCCTTTTGGGCAATGTGCAAGTGGCCACCCTAACAGACACTTTTGCAGGGTAGATGTGGGTCTCTCTGGCTTGCCTTCTGTGTTACTCATTGAACAGTAGCCATTAAATTATTGCTCAAACCTTTTTCTTGCTCCCTTTTTGATTCTGCAATGCTTCTTAGAACTTTTGTTCTTTCTTTGCACCCACTCTCTAAAACCAACTGTGTGGTGGATGTTACATGAGGCACTTCAGGCAGAGAATTTAGGTTCCAATACAGAGGCAAGAAACTGAAATAACCTGCAGAATATGCCAGCAATACGTTACATGGGGACGATGCACAATGATGCCTGCCCAAATGCTGCACTGACTTTTCCATAGTATTATGTTTGAAGCATGGGACCAAGAAGATCTAGGGTAAAATCCCCACAGAGCCATAAAGCTTTCTGTGTGACCTTGATCAGTTGCTGTCTTCTTAAATGAGCTGTCTAGCAGGACTGTTGTGGAAGTAGAGGTGAGAGTTATGCATGCCATCTTAATTCAGGAGAGATGGAAGAAACAAGTCAGTGGTGTTGTAAGTTTTTTGGGCTGTTTGGCCGTGTTCTGGAAATTTTTCTTCCTAATGTTTTGCCAGTCTCTGTGGCCAGCATCTTGAGAGGACAGGAATTAGAACTCTGTGTCCTGGTATAGCGTGTGGGATAGCTGACTATTTGTAGCTGTGGGATGACAGATCATCTCCCCCGCCATCACAACACCCGTAACAAAAAACACCCTGATCACCATAATCACCGAATCTCCTGAAAAGGACAAAAAGCTGATCCCACAGCTATGAATATTCAACTATCCCACACACTAGACCACAACACAGACAGAGTTCTAACTCCTGTCCTCGCAAAATGCTGGCCACAGAGACTGGCGAAACGTTAGGAAGAAAAACCTCCAGAACACGGCCAAACAGCCTGAAAACCTACAACAACCATTGAATCCCGGCCGTGAAAGCCTTCAAGAAAACAAATCAGTCTTGTGCAAAGTGGCAGGCTAAGGAAGAATGAGATGACAAATCCCCACAATTTGGCCTCCTTGTCTGATTGAAGAGGCTGAGATCAGCCATGCTTTTGAAACCTCTCTATTCACACGTCTTTATATTTCAAAGCAAAGGAGCAAAACCAACAGATTGGACATGGAACCTGGAAGCAGTCTGATTGCTCTGCAAATGGCTGTGACTGACCATCATGCCAAAGTCCTGTTGAAGGATTGTGCTCATTGCCCCAGTGTCAATTAAATTCTCAGAATGTACTTGAAAATTGGCTCTGTGTGGCATTTCAAGGCTGGAGCTTGTGGCCAAGGGGGAAACTCCATCAGCGCCCCTTTTATGAACTGTAGCAGGACCTAATGTTATTAGGGCTGACAGAATGCCAGCGGAACAGGTTATTTCATTAAATTAGTCTGCACATTTCTCTGCTGTGCTAAGTAAACAAATGAATTGGGAAGACAAATTTCTTGAACTTCCGTCTCGCCTGTTTATATCCAGTAGTAACTGTGACAAACCCAGACCTACTGGGATCTGCCACACTTTCATTAAGCTGCCACCAACCATTCCCTTTAAGAAGTCACACAGACCAGGGATGGATTTTTAAACAATAAAAAGAATAAGGTTTATTTTAAATACACACAGGGTAAATAAAACAATCAGGTGAATAGGATAAAGTAACGTGGCTTATTCTCACTCATACAAGCATACAGTTTGGTTCACCCAGAACCCTTAACTTGAAGCACAGACCCTGAACCTATCAGTTCTGGCTAACCAACAGACACCTGAACCTATCAGGTTGGTACTCTGACACACAGAAGTACCCTGTCTGACACACAGACTCCCACAACAGCTTCTTCTTCCCAGCTGCTGCTTCGTCACACCCCAGTGTCTCTCAGCGTCTCCTAAACTCTCCACACACGCTTCACATATTTATACAGTACAGCCCCTCCTCCTGATGTCCCGCCTTCCACTCCCCATAGGATGGAACTTTCCCTCCAAACCCATGACAGACAGGTAACATCAGTGCTGTATGTAACACCTCCCCTCTTTATAAGTTGTTTTGTAGGGGGAAAGCTAACGTGCTTTTCACCAAAAAACAACCTGAATAAAACATACAACAACAGTTATACATACCATATAATACTTACTCATACTTACATTCTAAGTTAAGCATAGCAAATAGGCATTTAAACATTTACCTTATACATTACATCAATTTACCTTTATTCATACAAACCAAATTCAAAAAAAACCAGGTACATTTAACTTTTTGTCCTCATTATATACACATAGTCCATGTTTCTTTCGCCGTCTTCATTCTTCAGGTCTTCTTGATAAGGCGTCAGCAACACAGTTCACTGACCCTCTGACCACCTTCACTTCAAAGTCATAGTCCTGTAGGTTTAAAGCCCACCTCATAAGTTTGCTATTGTGGGTTTTCATTGTCTTTAACCATTGCAATGGTGAATGGTCAGTACACAGAATAAAATGTCTTCCCCAGATGTAAGGCTTGGCCTTCTGGATCGCGTAGACTATGGCCAAACACTCCTTCTCCACGGTTGCCAAATGTCTCTCACCTTTTTGAAGTTTCCTACTCAGGTAGGACACTGGATGCTGGTCACCATTCTCATCCTCCTGGCACAGAACTGCTCCTACCCCGCTGTTAGACGCATCGGTGTAGATGATGAACTCCCGGTCGAAGTCTGGAGCACGCAGGACAGGATAGTTGATTAACGCCTCCTTCAACCTCTGGAACGCCGCCTCACAGTCGCTGGTCCACGGGATGCGGTCATCAGCCTTCTTCCTCGTCAGATCGGTCAGCGGAGCCGCAATCTCGCTAAACCTCGGGATGAACTTTCTGTAGTAGCCCACCAACCCAAGAAATGATTTGACTTTTTTCTTGGTGTTGGGTCTAGGCCAATCACGAACAGCTTCTATTTTGGCCTCCAGGGGTTTTATCATTCCTCCCCCTACCATGTGACCCAAGTATTTTATTTCTGGGCTACCCAGCTGACACTTGCTGGCCTTTACTGTTAGCCCTGCTGCACTTAACCTCTGCAGCACTAACTCCAGGTGTATCAGGTGATCTTCCCAGGTATTACTGAAGATCCCTATGTCGTCAATGTAGGCCACTGTAAAGTCACTGAGCCCTGCCAAGGTCTGGTCCATCAGCCTTTGGAATGTGGCTGGTGCATTTCTGAGACCAAAGCTCAGGACTCGAAACTCATAGAGACCAAAAGGGCTGCAAAAGGCAGTCTTTTCTTGATCCCTGGGATCAATTCTTAATTGCCAATATCCCTTTACCAGGTCCAATGATGAGATGAACCGACAACCCCCTATGGTTTCAATCAGGTTGTCTAGCTTGGGCATTGGGTAGGCATCAGGAGTGGTTACACGGTTTAATTTCCTGTAATCAACACAAAACCTAATGCTCCCATCAGGCTTGTCCACAAGGACTATCGGAGAGGACCAAGGACTAGACGAGGGGACGATTATGTTCTCCCTCAGCATTTCGTCCAGCTCCTTCCGCACCTTGTCCCTATAGGGTCCCGTTACTCGGTATGGGGATACTGCCTGCGGGGGTGCATCCCCTGTGTGGATCCGATGCATCACTCCCTTCACTATCCCCGGCTTGTTGGAAAACACCTGTTGATATTTACTAAGCAGCATTTTTAGTTCTTGCTGCTGGTCTTGGGTGAGTGCAGGACTGATCTTTACCTCCTCTGGGTTGTATTTTACTTCTCCTCTACCCTCCCAGAAGGGTAATTCAGCTTCCTCCCTCTCAGCTGCTTTTATCGCGAATAAAACCCTCTGTTCCCCTCTGTAGTAGGGTTTTAGGGCATTCACATGAACCACCCTCCTTGCTTGGTTCTCCTCCTGCTCTATTAGGTAGTTCAGGTCTGACATCTTGGAGATGACCCTATATGGTCCTGCCCATTTGAGCTGCAGTTTATTCTCTCTGCAGGGCCTAAGCCAAAGCACTTCCTCCCCTGGGTCAAAGTGCCTCTCTCTAGCTTTGTGGTCATACCATGTTTTCTGTCTGACCTTCTGAGCTTGCAGGTTTTCTGCTGCCAGCTCTAGATTTCTCTTTAGGTCATTCATCAAGGTGTCTATGTAAGTCACAACGTCTTGTGGGTCATCCTGGGTGACCTGCTCCCAAATTTGTTTGATCAAATCAAGGGGCCCTTTCACCCCTAAGTGTGCAGCAAACATGTCAGAGTGACCCCTTTGTAAGATCATGGGGCGATACTTTTCAGGTACCACCAGCTGACTTCTGATCCCATCTCCCCCTTTTGAGATATTCCTCAGGGTTTCTCTATATAAAATCCCCTTTTTCTCCAGAAATCTCACTGGGGTTTCAGGTGTTAGCTGGGCGTCAGTCACCTGTTCAAAACACTTTTGGAGAGTGGCGTCTGCCTTTTGCTCCTGTCCAAATCTGCTGTCTGTGGTTAAGGTTTCCACCACAGCTTCTGAACTCCCCTCTGCTTCCGTCTCTGGCTTATCATTACCCCCCTGAACTGTCCCCGTGGTGGCTTGTGAGCGTGTAATCACTAGCACCCGTTTCACATGTTCAGCCAGGTCATTTCCCACGAGCACGGCTGCTGGCAGAGTCGATAAAATCGCTAGCCGCCAATCTCCCCTCCAGCCTTGAAAGTGGACAGGTACCTCTGCTACTGGCAGAGAGATTACCTGCCCCTCAATCCCTGCCACCTTTATGCTCTCATTTGGGATTATAAACTCCCTGGGAATAATATCTGGATGGCACAGGGTTACCTGGGAACAAGTGTCCCGCAGCCCCCTATACTGACGGTCAAGTATTCCCACGTCCACCCCGGCTGTCTCAAACAATTGAGAATCTGTTTTCACCAGCAAGCAGCGCTTTACCTCTATAAGAGGACCATTTTCCTCAGCCTGATCAGCATAGGTAGCTGTTCCAGACTGAGTAGCCATGGCAACAGGCTCCCTCAGTGACACTGAGCCTTGCTCTTTCTGGACACAGAACACAGCTTTTGGCTTGGTCCCACTAGCATTCTGAGGCACCATTCCTTTTAGCTGCTTTAATTTCTCACATTCTGAGATTAGATGACCCTTTCCCTGACAGAAATAGCATTTTCTGGTGTATTTTGATTCTCTCTCATCTTGTTTTGGTTTTCCCTCCAAAATCTGAGGTCTTGGTTTCATGTCTGAGGGCTTCCCTTCACCATGGGCCCCTCCCCCTTGCTGGTTTTTCCCTGGTCCCTGAGAGTACTTGCTGTAGGTTTCTTTGGGTTTACCTACAGATTTCCCCTCACCCAAGGGCTTTCTTATTTGGGAGATAAAATCCGCGATCTCTGCGGCTGCTGCCACAGATTTCGGTTTCCTTTCCCTCACCTGGAATTTCAATTCCCCATGCAGGACTGAATAGAACTGTTCCAGGGCTATCAAGTCTTTAAGCTGTTCATAGGTCTCTGTTCCCTCCTGCGACAGCCATTTCTCAAGCAGCCTCACCAATTGGGCCCCCACTTGGGTAAAAGTCTGTTCTGGCTTTTTGGTGAGGGACCTGAACCTTTGTCTCAGCTGCTCTGCATTTATCCCATGTCTTGCAAACACCAGTTTTTTAAACTCTGCGAAATCTTTCATCCGTTCCTCAGGCATCTCGGCATAAACCTCAGCCAGGCTACCACTGATTAAAGACCGCATGATGGTCATCTTCTCAGTTTCCCTCACTGAGAAGTCCACAAACGCTCTTTCCACTAAGGAAAAGAACACCTCGGGACAATCTCCCTTGTGGTACACAGGGAATTTCTTCAGGTCAGCCTTAGACAGTTGGCCCCCCTCAGAATCCCTATTATTATTATTGTTCTGGTTCATCAGTTCCAATCTCTTTAATTCAAACGCCATTCTCTCTCTCTCTAATTCAAATTGCCGCTGTTTCTCTCTTTCCCTTTCCTCCATTTCCCTCACCCTCAGTTCATGCTGTTGGGCTATGAGTATTTTTCTGAGTTCTGGGTCTTGCTCTCCTGTGCTGTCACCTTGCACTGAGCCAAATTCATCCTCAGAACCTTGGTCAATCTGGGGGTCTTTCACTTCACTCATGTCTGCTATCTTGCTTCGAGTCAAGGGCATAATCCCCCCTCAGAACAGGCGGCTTTAAAAAGTCAAGCCTCAAAATAAAACGACCACTTTTTTCCTTCTTGCCTCAGAACCAGCTCTCCCTAGAGATTGCTGCTGTTCCTCAGCACTTAAATTGCAACAGTATCGAGTCAGAGCCTACCCCCCTCTGCTGGGCCTCTCAGCTGGCAAGCTAGCTCGCTGTTACTACGCAGTTTTGCCTCAGCTTTTTCCCGCCAAAACTAGGCTGCCTCAGAGCACCTTAATCTAAGTCTCCCCAGTTGGCACGTTCTTCTACTAGCGCACCTCCCCGTGAGGTACACCTAGAAGATTACCTACGCGCCTCAGACTGTCCCTGACTAGACCCCCCTTGCTCTGGGCACACTTGCCAAGGCTTTGCTGGACCGCTGGACAACTGGACCAGTCGTATCCCACCGCTGCCACCAATCAATGTGACAAACCCAGACCTACTGGGATCTGCCACACTTTCATTAAGCTGCCACCAACCATTCCCTTTAAGAAGTCACACAGACCAGGGATGGATTTTTAAACAATAAAAAGAATAAGGTTTATTTTAAATACACACAGGGTAAATAAAACAATCAGGTGAATAGGATAAAGTAACGTGGCTTATTCTCACTCATACAAGCATACAGTTTGGTTCACCCAGAACCCTTAACTTGAAGCACAGACCCTGAACCTATCAGTTCTGGCTAACCAACAGACACCTGAACCTATCAGGTTGGTACTCTGACACACAGAAGTACCCTGTCTGACACACAGACTCCCACAACAGCTTCTTCTTCCCAGCTGCTGCTTCGTCACACCCCAGTGTCTCTCAGCGTCTCCTAAACTCTCCACACACGCTTCACATATTTATACAGTACAGCCCCTCCTCCTGATGTCCCGCCTTCCACTCCCCATAGGATGGAACTTTCCCTCCAAACCCATGACAGACAGGTAACATCAGTGCTGTATGTAACAGTAACTATGTCATATGAAAGCCCATGTTTAGAGTTTTGAAATATGCTAGTTTTAATTATTGGTTGTGTGTGCATAGGAGATGGAAAGAATTCAATTCTGTTTGTCGTCATCTTCATCTTCATCAACATCATCAGGTGCCATCAAGTCAATTGTGATTTAAGATTATCCTTTTCAGGGTTTTCCAGGTATAGAATACTCAGAAGTCGTTTACCGTTCCCTTCTTCTGGGAGTGCCCTGGGACTGTGCAGTTTCCCCAAAGCCACGCTGGCTGCCTCTACTCACGAGAGGCACAGTGGGGAATCAAACTCCCAACTTCTGGCTCCACAGCCAGATAACTGAGCTAGCCAGTCACCCTCAGCTCTCGTACCTTCATGGAATCCCTGCCTTTTTACATTCTTCTCCCTGGATTTTAATATGTAACCTGATTGCAACAGAATCATGCTTCAATTAATATTTTCTTAAGAATCAAGCACATTGATGATAATCAGATTCTGTTACAGCTGATTCCCCACGCTTGCTTCCCAAACAAACTCCTCTGTGTAAGCTGACTCCTTGTGTGTTTGTGGTTTGTGACTGGCTTTAGTTGTGCAATGCTCTGTTCTTTGTAGCTCAGGAGCAAGGAGATGCTACTCTCTATCATATAGATTCTGAAAGCCAATTTTGACTGCCTTGGAAGATGGCCTTCTCTTCTTCATTGGAATTTTATAAATACTGTATAGGCTGGGTGGGCATCTATCAGGGATGCTGTGGTGATGGATTTCCTGTATGAATTTGAGGCTATGGTAGATGACCATGAGATACATTTCAGTTCTATGATTCTCCTTAGGGGTAGATCAGACCTAGCAGCCGCCTCTATAAGCCATTGCTAGGTACTCCAAAAGAAACTTGGGGGTTCAAAATGGAGCCGAAGAGACCTTTATGTGCTTAATAAAAACTGTTTCCCTCCTCCTCTTAGGCAGTCAAGCGAGCCTTGGAGGATACAAGCAAATACAGTTAGATGGATGCACACCTTAGCATGGGAAGGAGGGGGGTTGGAGCTGACAGCAATGCTATCAAGAGGTTTTACAAGTTTTTGCAGGATCAGGCAGGTCGAACCTGTGAAACAGATTAAGATGCATCCGCCTTCTTCATGAATTAATGGTCACATCAGCAGAAGAGAGGTGATAGTTGCAGTGGGGCAGAGGGAGAAATGCTGGAAGATCAGCTAATGGGCAGCAGCATTAATGGATTCTTTCTGAAATGATTAGAAACAACCGGACACCTAGGAGAGGCATGCTGAGAACTAAATTCTTTGAGCACTGTCACTTAGTTTGTGAGAGAGCAGCTCATTAGCAACTTCTTGCTTGTGCCAGACTTTGCCTTGCCTGGACTCCTGAGAATGGATTATGACCTGGATTGTAGTGCTGGTCTGCTTCTGTCTGCCCCCTGAAATTTAAAGTGATGAATTGCTTATGCTTAACTGATTTGCTTTATCCATGGGCACTAACAGCCATTCTTTTGGGAATTGGACTATCTTGGCAACACAGCCCAGCACTTTTTGAGAATAAAATCAGTTTGGGGGTTTTAGAACTTTGACTATCTGGATCATGAAAAGCTACAGACCATTGCCACAACATTTAATTGTCGTGATACATCACCTATACTCTGCATAAAGAGCTACTGTTAGGATGGAATGTGGAAAAACAGAATTGTTCTCCACCACAAAAGGTACAGTGGGGTCTTGACTTAAGAACGGCTCGAGTTAAGAACATTTTGACTTAAGAACCACTCTCATAGGAAAATATTGACTTGACTTAAGTACTTAGATTTGACTTAAGAACTGAAAAAAAACCACGTGGGAGGCAGGGAAAGTGCAAAATTTGAACTTTTAGTTAACTATTGGCCAGTGAAAAGGGTGCCTGTCTGCTTCCTCACTCCTCCCAGCGTTTAGAGAGTGGATTGGGAGACAGTCTTCAGACTGCCTGGTACTGTACTGCGTGGACTGTATTTTCCCTGCCTTCCCTGAACCTTTCTTGACCTAAGAAAAAAAGAAACAAAATATCCCCCTCTAGTGGTCGAAGGCAGAATAGCAGCTTCCCATTAGTTTCTATGGATGGAAAAGAGCAGATACGGATCAAATGGTTTTCAATGCATTCCTATGGGAAATGCAGATTTGACTTGAGAACATTTTGACTTGAGAACTGCCTTCCAATACGGATTAAGTTCTCAAGTCAAGACCCCACTGTATCAGACAAAGGTGTCTTCCTAATAGTTCAGACTATAAGCAGAAAATATAATATTAAAATCTACATTAGATTCAAATGAACGTGTGAGCAAAGGAAGGAAAGTGAGCCGTCCTCACGGACATCTAAAGAAGAAGAAAGTGAGGGATGCGCTGTGGGTGAATTAATCAAACTGGACGATGAAGAGGGGGGTACTAATAGAGCGATAGAGGTGTTTCTAGCGGAGAGGACAAAAGACTGGGGGGAGGAGTCAGGAGACTGGAGATGGGACGAGGTTATAAAGGAAGAGAGGGGAGAGAAAGAGTTAGAAGGGGGAAAGGAAGAGAAGAGTACGCAGACAAGGGAGACAGGAGTAGAGAGAGAGAAGATTGCGACACTAGTAAAGAATTTCCCGAACCTAATGAAGGAAGATGGTCTGTTGCCTCTACCGAAAGAACTGAACAAAGTTGAAGCCTGTGAGTTCTCAAGGGGATGGAGACCGGGAGTGGGTTCGGCTTCTCGCCCAATGATGGACAGAGAAACCCTTGGTGGAGCCAGCCCTTTCCTACCCAGGCTGGAGGGATCTGTAGTGGTCCATCCTTGCTGCAGGACTTCCTGCTCAGTTCTGACTGCGTCGGCCGCGAGTCAGAACGCAATCGCTCGTTTTGGGGGGAAGAAATAGTGAAAACCAAAGATGTAATGCCTGGGGTAAAGCCCAAGAAATATAATTTGTTAACAAATGAAGAGTTGCCGGACCCGTTTGGTCCTGAGTTGCTTGATGAGAAAGCCAATAAAACAAACCCGTTTTTGACCGTTACATCGACTCCTGCAGTTATTCCCGCCGAATCCCTTGGTCCGTCCCCCACAGAGAAAGGACCCAATCACAGAAAGAGAGGTGAAAATCAGTGGAAGAAACTTCAGTAATCTAAGATATGTAGATGGCACCATATTACTGACAGAAAATTCCAATATCTTGAAATAACTACTGATGAAAGTTAAAAAGGAAATAAAAAGGCTAGGTTGCCATTGAACATTAAAGAAACAAAATCATGACTACAGTAAGATTATTTAACTTTATTGTTGAATACAAAGAAACCAAAATTATTAAAACTATTCTATATCTTGATTCAATTATCAGTCCAAATGGAATCTGTGGCCAAGGAGTCAGAAGAAATGGAGACTTGGAAGGCAGATACATATAAAGGGACTACAAAAAATCCTCATGTGTAAATATGTGCTTCTGGAGATCAAGACCAATAGAATCTATATACTGTACAGTACTATGATATTCCTAATTGCTGTGAACAGATGTGGAAGGTAGTCAGTGAAGAAAGGTGATAGGAAAAAAGCTTGGCTTATTTAAAATATGGTATTGGAGGAGAGCTTTATGACTGCTATGGACAGTCACAAAGACAAATAAACTAATGCTGGATCCAAACAAGCCTGAATTATCAGTAGAAGCTAAAATGACTGAACTAAGGCTATAGTATCTTGGACTCATCATGAGAAGGTAAAATTTAACTGGAAACGACAATAATGCCAGGAAAGATGGAAGGAACAAAGGAAGCCACAGCCTTTGGCGAAACATTAGGAATAACAACCTCCAGAACACGGCCAAAGAGCCCGAAAAACGCACAACAACCACAGCCTTTAGTTAACAGGACCTGAGCAAGACTACTAGTAAGAGTTGCTTTTGTAGGTCATTAATTTATAAGGTCTCCATAAGTTGGAATCAGTTTGACAACATGTTACAACATCAAGCTTTGTTTCATTTAGGGATCCTCTGGACACAACAGAAATGTAGGGATCTTTTAATTGAAATGGGACTATTCACCTATATCTTGAGTAGGTAGTAGTGCATGATTTGAAACGATGGGGCACGAAACAGCGCCTGGTCATAATTTTTTCATGTTTATAAAAACGCAGGAGGAGAAGGAGCACCCTGCTGCATAGCTTTACGTTTCAAATTATTCAGTAGAATAGCCTTAAGGGAAATAAGCAACCACGTAGCAGTGAGAATGGTAACTGGCTCTTTTCAAGACAGTGTATCAGGGTATTTCACACTTGTTTTGACAGTGGAAGTCAGAGCCTTCATTATAGGATTAGTTGTAGGCTGGAAATTTGGGACTATGGTTTGCATGAAAGGGTGCAAAAACTGGGGGAATGTCATGCTCTGTATGTTGTTCTCTCCCCTCAACCCACCCTACATGCCACTAGGATTTGGCTTGGAGGTTTTCAAGAGCCTTCTTGGGGGGGGGGGGGGAGAGACTTTGACCTGGGGTTGGATTCGTGAGAAAATCAGTTATCAGTTCTTTCTTGTTTGTTTTCTTGGTGGTCTGCTGGGAATTTGGATGGCTTTGGCCATTAGATTAGCTATATTTTCTTAGATCCAAGCTCCTTGCTTTTATATCTCTTCTCTATGGTCTTTATATTCACAGTCCTTGTTTGGCTGACAGGCTTAGCACTGGTTGGTGGAGTGGTTTGGGTATTCCAGGAAACTGAGGGTGCACCGCTTAGCAGATGCAAGTCAGTGTAGAAGATTTTGTATGTTGGGATGGTTGGTGCTTAGAAGTCCACTCTTCTTTCTTTTTGGCCTTCCTTTCAGTTCATGAGAGGTCAATGCTTTTTTTTCAGGGGTGAGAAGTGTTAATTCAGTAAAAAAAATAGGAACAATAGCAACAATGATGTTTGAGTGAGAGTGTGGCAGAAACCTTGAGGTGAATCTGGGCAAGCAGAGGAGTCTGAATCTGTATGAAAAGAACAACAGGGATGATGTGGAATAGGATGCACTCGTCCATCTCCATGTTTTGGTGCCAGTTAGTTGGTGAATTGCAAAAGTGGACAGGACTTCTGCTCTTCGAATACAGTAGATTTCTTCAAGCAAGGAAGTAAGTAATACTAAATCATTCTGAAAACTAAGTGTCTCTATGCTACTTATTTATAGCAGTTTGATAGCCCTTCAGTGGCAATGCCTTCGTCCTAGGCAACCGTAAGATCTGTAGTTTGGGGAGGTAGTTGGTGAAGATGAACTCTAGTGTACTTCCTTGAATTGTAGTTCTCTAGCAGTAATTGCCTCAACAAATTACTGATCTCAGGTTTCCATAAAACGGAGCCATGGCAGTTCAAATGATACCAAATTGTGTAGCTTAAACACACTCTTAATATAATAGAGATGGAATTCACAGTATGATTTTGCCCCCACCCCTATATTTTTCCTCTCTTAAAAGAGAACACTGGAAAAAATGTTTTGGAGCGCAAGTGTAAATGAAATTCAAACCCCAAGATTAAAAATGTAAAGACTGAAATGCAATTAACACAAAACTATCAAATCAATAAAAGATTGATTTGATAGTTTTGTGTTAAATGCATTTCAAACAATGCAGCATTTCCTCCATGCTTCTTGTCCCAGTGGAAATCTAGGTGGCAACAACATTCTTCTGAAAGAGATGCATATGTGAGCATACATGCTAATGTAATTGTAGCATGAGCATCAATTTAACAGAGCAATTACAGTGGAAAATAGTTAACATAACAGCTCATTGAGACTTCCCCATAACCACTGGCGGATATGTTTCCTTGGCCAAAGTAATGTCAGGGGAACTGAGAAGGTGCATATGCGGGCAGAATGGATGTGGTTTTGATCCTAGTAGCTCTGGAAGAAAATAGCTACGGTACTTGTTTTCAATGCGTTTAGGGGCCAGTAGGTAAATCTATACCCAGTTATGACTCAGAAGAAGCAGAAAAACAGCAAATGTCAGAAGTAAGTCTGCTGTGGAAGAATCAAGATACTGCTGGACTTTAGAAAGTGGTAGCGATTCTCCCCTTTTTGAAAAAGAGCATGAAGCCACTGACAGCTATAGCAGTGATCACACCAAGCGGCTGCTATAGGCACCTTTTTTGTGTGTTTTGGCTTTTTGATCTGTAGAATCTTTTGCACATAATTACTATGTTAAATGGGCCTAGGATGGTTTAAAGGTCTGCTTTAAAGGTCTGGATTTTAAGCAGCTGCCTAGCAACTTGGAGCTAGCAGGCTTTATCTTCACCACCCCGAGATCTTATAAGTACTTCTGTATTGACAACCCAGTTCAGGTTCTGCAAGGCTTATTTTAATCAGACCACAACCTTTTCAAGCTGCCTTATAAAAGTGTTTTTCTTCGATTAAGCCTTTTGAGTCTTGGATGGCTTATTTCAACCATTAGTGGTACAGAGAAAAACACATTTAAACAAATGCAAGTGCAAAGAGCCAGTATTTCAGAGTTGTAGTTTAGGGCTTTAAAACTGGAAGTTATCTTCTGCTCAGGAAGGGAGATATTGCCATGTGTTGCCATTATTAAAGAACATAGCTTGCTGACTTTTGAAATCTTCATTCAGCACTAGTACACTTGCCTTGGGTGCTGATATGAATACAATATCATGTTTGCAGTGTTGTGCTGACATCTCTATAGGCAGCATATCCCATCAGAGGCACTGATGACCTAGCAGAGCAAGCATTTTGATTGAGTTGTCAGTCATGCAGTGAATGCTGATCTCTATATGAGTCCTTGTGTCCCTCAAGATTGCAAGAAGATCTTCAGGGTCCCAGTGCCAAAGCTTGGAAAAGTTACTTAAGGGGACTGCAACTCCCAGAACCCCTTAGCGAGCACGGTCACAGGACTTCTTCTGCTGAAGAAGCATTAGGGCTCTCTCAAGCAGAAGATCCTATCTTCCTCCAAACTACGAATCCCAGAATTTCTTAAGATGGATTAGTGTGGTACTGAACATCTGCACTATAGATACATGCCTCTTGTATGTCTGCTGCCTAGTTAATTGCATGGTGATTACACAGTTTAAGTGTAAATGCTACAGTAGAAAAGTGTCTTAATATAACCCAGAGGAATATGTCAGCAAATTGGCAAAAGGGAAATTCCAATTCACATGACATCCCGCTTCCCCCCACCCTCCTTCTAAGCTTGTGAATGTAGAAAGCAAAATCTCATGCCATTCACAAACGTCCATGTTCTGAACCTTGTGGTCAGATTGTGTTTGCCATCAAAAGAGTTTTTGTGGAGAAAATCTGGAGGAATTCTGTCAGTGTGGTTTAACCGCCATGCCTTGTGATGCAGCAGCTATGGTTTCTGCACGCCTGCTGGCTAGCGTGTCTGCCTGGGAAATGTTAGCTCAACTGGTTGAAGGCAGCAACGGGACAGGCACCCTGAGACTGTGTTCTGTTCTGCTCGTTTCCTCTCTCACAATAGGCCTTGAAACAGCTTGGTGAGCAGGCTTGGATAACGGAGCAGAATTTTCACTGGGTTTTGATTTTTTTTTTTAAAAAAAAAACCACACTAAATGTTCAAAGAGCTCTCTCAGATTCTGTGATATTCTGATGAAAATATTTTATAGAATGGTTCCAGACACCCTCTCCTCCACATGCAGCTGGACACAAAATGTGCTTTTAAACTGAATATTTTTGCAATTATCAGGTCTATGATAAAGAGCTGTAGTTGACTACCAAGTAGGTAATGCTATTGTGCAGGATTTGTTCAATTAATCTTCCATATGATTTTTGTCCATTTTCACTCAGGAGGAATGAAGATTCTGTTGGAGGAGTACGTAACCACGCAGGAACCTTTTACTGAATCCACTGGTCTTCTTAGCTCATGATTGCTAGCTGTAACCAGCAGCGGGGTTCATGGCAAGATTCTTTTCTGAAATACCTGGAGGTCCCAATCAGTTCTGACCCTGCTTAGCACCCCAAAGTATATGAATGCATTTAGGGTGCCATGAAGTAGAATAACATACCATTTGATCAGTTGTGCCATGGATATCCCACCACATCTTTTTCTCATGTATATTTGAGTATTTTCAGCAGTCCAGCTGAGTGACTGTATTTCACTTTAAAACAGGAGTGTGCTGCACTAGTAGGTCTCCAGTTGCTTTAGAAATCCAGTACCATGGGAAGGGAAAGGTCACCCAGGTTTGCTGTACAGGTGTAAATTTCTTGGTAGGCTTAAACTCTATGTTGTGAGTTGTGTATGAACTCTGTGTTGTTTATGAACCTGTACTAATTCGTAATTGTGTGCCGTCAAATCACTTCTGACTTATGGTGACCCTTTTCAGGGTTTTGTAGGGTAAAGACTGGTTTACCATTCCCTTCTTCTGGGGGCACCCTCGGACTGTGCAGCTTGCCCAAGGACAGACAGGTTGACCGTTCTGGGATGCACAGTGGGGAATCGAAGTCCCCAACCTCTGGATCTGCAGCCGGATACCAAACGTGCTGAGCAGTCCAGCCGGCTGATACTTTTATTAGACCAACTAAACAGACAGAACATTCTCTGTGCATACTTATGAGACAAGAAATCTCTTCATGGAATATGAGGTTGCCTAAAGTATTAGGGACGTGGTGGCACTGCAGGTTAAACCGCAGAAGCCTCTGTGCTGCAAAGTCAGAAGACCAGCCGTAGTAAGATTGAATCCACGCAACGGAGTGAGCTCCCGTTGCTTGTTCCAGCTCCTGCTAACCTAGCTGTTCGAAAGCATGTAAAAATGTGAGTAGATAAATAGGTACCACCATGGTGGGAAGGTAACGGCATTCTGTATCTAGTCACGCTGGCCACGTGACCACGCTGGCCCTACAGCTTGGAAACAGGAATGAGCACTGCTCCCTAGAGTCAGACACAACTGGATTAAATGTCAAGGGGAACCTTTACCTTTATCTAAAGTATGGGGGAAGCTTAAGGACTATGAAATCACAACACCATCTTGAAAACCCAGGGACTTGTTTCAAAATGGGAATTCAAAGCACTCCCCTCAGGTGAGTTGGTAAGGCTCTGTGTGTTTGTTTAGACTACAACTAACAGAATTCTTGCAGGCAGCCTTGATCCCTGGGCAATTCTGAGAGTTGTAGTCCAAATCTCAAATATGCACATACAAAGTATATTGTTTATGCCTTTCTGTGGCTTTTCTTAGGGGTTTTCAGGATGAAATTTAATCTCTGTTATGTCCTATTACAATCTTTGCATTATCTTCTTTATATCTTTTGACAACATACATATTACATGGTTCTAGGGTTGTGGGCTCCTCCCACTCCCTTTCAGGTAACGTCCAGACTGCTGAGATTTTTTTTTTTACTGCAAAAGCCTGCACAGAGGATTGTGTGCCTTTTTGTGTGACACCACAACATGGATTGTGGACTTTTGTCTTACAGTCAACACAGCCTCTCTTGAAGATATTGCGTGACTAATCAGGCTTGTTTACCAATCAGCTCATTTGTTATATGTGTTTGATTTTTAAATTCAGGAATAGCAATATTGATCCAAATAATTTGCTTGAATGCAGTGTTAGATTTATTAGTCAGGTGCTAAACATTTAGTCTAAGATATATCCTCTCAAGATTGTGGATATTCGATTAGCTGTAGAAAGCCTTAAGTCGTCAACAGCCCTAGTCAAAATGTTAGGGTGGGATTCTTCTTGTTAACTACGAGATGAACAGGAGTCATTGGGGACGACCACAGATGGCATTTTATGGGGCCAGCTTGTGATTGTGTGTATGTACAATCTGTCTAAAGGCTGAAAGTACATCTTAACATCTCTAAATGGAGGATTGCATATGGCCTAGCCGGGCCTTCATTTCAAATGTTTGCCCCACAGAAATGATGATACAGCAGTGGTACAGAAATAGTATGCAGATATTATACAGATATTTAAGAGTTTTAGATATTTATCTGCAACTTAAGCGCTCATGTCACTTTGAAACTGCCAGAAAGCTGCCTCTGAATTATATGTATTATTAAAGGGTAGCTGAAAGGATCAAATGAAAAAAAAAAAGCTAACAGATGCATAAGGTGGTTTTTTTTGGGGGGGGGGGAAGGGGACAGGCACAGGGTTGCCAGGTCTAGGTGTGCTGGCAGGAGTCTCAGGGACGTGCTGTGCTTATCCAGGAAGGGAGATAAGTCTCAGCACAAGTAAAGCTGGAGGAAGGAGAAGTTTGTTTTTTGTGGGATGGACATGTCTCTCTGCTCATTTCCAGCCGGTATCAGGGTTTATTGGCTCAGCATGAAGACGTTTCTGTGTGGGTTGTGCCTGTGCATTGTGTCTTATAAAGCCTAGAGGAAGGGAGGGCACTGGAGAAAGAGCTGGTGGGTATGTCCACTTGGAGCCACAGAGAGTGGAGCCTCAGCTTTGCAACTTATGATCCTTTATTACGCAGTCCCCATCTCTGTGCTTTCACAAGGCCCGGACCCTGGTATTTGCTGTTGACCAGGCAGTCCTAGACAGGTATGATAGTTATTACAGACATAAATATTTTCTAAACAGATAGCACTGAAGAGAATGGGTAGAGATATATATTTTTCTTTTGTGGTATTAAAAGTGGGTAACCAATAAAGATGGTTGGTATTGATCATGAACATTCGAGGCCTCATGATGAGGACATGGAAAAGGGGATAATTTTCACATAATGTAGAACTAGTTCCTGGAATCTGAAAATCTGTTGGTTCTGTTTTTGTTGTATTTCTCAGAATCCAGCAGTATTCTTAACCTGTTGATCTTCTGTTATCAGGTGTGAGACTTCTTATGGTAATTTCCTTGTGGAAGGACGTTCCCATGTGGGAGTTTCATGCATATTTTAGTGCTCATGTTACTAATGTAACAATTTGAAATGTATTTTTCTTAATGTATGCATTTTCTGTGCATTTTCTCATTGTTTAAAAATATTTGTGTAAATTTTCTTTTGTGTGATGTAGAGGGAAAATACTCTGATTATTTTGTTTCCTCCTGAGGATGCTAAACTGATGGATACACGGGCTCTTTTGTTAATATCACAGTCCATGAATCTGACAGATTTGTAAAACAAACAAAGCAAAATCAGTCCTGATGAATCCAAAATTCTTTTTCTATCCCTAATAATAGGTGCAATGTGTTACGATGGTGACCACTTTGTACAAGGAGTTGTGGTGGTCATGGTTAGACAACCTCCTAAGACATAAATATACTGGATGGCCATATGTTCTGGGCATATAAGTGGCCCATCCATGAGCAGAGGAAGTGTATCTCAAAATGGTAGATGCTGAAGGGCAAGCAGGAGTGGGTGACCATCATTATTGAGCTTCAGCAATAAGATGTAGGAGATTCATGGCTTCAGTAGCCAGGCTACCTCTGTGTTCTTATAAACTTACAGGATGGGGTTGGGGAAAATGTAAACACTTGGCACTCATTAATCATCAGTGTGGTACAGTAAAGCCACAAAGAGCTTCAGCTATGATAGGTCAAGTATGCTGCAGAATGTCTGGTATGGGAAGTGCCTGGCTTTCCAGATGATATTGGTCTGCAATGTTTATTAATGCTTGCCAAGGCTGAATTAAATGAGCTGAAGTCCTGAACTATGTCAAATTTAAGAGACCCCATAGTAATAATACTGTGATATCACCCTGAACCTGCCTTATGTTGCCTGATTTCAGAAGCTAAGTAGGGTTGGGCCTGGTTGGTATGTGGATGGAAAACCATCAGAAATACTAGGTCAGACAAGGAAAGAATCCTGTCTGTAATCTTGGAAAGACTTTGCCAATCAGAATTGATATTTCTGGACTAGGTGGACCAATGATCTGACTCAATATAGGGCATCTAACATTCATTATATTACAATTATTCTAACAGTGATGCATGGGGTAGTTGGGTGTTTATGTGTTTTAGAGGCTCCTCATTGAGTGGGGCTAGAAACTGTAGCTTACCTAGCTTGTGCATAAATCCAGCACTGACCCTCGTCAGCATAACGAATGGTGGAGGATGATGAGAACTGGAGGCTAGTGTCCAAAGGGTCATAAGTTCCTTGTCTTGAATTCTGTTCCAGCCATTTTCTGAATAATGGTGCACTTTTCTAAAATGTGTTCTCTTCCTTTTTTTTCTAGTGGGATCTTGTCTGTGATTCTGCTTGGAAAGTCCACATTGCAAAATTTTCTCTGCTTGTGGGATTAATCTTTGGCTACTTAATAACAGGATGTATAGCTGACTGGTAAGTAGGAATTCAGCCGTCTCAAATGGCTAATAGTAAGTCTGCTTAAAACTGTTGCGAGATTGCTTTCAACTTAAAAGTTCTCCTTTATCACTTTTACTAAGTGACTTCTTCTGTGGAGAAATGACACTTTCATACATTACAGAAGCACTGACAGATGATAATGTGCAAAATAAAATAATTCTGAATTTTTAAAGAAAGTGTTTGCGATGGCATGGATGGCTTAGGTTGATGTACTTGCGCTAAGGCTGGCCAACAGTGCAATATTGTAAACCTGATAGGAGCTTCAGAATGGAGGTAGAAAAAGCCACCGGGCTTTCTTCTAGTGTGTAACATTAAAAAGAGGAGGTTAGGAGGAATTCAAGTATGTTACTTAAATAATTCCATTATAGGCATATAAAGATTTATTCCATCCCAGTCACGGAGTCCCTCACTAATAAGAAAAGACTAGGTTGACGTACAAACTGTTGACAAATCTGAACAGTGATGAAGAAAGATTTTGTTTTGTACAATAATAATTTTTTTAAAAAATAACTGAATCTTTGCACACAGCTCCAGAAATTTCTTTCTTGTATTCCCATCCAATTTTAGTTGGTTAATTATTCAAAATGCTTACAGAGATCCTCATTCACATGTACTGGCTTTTGAAAAACAGTGCAGCCATTATCTTCTGTTTAAAGCTCATTGTGACACACATCTTCTGATTCAGCAAAAGATATGGCTATACAGGCAGGCCTTTCCTACGGCCATTACCTAGCCTATTTCCCCTTTTCTTCTTTTTCTTTTCTCTCTTCTTCTTTTCTTTTCTCCCCCCCCCCTTTCTTTTTTCCTTTCCCATCTTGGAGTAATCTGGATTTTATCTTAGTTTATTTTTATATTATATGTAAACCACCCAGAGTAGACACGTTCTAGATGGGCAGTATATAAATCTATTAAATAAATAAAAACATACATACATACATACATACATACATACATACATACATACATACATACATACATACATACATACATACATACATACATACATACATACATACATACATACATACATACATACATACATACATACATACATACATACATACATACATACATACATGTGCAGAAATGTGTTTAAGAACATTGATATATCTAACTGGCCATGTTTCATAATCTGTAACATGAATAACGATCAGTCTCTGATGGTTAAAAAAAATGTCTCAGATATACCGTATTTTTTGCACCATAAGACGCACTTTTCCCCCACAAAACAGGGGGGTGGAAAGTCTGTGCGTCTTATGGAGCGAAGAAAACAGATTATATTTTCCTGTTTTCTTCTCCTAAAAAATTGGTGCGTCTTATGGAAAGGTGTGTCTTATGGAGCGAAAAATACGGTAGTTTGAATCTTGCTAGTGGGTTTGTGCGTTGGGGGAGGGTTGCAATTTGGTGGTACTGAAAAATATCTTCTCTATAGGTCTGCTTCTGTGGAGAATAAAAGGCAGCCAGGTTGCACAGTTCTAATCTTTGCCACCGGTTAGCACCATCCAAAACGTTGTTTACAAGGATTATATATATATTTAATCTTCGTAAACGTGTAGAAAAATAAATCTGTTTCTGTGATTTTGATTACATTTAAGCAGAATGAATTACGGAGAGCGAAATCACAGAGTCCTGATAGGAGCATCTTCCTGTTGCTTGGTAACCAGTGGCGATGGAAACTGTGGTTTATTAAACACGTTAGGTACTTGAGACTAGATTAAATGGTAGGGCTTTGATCTTACCAAGATAATGGCTCCAGTCTGTGGCGCAGCTGTTATAAACGCTATCCCCACCTGCCTTCTGCTTGGCCAGCTGGAGGTGGCCTCCTCGCACAGCAGGCTATTTAAGAGCCAGATAATAATTACTTGGGTGTGCCTAAGTGTATATGTAGCTCATGGGACCTGACTTCTTTGTAATTCCCTTTACATCTTGTCCTTTTGTTTGTGGTCAGAGAATTGGCGGAGGGGAAAATGGAGAACGAAGGCGAAATAAAAGCATAGATTTGGAGAGCATATTAGCGGAGGTGGCAGGTTAAAAAGAATGAACGAGGCAATCTGTGGGCTGTTCAGAGTAATCCTTTTTTATTTCACTATATGCATTATGGGAGAAAGAAGATAATAAGAAAACAAATAATAAATCAAGGGTAGGTACTTAATTTTCAAACAGTTTTCATCTATGCAGCCTTTTCATTGGCATATTGGTGAAATAATTATAAGCCAACTAGAGTCCTTAGAATATGACCAAATATAATAAAGTAAGGTCAGGATATCTTTGCAGAAATCCATACACACAGGAGCAATCACATAGTAGTTTTTCCCCCTGTGGTGTGCTTTCCCTTACATGATCGATTGCACAACCAGATGCATCCTTTATTTCATAACCTGTGCACAATTGGACAATGGCCACTGCTTTTCAGCTATGCATATTCCCATCCTATTAAACCTAGGGAATTATTTTGTGTGTGCCAAACTCTTCCATACACTGAGGAAGTTTATTGCACCTCATCTTAAAAAGCAGGCTTCATGAGAAGCTGGTATCTCGCTCTTTACTGGGGACAAATGAGTAAAACCCTGTTCTCCTCAGAACTAAAGGGTAGAATCCAGTGTTGCGTTAGAGCAGTGCTTCCCAGCCTTGGGTAACCCAAGTGTTCCTGGACTGTATTCCAAGAAGCCTTCATCACTGGTTGTGCTGGTTGGGCTTTCTGGGAATTGCAACCCAAGCTTGGGAACCACTGCATTACTCTCAAAATCAATCTCTTTCCTCCCAACCTCCTTCTCTTTCTTCCCTGAAATTCTCCACCAACACTCAGTCTGTTGTGGAGAGATCCCCCACCTCTCTGGAGCAGCTTTTGCACGTGCATAGGCCAAGATGATTTTGTTGCTAGAAGCAGTTCTGCCAGTGGGAGAGTGCAATTGGATCCCTCCCATTTGCAGGTTTCTAAAGGAGTAGATCCTGCAACATGAGCTTGCATGGTTTTTAAGATTGTCAGAGGTGGGCCAGTTCTTGGTGCCCCTCCCATCTGAGATGTGATGTGTGGCAACACATGATTTCTTATTGGTGGTGTCCCAGTTGTGTAATGCCGTTCCCTGGTAATATTCCCTTTGGGCCTCTCCCTCTACCGTTTAGGCACCACATATATCTGAAGCTGTTAAATGCCTTTTAAAAAGTCAGCAAACTCTCACCACAGTGCTTCCATAAGATTCTGTGCCACAGTGATTCCCAATCTTTCGTAGTAAATATCCCACCCATCAAGAAATTGACTCCCACCATGATAGAAGGGGGGGAAAGCTTCACTATTTTCAGGAAGGAGAATCAGTATGTTTGACATGCTTTCTGTTATTATACATATCATACTGTGTTTCCCTGAAAATAAGACAGGGTCTTCTATTAATTTTTACTCCAAAAACACATTAGGGCTTATTTTCAGAGAATGTTTTATTTTACAGTCATGTCATCTTCTTCTGGTTGCTGCACAATGCTGCACAATAGTGGATGGTGGGTTTTCACTTTACTGGGGCTTAATTTTTTTTTCCTTTTTTGGGGGGGGGTAGGGCTTATATTACAAGCATCCTGAAAAATCATATTAGGGCTTATTTTCAGGTTAGGTCTTATTTTCAGGAAAAAGGCTATATGCAAACATTATGGAGATAAAAATGCAGTAGTATCGTTGAGAGCAAATTCAAACACACAATTGTTATTAATATTTGACAATTGGGCTGATATTGTTGAGTATTAATAGCCATGTTGTGGTAAGCTACAAAACACAAAAGTAATTAAAATTTACAAGTGGTATTTGTCCTTTAGTTTTAGGGCTAAAACAGAAATAAAGAAACAATTTCATCATTTTATGTTGTGAATACCTGACATCTCACCTAAAAGACATACATCTGTGTCCCCATAGCGGCATGTATATTGGTGGTTTTGAACCTCTGCTGTGGTTAACAGTCAACATTGTTTGAAAGGTAACAGGGAATGTCAAATATGCAAACCGTTTTGTTGAGTCTGGAATAAGACATGTTTGGCTTTCTTCCTCTCTGCTTTCTACAGGGTTGGCCGCCGGCCGGTGCTGCTGTTCTCTGTGTTGTTCATTTTGATCTTTGGACTGACTGTGGCCCTCTCAGTGAATGTGACAATGTTCAGCACACTCAGGTTTTTTGAAGGTTTTTGCCTGGCTGGAATAATCCTTTCACTGTATGCACTGCGTGAGTATTGCCTTCATGATACATTTTAGACAAGGAACATTAAAAGCTTACTCCTTTACTCTGCCGCAGATGGTTGTAGATGTTTTTTTCCAAATGGCTGTGCCCAACCAGAAAAGAGAATATCACACCAGTTAATTCTGTCTATGTTTTGTTACATTATTGTGCCAGTTGTTGACAAACTCGTCAAACATGTCTGTGCTGCTTTTGCATTATTACAGTCTGAGAGAGAAGTGGGAGTGATGCAGTCTTTCCTTTTTCAAATCACTGCATCTCTGTGTGAACATAAGAAGAGCTCTGCTAAGAGCAGAGTGAAGAGACACCTTAGTCCAACTCTTGATTTCCAAGACCAGCTAGTCGGGTCCTTTTTGAATGACATGATTCTTTACCTCCAGGAACATGGACGCTTTATTTGAGTTGGCAGGGCTAATGCATGTTGAGAGGGAAGTATATTCCATGGACTATAATATTCTGTGAAAATCCTCTAAACTACTCTTTCACTGACTGCTACTCCAAAACATAACAGATTGGATTCACACACAGGGTGTTATCTGAAACTGGATGTCACCTTGCACAGTAGAATTTCCTCTTGTTCTCCTCTCCTTTGCAGCCACTCTACTACTCCAAAATCAGTTCTGGAGTAGTAGAGTGACACCAACTGACAGTCAACCTTCCCAAACTTGTGTCCCCATGTTTTTGTGGACTAAAACTCCCAGAAGTCTCCACCACTAGCTGTGCTGGCCAGAATTTCAGGTTGTTGTAGACCAAGAACATCTGGGGACACAAGGCTGGGAACCACTGGTCTACTGTGCTGCTATTGTGTGATGCTGGGAAGAGAGTACTGTACTGGGATACTCATTTATTAAATTTATATCCTAACTGTCTGCCCAGAACAGAGTGCAAGACAGTTAAAAAAAAATAAACTTGACTCTTCCCTCAGTTGTGCCCCATCAAATAATTATTTAGTAATTACCAGATTGATGCCAGACTTAAACACCCAAGACTGGATGGTCACAAGACAGTAGGCTCAGGAATTTCCTTTCTAGAAAGGAAATTCCAGAGTTCTTTGGGAGTGCCAACGTGAATTCAGGTCTATTGTTTTTCATTTCTAGATAGCAATCTTAATTCCCTGTATGCCATTCCTGTTTTAACCCATACTTGAAACAGCACAGAAATCAGGTAATAATTTTTTTCTGCCATGTATCCATCCCTCAAAATTTTCCCCACCCCCAATTCTCTCTAGATACCTGTCCTCTCTTTAGAATTTGCAGATAACTAACTTCAGAATATTTTCTTCAAAAAACCTTGTGTTAGAGGATGAGTTTCTCAGCACTTACACCTAAACATTCAGCTCGGAAAGTATTATATAACCTTAAAGGTCATAATGGCTGAGGTCCAAAGAACTGTCAACTTATATGCGAAGTCATGGAAAATGTCTTGCAGCGCAGTTCTGAAGTGTTTGGGGGTTTGTGCCGAAGTATGAGAAACATGTTGTGTTAAATCACGCAGGCTGTAACATGTAAGCTGTAGGAGGCCATGAAAGGTTTGGGGAAATGGCACAGCTTGCTCAAGACAGTGGGTAAGGCCGAGCAGCATGCAGGGTGCCCCTTCCCCTACCAAGTCAAGGCTCATGTTATGCCAAACCACTCTTGCAATTTCAGCTCATGAGGGGGAAATATCCAAGAAACACCTCTTTCCATCCCTAACAGTGAAAATATATCAGGCAAAAATCCAAAGAATAATTAAATAAAACTGTCATAGTTTTGAATGACAGTTTGGAGTATTTGCTATAGCTGGACAGTATTTGCTATAGCTTGGCAATTATTTATCCCTTCATGTACTATATGGCCACACAGAGTATGTAGAAATGTCACAGTCTTGAATGGCACATTGCTAATCTGTGCTAACCAAACTGTTACCTCTCATCCAATTTGCACTCCTCAGTATCTATAGGTAGAGGATTGCTGTTTTGGGTTTGAGATTTGTTTTCATTCCCTCCCCCTTTAATTGTTTATGAAGCCCCCACCAAAAGTTCACCAAGTTGCCATTGATGCCATGATATTTTGGATTTCACCCATCTCCATCTACAATCCTATAACTGCTTGATGTTACATGCCAAGAAGTTGCTTTTGACTCAGAACAACCTTAATAAGGTTCTAAAGTATATGAAATGTTCAAGGAGTAGTTTACCATTCTCACCCAGCCTCAGTGAGTTTGCATGGCTGAGTGAGGATTTGAAATCAGTCCTAGTCTAACTATCTGCTACACACTGGCGCTCACTTTTTAATCACCTTTGAACTCAGTTTTACTAATTGTTTAAAAAGTGAGTCAAAGAATTGACTATGGGACAGAGACTTGACAGAGACATTGAAAATATGCATATTTCTGAGGCTTCTAGTATGTAATAGAGAAGTTAATTGCACACATATTAAATTGCAAATGGCTAAAGTGTGTAACATTGAAAAATGTCCTTTAATTAATGTGGGAAATGTTTACAAAATACACATGGTTTTTAATGTACCATTGCCTAGCAAGAAGAGGGAAACATGCACACCCATGTCTAACACCGCCATTGCACAAATGTGCATTCATGCATGCTAAGGATGAGACTTTGGGATTTTTTGGACTGCCACTCCCAGAATTCCCCCAGCTAGCTGCTGCCTGGGAGTGGCAAGGCTCCAGAGGAGTTGCAAGATTCATATAGTAGCTTTGCTGCCCATTACACTGCAGAGAGGGTGCCTCTCAAAGAACTACGCATCCCATGAATTCTTGTGACACCCATGCAGCTTTGCTACTCCGAGGCAGCACTGGGGAAGTTCCCTTTTTGAAAGGTGAATAATGATGGCAGGAGCTTATGTGTAGGTAATGAAAGCTGCTCTGTAAACTTCTGGTTTTGGCTGCATCTCCCAGAATTCTGTCCCAAGGCCCCATCCCCAGTGGAAGTCCAGTTCTGTACTATATAGAACAGAGGAACCCAGTGCAGATTTTCCACATTTTGCTGACCCATGCTTGTGAAAACCCTACTGGGTGACACTGTGCCCTGCCTGTTGCCCCACTGTTGTGCTTGGGATTTGCACTGCTGTATAAAGATGAGATTTCTTCCTGTTCTCTTACCAGGACTTGTAGGGCAATCATCATAGGCATCCTTCAGTCTTGAGAGACTATGGTAACATGCTCTGAATCAAGGAGTGTCCTCTCCAGAGCATGAAGCCCGGGTGGCTATATCCACTCATGGAAAAGGCTTCAGGAGTTAACCTCGAGGCAAAATCCGGAGCTGGAGTCCCGAAGGCAGCATGTGTCGTTCTGCCAACTCCTGCGACATTGCTGGAACCAGTTGTAGGGCAATTCCAGTGTGTAATATACTGGTACCATTGTTTCCATTAAATTCCTTTATCGGATGGTAGTGTTTCCTATGCAGGGGGATCCCAACAGTGTCCACAAAGACTGAGAAAATACTCCAGGGGAATTAGAGCCAAGAGTTCTCCTGATGATCCTTTGAACAGTCAGCCTTAGAACTGACAAACACCCCCCTCCCTTCATTGTGCAAGTCCTTGAATCAAGGTTCAGCTGCTGAAAGCCTAATCAAGAAGAATGCATCTAATTACATGCAGTTGCCTGCCCCTCACTGCTGAACAATCACTCTGCAGCATATACTTCCTGTAAAACAGGGATAGGCAACTATGGTCATTCAGATGTTTTTGGACTGCAGCTGCCATAATCTCTCATCTTTGGCTATGCAAGCTAGCAATGATAAATGTTGTATGCTATAAAAATAAATCCGGAGGCCTCTGTTTCCCACCCTTGTTATCAGAAAATGGAGGTTCTCTTTCACCTCTCCTTCACTGTTTCTCTAATGTCTGGGGGCATAGCAGTAACTGCTAGAGGAAAGATGCAAAAATATAAATCTATGTAAGTAGAAAGAGCTTTCTGTTTTTCATGGGGATGCTCCTGTGAGCTTTAATGCCTGCCCAGTTAAAATGCGGTGTCTCCATCCTTATAATGACCTTTACCTAGTGCACAGCAACAGATAAGCAGTGGCACCAGTTTGCCCACCAATGCAAGCTTTTTGGCAATTTCATGGGCAGCTAAACCAAAAATTATCCTGGAAAACGCAGAAGCATAGGTTGGACTAGGCACATGACTAGGCTCTGAAAATAGATTTTCTCACAGAAGGTCTCTGTGCCCTTTGGTGCAAGGAAACTGGCATTTCTTTGCTTTGAAATGCAGTGAAGGGGGAAAAATGCTAAGACAAGAAAGCATCTTTTTCCATTTCTGTAGGGGATTTCTCATTATGCTACACACTCTGCAGAGCAGGATTTCAACTGGATTGGAAAGTGGAGAGCTAGCTTTGCATTAGCTGCTCATGAATGCTCTGCCTATCCACTTCCTGTTCCTTACAAAGTAGTGGGGGTAAAGAGACAGATTGTGTAAGATGCCTGTATTCTTGTCAGTACAAAGGGATGGATGTGGGAAAAAATTATGTATTTCTGACTTTAAAACATGACAGTGATAGTCCAGTCTTACCGCTGTCCTGTCACTGCTTCCGTGTTTATTCAAAGAAATTGAGATAATTTTACATGCATTCAGAGTCTCTACAGGTATGCTTTCCACCTGTGCATGCTTGCACGTGTACATGATTGCATCTATGCCGTGGCCCCACATGAGAAGAACCTTACATTTCCATCGGCACCCGGGCAATCAGTCTAATGTGAGGGAAAAAAACCAAATGTGGATAAACTGTAGAATCTGTTTGGTGACTAATCCACAGAATTATATCCTTGTATCTGACACTGCTTGTTAAACAAAATAACAAAGGTGGGTGTTTTTCAGAAATGCAGCACATGTGAAAGTAGTTTCAGAATTAAAACCATTTTTTCATGGCTCATGGGATATGTATGGCATGAGGGACTGTAGTGGTGGTGGACAGAGGTTTATATACTCCCCAAAAATATTGCTTAAGTGGTGCATGTCCATGTGTTTAGATAGAGATTCTTGACCTTCATATTTGAAAAACAAGGAAATTGCTGCTATGGTTATATAAACATACCTGACAATTTAAAGTACTATCAGGTTTGCCTGCCATTTGGAATCGTGTCTTGTAGAGTAATGGAGCATGCCTTGGAAAATGGCCATAAGTACCAACAAGTAAACTCGGTGGAAAAAGTGAGCATCGAAAATGGTGCAAAACAATGTTTATAAATGAATCTACACTGCTGCTCTCCTTCAGGTCCTGATAGACAGGAAGCAGGTCTTCTCATACCTGTACCCGCATCTTGTCCTGCCTATCTATATATGTGTGTCTATGTCGACATACATGGATGGCTATAAATAACCTTTTTTTTTACTTTGACAATTTTTGCCCTGACTGACCATTGGCTGCACGTATCAGTGAGTGCTGTCTCTTCAGTTGCAGGAATCACAGTTGGCTGCCAGGGGTGGAGGTCAGAGGCAGATTAACATCTAGGCAAAGCCACAAATCCAGTTACTAGTCCCAAACAGAGTGGAACTACGGCATAAATCAAATTTACATAACATTTTGTCTCACCAAAGTCCCCTTGATTCAGCAAGTCTACTGTTGGGATTAATAATTGGGTTTATGCCTAAGTATTTAGTGTGGAATCATCTTCGTCTTGTTGGTATTTTACAGGGAGTTTGGCTTTTTGGAGAATAAAGGAGGACTGGCATAACCATGGCAGGTGTAGGTGCCTTTGCTACTGTTCTTGTGTGCTTTGTTTTGATGTGGGCAGTGACACTTTGGGCAAATGAGTACATAACAGGTCCATTCACACCCACTATAATTTTTGTGGCATGTATGGATTTGTCAACACATTTTTATTTATTAACTTAAACATTTCACTTGTGCCAAAGTGCTTTTCCAGCTATGTTTTTTTTTAAACTTCTGAAATAGAATTTGTTGTGTTTTATTTAAAAGAGTTCTATAGCACTAGTTCTATAGCTGCCTAGAGTGGTCTTTTAGACCAGATGGGCAGGGTATAAATCAAATAAATCAAATAAATAAATAAAATAGTAGGTACTCAGTGTGGTATAGTGGATAGTGTAATAGGCTAGGTTTCTGGAGAACAGAGTACGAATCCCCACTTGGCCATGGAAACTAACTGGGGGAGTGGAACTGGAAAAATCACTCCCTAAAAATCTCACTTACCTTGAAAGCGCCATTAGGGTCACTATAAGTCAGTTGTGACATGGTGCCACATAACTAATAGCACTATTATATTAAGACATAAATGCTTTAAATTGATATTGGATGGAACCTTTTCTCGGAATTATTGTTTTAGCAGTGCAATATTTCTTCTAATTAAATACTTCCAATCTAAAGTGAACATCAAGTTCTTGTTTGTTGTCATTTTGGAGGATCAGTTGTGTGGTGCTGACGGACATGAAAAAGCACTTAACATGGAATAATTAATTTCTTTAAGGGTTGATTTCTTTCTTTTGATTTCCCTGCCTTCAAATGGTGACCCTGATGACTTGCAGCATCCCATTTTTCTACTGCAGCAGCTGTTATGCTGGTGTGGCTAGAACACAGTGGGAGGAAGACAGAGATACAGTTCAATATCCCTGGTAGTATGAAAAGTCAATTACCATTCTCCGTATTTTGCACTGATGGTTAGTACAAACCAAACCTGCAAACATTACAAACGCTGACCTCATGTGTACAGTGCTAGCATTCAATCTAGAGTGAAAGTCAAGGTTTCCATTTGGTTTTCACAAACGACCTCTGCCCCAGACTGAGTCTCTTGGGTAGCAGTGTTTCTATAGGAAGAAGAGAAACAAAGCTGGCTGAGTGAATTTGCTGACTGGGCAAAAGGGCAACGAAATAGCAAACGAGCCCCAAATGGCAAACTAGCAGTGCTTAGGAAAGTTACTTTTTTCAACTATGAGTCCCAAAATCCCCCAACCAGCATGGCTTCAAGGATTCAAGGACTTATTGTCCAAACAAACAAACAAACAAACCCTTTCCCAAGTTTTGCAAATGCGAATTGATGGAAGTATGAGTGGGTGAAAAAGTTTGTGCTACAGAGTATTAGAAAAGTGACCACAACTGAAGCAGCCAGCATTATACTGCAAGTATATGTAAATGATGGTATGATAGTAGTGAGTCTAGAGTTGGCTACCCCATGCCAAAATGGATGTTCTTCCATTTTTTTATAGACTTTAGCAGAAAACAAAAGAAAGTCAACATGTACCTAATTCACTTTACTTCTTAGCCCAGATTCTGCTTGATTAGTTAAGTTGATAGACATCATTCCTCTGTGTGGCTTAGCTGCCAGCAGGCAGACCTTCCTGCCAGGACTCCTCATCAGGCAAATGACAGATGGTATCCTCCTGATAGCAACTTCTCCAGTAAACCAAATTAAAGTGAATGCAGGGGAAAAGAGCCAGAACCTGTTACCTCATTCCAATGATCTCTGTCTTGTTTGTCAGTGGAAAGAGGGGGGGGGATGAATCTTGGCCTGTCACTGTAGTGTCAGACAGACCAAATCTAAACAAATCAATTATTTTCTTTCTTGGAAACCAGCCTTCTGCAAGCTGGTGCCTTCTGGATGTTTTGGATCATCAGTACTATGCAGAGTGTTGAGAATCATAGCCCAAAACATCTGAATGGTACCAGCTTGGAGATGGCTGTTCTTAAATATTCAGCTCCAGGTACCAGTGGTATTTGTGTGCATGGCTAGAACTTAATGTAAAGATGGAGAAATATGTTTGAAGATCAGGATTTTTTGTGAAGACCATAATAACCTCATAATTCCAGTCTGTAAAGTGAAATAAAAACAGGAGATTACAGGGGAAAGCTTATCAAAACCAGCAATCCTCTGCAAATAGGCACTGTTTTTGCTGCTTGCGATATGTCTTCCTTTCAGGACATCCTTATAGGAACTGACTTTTGAAATGACTTTTGAAATTCCCAATATGTATTTCTCTATATGTAACAGAACAAACGATTAACAATATTCTCATAAATTTGGCATAATTTGCAGTTAAAGCATCTTGGTGATGAATTCAGAATGATGTCTCATTTCCATCTTGAGTGTCCTGTCAGTTCTCAAGATTAGGCGCTCAGAACTGAGCCGTGTACATAAATCTCTGAATTCCACAGGAAGCACTACATCATTTCTCTTGGAGACTTTATCAGAAGTTTTGTGCCAGAGTGTTGTGGTCAGTAATAAGTTTTTCACATACAATGCAATTCTCTGAATGTTTACTTCCTTCCTTTATTAAATAAGAATTACTTACATGAACAGTAAATAAAAATTTCTTAGTGAGAAGTATGTACCATTGTGCTCAGTGGGGCTTACTCCAAGAAACAGTCATTCGATTGCAGGCTTGATCCTATTACCATACTTGCTCTGCCATAATTAGCAGTCGATATGATCATTTCATGAGAATTTTATATTGTTATGCTCCTTGTGGATCAGTTGACTAGAGTGATGGAATAGGAGTATCTTGAATGAGTAGATTGAATATTTTATATGCCAACCAGGATGAGTTTCTGTGTAGATCTAGAGAAGAATTATGGTTTCCCCATTTTCTCCTAATAAGTCGGAATCTTGCTTCTGTGGCTTTCTAAATGACAGGCTGTCCAGCTACTGTCAGAGTCTCCCAGGCCATTTGGAAATGAACATAAGTGTGGCCTACAGATCAGAAGACTGTACATGTGTATGTGTAAATCATGGAAGAATGAGAATTTTGTTTCAATTCAGTTAATTATGGGAATTAACCGAACATTTTAAAATCTCTTGAATTTGGGATGGAAGAATATGATACTTTAAAAATAGGAATGTGGGGGAAACCAAAACTGACAGATTTGTCACCTAGACCCCAGGTGTTGAACATGTAATTCTTAAAAGGTGAGATTTGAATCCCCGTGCATTCAACCATCTTAGTGCTAAGTTAGGGTCACCACCTGTTTTGCAGGGGAAGAGGGGAGTTTTTCATCTTTAATACTTGTATGGCAAGGAAGTTAAAGATGGTTCTTTCCATGCTGAGAATATCTGTACAGATACAATTTGGCCAGAGTAGATGGGGCGGAATTTTGTTTCTCTTTTGGTTTTTTTAAAAAACATTTATAGATATCTGTAAATGTCTTCATATCCAGAAAATGAAAAACCTGAGACTTTAAAAATCTAAATTTATGAATGGGAGAAAGTCAAAAGGGCAGATTTCCCCATCTGTACTATGTACGTTCTCACACTCTGATATTCATGCATGGGTAAGAGGGAGCTAATTAAAATAACTGTAGGAAAAGTCCTAATCACAATAGGGGAAGGTCTGCATTATTATTCTTTCTTCCCTGATAATGCCAAATACTTGATCCTTGTCACAGTCCTTTGTGGATGCTGCCTTGCTATCATTTGCAAAACTGAACCAGTCTGCAAAAAGTGCTGCTATGATTCTCCGTTAAAACTGCAGCACCTGTGAATGGCCCTGTTCATATATAACATGTGAGCCAATGCATGTTCTGGAGATAATCATGCAGAGGCCACCAGTCTGAATGGATTAGCTGTAGATTTCAATGATTCCTATTGAATTGCAAAAAATGTAGTGGATCTTAATGGATCTGCTGAAAGCTTAACATGCTTGTATTTTTGAGGAAGGCAGGGCAGATTTTGTTATGGGGAAACCTTATCACTCGGGAATCAGGGAATGTGACATTGGGTTTGAGCCCTTCTGAAGGGTAATGATTTGGGTTGAATACAGAGCAGCATTTACAGGTGTATCTGTTGAAATCTGTCTTTGTATACGTTCAAATGCAGCTTTTGGCTTCACATCAGGCTTCTGAGGTGGAGATGCAGCTGTGAATTTCACAAACCTCCCAGAAGACCATCGGGCTTAAGAGAATTCTGAGTGGCCTCCTGGGACTCTGAGCCCTCAAACCATCTTTCTAAGAAACGTTAGACTGGAAATCCCTGTTCCAGGGCTGCTCAGAGATTTCCTCAGTGCAGCATTCAGAGCTCTGCTTTTGAATGCTGGAGACCTCAGTTTAGTTCTGATGCTCTGAAAAAATTCCTAGCTCAGAATTCTTGAGTTTCAATTTCCAAAATCCACATTAGGAAAATTTCCTTTCCAAGCCAACGAAAAGGTCAGAGAAGAGTGCTCAGAGTTCACCAGGCTACATCAAGGTAGTCAGTATCTGAGGGTCAATTTTCCAACTACAGGAGTGGGGGCTGCAGAAACTTTTATTTTACTTTACTTTTATTAGATTTTTACCCTGCCCCTCTAGACAAAGTCTACTCGGGGCGGCTTACACACATGATAAAAAACATCATAAAATCATTAAAACAACATAGTTTTTACACTTATATTATCGTTGCCAAAATGAAATAATTTAAAAGATAAAGAATAGAGATCAGTTAATACACCAAAGTTAAAAAAAGAAAAGAAAAGAAAAAGAAGCCCAAACAATCCTTGGAGAAAGCAAAAGCAGAAGTGTCCAGAAGTCCACATAGTTTGATAAAAATTGTTTGTATGTGTGTATGTGTTTTAATGTTTTAAAAGTTTGAGAGGAAGCAGTGCTCTGCTTAAAAAAACAAATAGCTGTTCCTGGAATCTTTCAACACCTTTCTTGCAAAAAGAAAGAAAGAAAGAAAGAAAGAAAGAAAGAAAGAAAGAAAGAAAGAAAGAAAGAAAGAAAGAAAGAAAGAAAGAAAGAAAGAAAATGAAAAATGACAAGAAGTAGGACTGCTGGCTCAACAGATTTCCATTCCCTGAGATTGTGGGGCTAAGAACTAGGACTATGAAGGGCCGTTGTGATGTCATAGGGAACAGGAACTTGTGTAACATTTGTGAAATATAATCTTCATTTGTCTATACCTGGCAGAATGAGACAGATAATGTGGATTTTCTGTGCTCCTTTCTCAATAAATATTATGCGCGTAGCTGACAAACCTTCCCTCTGAGCCAGTGAGCCCTCACATAAGCTGGGAGTGCCCGTAAATGTTACCTTGCACAGCAAAACCAAACTCTTTCTTCTTCCATTGCTGCTTGCCCTGAGATTTCTGTTCCTAAATAGAAACCTGGAGAACCTTAGCAATTCCTTGAGACTCCAGAAAATAGTGCTTTGAGACCTGGCAGCTCTAGTGGAGGTGGGTGCACCTGCAAAAATGGCCTTGTGGACCATATGTGGTTCATAGATTTCATGATGCCCATCCTTATATTAGGTGGTAAACAAAGCAGGAATGAATCAAGGTTAAGGAGATGAAGTGATGCAAGAAATTCCATCAGGAGTGCTCCACATCATAGTAATAAAAGTTCTCCTGTCCTCCCTTTGCAGTCGTCTCTATCTTCATGGGCCTTCTGGTTAAGAAACTGGGTGTATGCCATAAACTGAAGGTAGTAAGATATACTTCCAAAAATATCTGAAATATGATACTGGTTTGTGTATCTTAAGCTGTTGATGGTGGCCTGTTATCCCAGTGGAAAAGACTCATAGCCGCATGTTCCTAGGAGCTGTCAAGCTGATTGATGGCTGAAGAAATTCAAGAAGGATGTGACTAACCTTTCTTAACCCCCAGTTTCCTTAGCAGTGAAAGGTGACCTTGCATGTTTCAAATTGGTTGCAAAGTATTAATGGAGTTCATGAAGTGATCCAGGGTTTTTTGAGAGGTATAGAAGAAGCACTTCTCCTATATCCTACTTCCCACATCTTACTGCGAAAGCCCGCACTTCTGCTTTTCCAGTAAGATGTGAGGCAGCCTTTTGAAAGCAGAAGTTGATTGTGGTAGATCTCATTGATCTGACTTAGTTCTCTGTCCCATTTAGCTGGATCAGAACATAAATCACCAAAGTATTTTTTTTAAACTAGCTATATCTTCTCCTTCCTTTAGATTGGCCTGGTGAAATTCTTAGAAATTCTTAGGGTTGACAGGCCAGTCTTACCCAGATCTGAGAATCACAGAGACCCCATTTCAGCAAAAGTGAACATTGGCAAAATCCTATTTAAAGCAGCAAGCCCTGATTTAGGCATGACAAGGGATGAGTATATGACTCTATTCTCATGGAAATTCCAATTTGCTTGTCAAGTTAAGAATTCCTCAGTAAAGCTTCAATGAATTTTTTTTCATGATGTTGACAGCTTCTTGTTTCTAAATTGACAAGTGTGTCAATTAACAAAATGTGTTTTGGGAACTGTAGTATGGCATGATGGTATACACTGTTATGTTCTACATCAGTGTACTGTATTCCCTTTTGTGGCTGTTTTCATGCGCATTAAAGCCTGCTCTCGCTGTGAGGTCTGAGTGAGTGTCTTATGTGTGAATGGTTACAAGACAAACACTCACTTCGTGAGAAATGCCATTTGGAAATGTAGGCACAAGCTTCTCTGCCCAGCGGTACTGATACATGAGACAAGTGAGATGACCTCTGTTCAGAAATTGTTGAATGTCTCACTGTAGAAATGGCAGCTTCCATTAAGTGAGAAGGAATCATACACGATGAGTGTGAAAACCCGTGTATCTATTTCATCAGAGATTGTGGTTGTTTGGCTGAGAGATTTCAAATCCAAATCTATATACTGATCAGTTTGGAAAATAATAATTGACAGGTTTAACATCTGTTGGAATGAAGCACTGTTACATGTAGCAAGTGGTTTGTACTGAGGATTGGTTGTGGATAGACAGGAAAATAGCTTAAGTATTTCCTCCCTTTGTCTTGGTTAGATCTACAGTGTGTATAGATTGCTACTTGTAGGCTGTCTCTTATTTTCCCCCCTCTCTGAGATCACTTCCTGTTCCTTTCTAGAAGGACAGAGCAACACCTGGACTCTGCATGGTGACTTCCTGCAGACTTTGCAAACATAGAAGCTCTAGGGGATTCAATATTTAATCACCTTTTTTTGAACTTATGATTGTCCATGGATCAGTTTCTCTTAATAATAAACAGTAAGGCTTTTCTTTCTAAAGGTATTATTCCTTCTCAGTAATCGCAAATTCAGCAGAACAGCACTGCAGTTTGCCAGTTAAATGCCAAATAATCCTAAAAACATTGTAATCAAGCCATGCAGGCCTGTTGCCCCTATGGGCATTGAGAACATTGTATTTGAGATGGACGGCATTGGGCCTTCTGTGTTGCTAATGTGTTGTTAATGTTGTTAACTGGCCATCTCCAGCTGGCCGGTTTAGACATTCAGTGACATCAGAGGTGCTGTCTTTCTTTGGATATCTCTGCACCCCTGCTTTTCCTGTCAAGTTCCTTCTTTGATTATGCGGTTTGTCAAAATTGTAGCGGCTCAGACAGGAAGTTTGAAAACGCATCTTTTTTGTGAGATGGTAAGTTTGGCCTGAGCCTCCGGTGAACTTTCTGCAGAGTAACTGCCACATGGTGCAGTTTTGTGAGTGAAAAGCAAATGTTTGAATAGCTGCTCATAAAAAGGAGTGATGGGGCTTTAAATACATCATTTGTTTTGTTTAACACACTTGAGTTCTCAAAACCAGAAGTTTATAACCCGGGACTTGATGGCTGCCCCATTATCCCCAGTTTGGTGTTTGAGCTTTATTAGAGAATGAATGTGACCCACTCTCCATTACTTTGCTGGCTGAAGCCCAGATTTGACACATGGTAAGCTGTTATTCACCGCATTTAAGGAGACTAGGCTGAAAATAAATAGAAGCCTGCAGTGAGCGGATACCAGTAAATACTCTGTCCTTGGGAATAAAACATTTGAGTCCAGGGATCTGACAGTTGCTGTACTTTCAGGAAGGCAAACATAAACCAGCAGTTTAGCATTACAGCTCTAAAGGAACACTGTGTTGGTCAAAAGTTTAAAGTGTGGCTTCAGTTGGGTTTATTTATTAGGAGCAGAGTTAGGAGCAAAGGACCCTTGGGACTACATTTCCCACAGTTGCTCAAACAACAGGTCTGATGTTGGTTGGGGAACTCAAGAAAGTGTCATCGTCTCCCCCCTCTCCAAAATCACACCCCCATGTCTTTTTAGGACCCAATATTTTGTTGTTGTTTTGTTTTTATGAGCCTCAGATGAATGAGATCTTGAAGCACATTAAGTGGAGGACTGTATGTAGGAAATGCCACTCTCTTGACTCCAGTTTGTATAATGGTATGCAGAAAACTAAAGTTACTGAATTTAGTTAATAGGTGTATAAAAATGCTCATCTTATTTGCAGCGTAATGCATTTGTGGAGAAGGAAGTCTGGGTTGTTAGACTGTTTGAAATGCATGGTGCTCTTTGAGATGAGCTCCAGACTTCCATTATGGCAAATAGAACCCCAAATGGGCTTCCTCCTCCCCTCCCCTGTTTTTGTGACCCTTTTTAAAACTGATACAGCTGCATTGCTTTAGAATCAACAGTGGCTCTCCCACTTTTTTGGGGGGGGGGGGACTGCAACTCTAGTCAGTGTAACTGGTAGTGTGGGAAGCTGGAAGATGCTGTTTAACCAATATTTGGGGAGCAGCAGATGTCCACTCTGGCTTTACCCTCTCAAACTACTTAGTTTCTGGAAACTACTTAGTTTATGGAACAATAATAGAGAACTCATCTAGATAGTTGACCACCATTTCTGTCAGTCTGGTCATTAGCCGTGCTAGCCGGGCTGATGGGAGTTCAGCAGCTTCTGGAGGTCTAAAGCAGTGGTGCTTAACCTTGGGTTACTCAGGTGTTTTTGAACTGCAACTCCCAGAAACCCCAGTCAGCACAGCTGGTGGTGAAGGCTTCTGGGAGTTGCAGTCCAAAAACACCTGAGTAACCCAAGGTTAAGAACCACTGGTCTAAAGGTTCCCCATCCATTGCTTACTCCTGCTTCAGATAATGGCTAGTGCACTGTGGAGTAACATGAAGTGACTTTTATACTTTCCAGAACTGCTTTTCCAACTGGCTTTGTATGAAATTTGCTAACAGTGTATAGCTGTCTTGATCCTTCCTGGGGCCGTCACAAAACATTTTTGTGTAAGATAGCCAACAGACCTAGCAATCAAACATTTGGAAGTAAGGCTTTCAGTAATGTAGGGCAGGCAGTGTTTTTATTGTGTGTTCAGACAGTTTGTCTGTGTTTTGAAATACCCCAAAGCTATGCTGCTTTTAATTTTTCCATGAAAGCTGGTTTGACCTCTGTCAGGTTGAGTCCTATATAAAAGTAATTTGGCCTTTCAGACTGAATTGTGCTGCAAAGCAGTTAAAGACTTTTACAATGCAAATACTGCTGTGCTGTATTAACATTTGTTCTGTGTTAACATGCCAAGCACAATAGTCATGGCTGATAAATCCAAAGAAATTCAGATGCACTAAATGTGGTCCTGTGTGAAGTAAACAGAGTAGTTGAAGTTGAAGCAGGAGTACTGGGTGGTCAGTTTGTTCCATGTTAAGCAGGAGGTACTATTTTGAATTTTCAGGTAATAAGGGGTCAGATTTTGATGGGAACTTGAACTGGGGACAAAAAAACAGAGTAAGGCATAAAGGCTTGTTCTTGGATGTATCCAAAACTAAGGCCAGTATCCAACAGTTTGCTTTAACTGTTAGAACCTCTTGCTGCTTGTGGAAACAGGAGAGGGCTGTGCCTCCTCCTGTGTTCCCATATGCCCTTAATACCTGCTTCAGTGGGCCAAGAAAGCTCTGGAATAGATTTTTCAGCAGTGCTGATGATTGCAGAGGACAGAGAGAGGAAAGGGGAGGAAAGGCTGGATGCTAACCCAATATCATGTTGAGTTTTACTCTGAACTGCAAATCTGGGGTTTGAGTGCATTTCTGCAGGCAGCTTTTATCTATCTAATATAGAAGAGAAGTACAGGCATTCTGGAGGAATATGGCCATAAAGGTAAAGGTTCCCCTTGACATTTAGTCCAGTCGTGTCCGACTCTGGGGCGCAGTGCTCATCCCCGTTTCCAAGCCATAGAGCCAGTGTTTGTCCGAAGACAGTTTCCGTGGTCACGTGGCTAGCGCGGCTAGACACAGAATGCCATTACCTTCCCACCGTGGTGGTATCTATTTATCTACTGACATTTACATGCTTTCGAACTGCTAGGTTGGCAGGAGTATGGCCATGCATGGTCTTAAAATACATGCACCCCCAATCTCCTTCCAGGAGGGTGTTGTTGTTAAACAAAAACAGTCAGATACCTTCCAAATCTATTGAACTGTGATTCCCATCCCCTCGAAATAGGTGGGGAAGACACTTTATGCAAGTCTGCTATACAGAATGGGACCATCATATGACTGCATCACATGATGGTCCTAATATAATTGCTGTGTTCCTCTTTTTGAAGGAAAAGTATTGATGGGTTTATTTCAGTGATCCTAAAATAATGGGAAACATAGTCAATTCTGATATAGGAGCGGCGGGGAAAGAGATGTAGGAAATCCTAGCTCAGCCCTGTGCTTAACATTACTATCTTCAGCACCGGCCCTCACTTATGCATATGTAGCTATGTGTGCAAATACATAAATAGATTTTGGAATAGCTTGTCAGTCACTGAGATATTTGGTTTAAAGTGATGGTCCATGTTCAATTAGTATCAAATAACTAAATACTTCTTTGGAAGTTAACTGAATTGCATAGAGCCCTGGAGCCCTAGTTCAAGAGTCATATCCTGTGACAATCCCATTGCAATTAAAAAGCTTTATTTTGTTCCAACCATGCCTGTTCAGCTGGTGATCTGTCAAGCTGAAGGCAGTTGACTCGTCATGTGTTAACTGCCTGGCAGGTGGTTGACAACCCTTAAATTGTTGTTGCTCCAGAGGTTAGCAAGCATGTGGCAGGCTCCAGTTGGGGCACCATTTGTTTAGGTCTGTTCTAATTTCTTATTTTCAACAACTTGCTGGTTATTTGAATTGCTGTGGCTTTGTCCTCAGAACATTTCAGTCAACAGAACTGTGCAGTTGTCTTTTATCCACATTGAATGGAAACAGATTTAAATTCAATGAATATTATCTTCAGTTACCTAGGTAAGAGTCCTGTAATGGTCATTGCTCTCTCTCCCTCCCCCTCCCCTGGGCCCTAGTCATTAAGAGCAATTTCTGGATGAACTTATTGAAAGCTCGTAATTTCAAATAGGATAATGACAAAGAGGCTTGGGTATCTTAAAGACTAACAAATATATTATGGCTCAAACCCCCATGGCTTCAGGCCTATTAAATTTAAGAAGTTAAGTTAGAATAACATTGCTTTTTTGACATACTGCGTATCAGCTTGACATATTCAAAGGACAGTCATGTTCAAATGATAGTATTACCTCATCCATCCCTGCAGTATTATACGCTCCGCTAGATTCCCCGTAGATCCACCTCCTCCACAGTTTAGACTACT
This sequence comes from Pogona vitticeps, assembly GCF_051106095.1. NCBI lineage: Eukaryota > Metazoa > Chordata > Lepidosauria > Squamata > Agamidae > Pogona > Pogona vitticeps. Next base: position 157,869,776 of record NC_135786.1, on the reverse strand, counting down.
GTGAAGAAGAACTACAAATGATATGGCACCTACAGATTGGATAGCTCCAAACACAGTCTTTTCCCATAAAGATTTCTCATTTTGTTGCAGAACATGGTATCCTAGAAACAATTTGGTGATAATTCGTCAAAAACAGTTGTTTGAATGGAGACACTGTTATTAGCAAAGCTGCTTCTGCCAAGTTCATTTGTTTGGCACCAATTATTTAATAAAAATGTGATGGATCAATGGTTATTTTTCACCCGTTTTTTGGCAGAGGCACAAGTGGAGCTGAAGATGTTCCAAAACTGGTGGGAGATCTATTTGAAACTACTGAAAATGAACCAAACACACACAGAGAGACACAAACAACAATCCTGGCATTCCTTTCAGAATATGTAGTGAATTTTGTCTCTTGTGTTCTCCCTATTTTCTGGGGACATTTTTTTCAGGTTAATGAGAGACTGACACTGAGATGATTAATGTTTTAATTGATATTTGAAGTTTTAATCTAGTAAATTAGAAATTTAATGGATCATTTTTGTTGGCAATATTTCTAACGTAAGATGGCTGTGGTGAGAGCACTGATAAAAATGGGCTTTTTAAGCCTCTTAACGTTAAGTCATTTCAGGGCACCAATATTAGATGTTCCAACCTTGGCAAAAGTGCTCATATGTCTTGTGGCATCCCTGCTTCAAAGGCTCCAGAAGAAAGCAGATTGTCTAGGGTTCAGACTCTCTTCACGCTTTTTCAGGATAGAGAGTTTTTCTTCCCCCGGTTGACCTATGTGGGGAAGCAGTTAGAAGCTGTATGCTAGACATCTCAGCACCTATTAATGCCTACCATGCTATTCTTCTGCACTGCCTGGCAGAGATGGATTTTGGGCTAGTATTCTGTGCTCAACACCAGTGGTTCTTAACCTTTGTTACTCGGATGTTTTTGAACTGCAACTCCCAGAAACCCCAGCCAGCACAGTTGGTGGTAAAGGCTTCTGGGAGTTGCAGTCCAAAACTCCTGAGTAACCCAAGGTTAAGAACCTGTGCTCAACACCATGTTTCCTGAGAGGTAACTATGAGATGGTAATGTTGGGTGATCTGAATTTCTAATCCAACAAAATGACAAATTGTGGCTACCGCTTTTTTTGTCTTTTGTGCTAGTTAACGTATACTTGAAATCACTGGCAAGGCTCTTCTGCAGATTTGGTGTATGTTGTTGGTATGTGGAGACACATGATTCTTGTGCTTTCATTCCAGTTCCACTGAAATTGTTTGCAGCCTGTACCAGTGCTTGGAGGTGGTACTGATGGGTTGACGAGGACTAAAAAAATTGAAGCTTAATCCAGACAAAATTTAATAGCTGTTCTAAAATGGCAATAATACAGTGAAGCAACAGTGTTCCTGCAGGCCTCACAGTTGTATTTGGACCAACCAAAGCTTGGAAACTCTGTTCATAGACCTGGGGTTGATGCAACTCAAGTTTATTGTAACCATGGCATGTGACACTATGGCTAGAGATTAGCTTCCTTGAATTGGGTGCATTTGTTACAACAGTGTAGGTAGGGCAAAAAGTCACTGTGAAATAGGTGTTGTTGCGTTATCCACGATCAAGGCGAGATCAAGGTGAACTATTAACCTGTGGATTTTGACTTTCCAAGGGGATGCTATTTCATCCAGAACAGGCTGGAATTCTGAGTGAATAGATACTTATATGTATATCCAGCTTGTCCTTCTTCTATAATAGTTGTATTAGTTACTAATATGTTTTCAAGCAAAATTTAAAATGTAGCTTATTATCTCAAAAGCATGGAAAGACTTTAATTGCATCACAGCGGGCTGATTCTAGGTTAGTTAGGACATGTGAGAAGACATTTCCTGTTGTCCATATCTCACTTGGTGAAATTCTCTTATGCGGGAAGTTCACTCTTCCACCAATACTTTTAGTTTATTTGCCAAATGGTAAAGGCAGTTTAGTTTAGGTCATCTGTTTATTAGTCTAGGAATTTTTCATGTTGACATGATTTTTAAGTTTGTATCATGCTGTGTCTTGTTTGGATTTTGCATCACTGTTGTTTTGTTGATTGTTTTGTGGTATGTTTCTTTGGATAGGTTATATGCCTTTGTAACTAATTTATAGTAGAGGAGCAGAATATTAGTTAGCTTCATAAATAAAACTGTGGTTGCCAACCTTGGGACCCCAGATGTTGCTGACCTGCAGCTCTCAGAACTCCTAGCCAGCACAGCTAGTGGTGGAGGCTTCTAGGAGTTTTAGTCCAACAACATCTGGGGACCCAAGGTTGGGAACCATTGAAATAAAACATCTCATAATTCAGGTACATTTACTGAAAGACAGTTATTTCTGCCTTTGATTAGCACCAGTTCTGGGACAGTTATTAAAAGCTGGAGTCTACATCATTCTTGTAGGTTATCATTGTAGATTTCCACCTTCTGTGTGCAAAGGTGTACCTACATCCCATGTAATGTGTGGAAGACACATTCTCCTGAACCTACACTATGTTAGTTGGAGCTACAGATAGGATCAAGGCATCCTCTCCACATGTGGACTGATGCCACATAGCATATTATGTGTTGACACGTTACTTTGAGATGATGGAAATCTCCTTGACTACTTTACAAGGGTATGGAAAGGAAATAAATATGCTTGTCCGTAGATAATACATTATATTGCTCTATAAATACATAACATTGGCATGAGTTATATCAACTCCAGCAACTGAAGATATATTGAACACTTTTTACAAAGGGAAAAGAAAATGGTGAGAAAAAAAGATAGAAATCCCCCCTCCTTCTCCACTCTTCTCCATGCTTCCTTGTTACATGAGTACCACTGCAGTCCTTATACAGTGGGGTCTCAACTTACGAACGACCCGACTTGCGAACAATTCGAGTTACGAACCTGCCCTATAAGGAAAGTAAGGACTCGACATGTGAACTTCCCTTGAGTTACGAACAGGGAAAAAAGTCCCCCCTCCCTCCCCTTAGAGGCTTCTGGAGGGGGGAAAAGGGTCAGAAACTTAAAAATAAATACTGTGCTGTTAAATAAAGTCACTTACCAGGCCTTGGTAGCCCCCAAACCACAGGAAAAAGAGCAGGAAAGAGCTAAAAGCCGACACCCAGAAAGAGCCTGGCAGCCATTTTGTGGTTTTCCCTGCTCCTCTCCCTGCCTAACAGCTGATTGGCTGGCTCTGAGCAGGCTTCCGGAGGCTTGCTCAGCACCTAAAAAGCCTGCCTGAGCGCCTTTGTGCTGAAAAAATCAGCACAACATGCTTTAAAACATTATTTAAAATTGGCTTCTTCTTTTTTAAAAAAGAGTTCTAAAGTGCTGCCTTTAGTGTTCCCTGCCTTCCCTGAACCTAAGGGGAAAAAAGAAAGAAAATATCCCCCTCTAGTGGCAGAAGGCAGAATAACAGCTTCCCATTAGTTTCTATGGACAGAAAAGAGCAGATACGGATTAAATGGTTTTCAATGCATTCCTATGGGAAATGCAGATTCGACTTAAGAACTTTTCGACTTGAGAACCACCTTCCAATATGGATTAAGTTCTTAAGTCGAGACCCCACTGTATCTGAGATTAGAAGGGTCTCTTTGAACAGAGAGGCAGTGAGAGGTCTCCCCAGACTGGCAAGATAAAGATGGCAATCCATGTTAATCTCACATTTCACTCAGAATTCCTCAGTACTGTAGAATAAGGTGGTCAACTCCATAATGCAACTATTTCCAGAACTTACCATTAGCTACTGATGGCTAGATCTAATAGATTTTGCAGTTACCAACATCTGCTAGCCACTGGCTTAAGAGGTAAAATGGGTATTTGTTTTCCCTGTCTCTCTGCCTGTAACCAAAGCTGTCGCTAAGGCCTATACGAGGCTGAGGGTAAAAGGTCAGAACAGGATCCTGGACATTTTCCTCTGAGCTTTTATAGTTTAGGTGGGCAGTTCATTCCTCAGAATGTTACTGTGATGCTGAAAACTGATAGGGCAAACCTGACTTGTTTTGTATGCTTTGAAGCCAATTCCTTGCCCACTTTGTTCCCAGTAAGAAATTAGTATTCCTTGGCATTGTAAAAGCACCATGCATACACAGCCTCTAGTCCTTTTCACATTTTGGTGCAGTGTAGGGGTGGGGGGGAATTTCCAAAATGAAGTTTTTTACATACCTCAGGGGCCGAGCTGTCTTGATGCACTTTTAGCCTCCACACATACTTGAGCCCAAACCTCAGCTGGGTTCCCACTTGTGAGTCTTTGGAGCCTCTAGGTCTTCTGTTTCTTCTTGTTGTTGGCAAGTTTGCCTGCCTGTAAAAATGTAAGAAAATCCATGCTGGTTCAGACCAAAGGCTTACCTCTTCCAATAGCTGCTTCCCATAGTGGCCAGTCTGTGGGAAGTGCATGAGCAGGATGTGAGTGTGACTTGTGTTGCCCCAGCAACTGGCATTCAGAAGCATACTGCATTTGTTACTAGATGATATGTATATCTATTATGACTAGTAGCTATATCAGTTGTCAGACTGATGCCTTTTTTTGTCTGAGTTTGAGGCAAGGATATATTTAGCCTTTTTCAAGCTTCAGGTTCTATGAGTCTTGGATAGTTCTACTTCTAATTGTAGCCATTGGTAACAAACAAATGTGTTGCTGGTTTTTTTCAAGGAAGGGAAGGATTAAAGGTTGTTCAAGCTTGGGCTGCTTGTAGATTAAGACTTTGCTTCTTATTCTTTCTTTTTATTGTTGTACCACTAAAAACATGTAATTCAGCTTTTCTTTCCAGGGATGTTGAAGGAGAGGTCAAAGTGGTAACAAATCTAAATGTATAGTATGGTGTAAGAACTTGACCCCCTGTATGCATTATTGTTGTTATGTGCTGTTAATTTGCTTCTGAATTATGGGAAACTGATTAGGGTTTTTGTGTTTGTGAGATGTTTGAGGAGTGGTTTACCATTGCCACCTCCCAGTGAGTTTCCATGGCTGAGTGCGAATTTGAACCCAGGTTTCCTGGATCTAGGACTCTGTCCTTTATATTGTACATGCTGAGAAGTGGTTATGGTGGAGTTTTTTACATTTCTGAAGGAATGGCATGTGCTGAGGAATCAATAAACACCATTCCAAATTCTGGACTGTCATCTAGTATGTGCATTAATACAAAGTTTAAAAGAGAACAGCTAAGGGTAGACCAAGCCAACTTGTTGCAGAGTGCTGTAGGGTATCTGTGATAGATTGGCACTACTCTGAGCACTGTCTTGGTTCATGTTTAGCAGGCCACTCAGCTTGCATTCCTGGTTCACTTCAACAACTTTTTTATTCCTTCCTGAGTCATCGCCAGGCTTCTTAAAAACAAACAGAGAGTCAAAGGAACAAACAGTCATCTGAACTCTTAATCAGTTAATGTGTTGAGTAGATGTGTATCCCAGTATTTTCTGACTGAAGCAGAGCCTGGGGGAAATGCTGGTTTCGACTACCATTCCCAGATCTTTGCAGTCATTTGTATTGCTAGCTAAGGAATTCAAATAACTAATTTATCTGAGTTCTGAACTGAAGGGTAACTCCCCCCCCCAAAAAAAAATAATAAAAGAGGAGACACATTTTACTCTGCACTCAAAAATGTATCTATGTATTTTATCAACTAGCTTTTGAAATCAGGTTGAGAACTGTGCAGTCCAGTAGGTTCTTGAACTTTCTAGAATCCCCTTCCCCCAAGAGTCCTCATCAGTAAAAACAAAACAAAAAACCCTATTTTCCCAAGGAAAAAAAAGATAACTGCATCTCTGGAAATCTCCAAGGAATTTGTTTTTTGGCTATAAAAACTTCATTTTAACTCACAGACTCATTTTATCAAAACAAGAGATAACCCGAAACAAAGGAGAGGCATTATCTTCACGAGTCCCAGAAATGAGATTCTGATTATTGAACAACAATGGGGCTTCTGAGATTTCCTCCTGCTTATGTCAGCTGTAATATTATTGGTACTGACACTAATAATTACGGATAGAATCCTGTTAAGGAAGTACAGTGGATGTTACATATTAAAGAATTCTGCTGAGGGTGTGACCACACAGATGTTTGTTCTAGATTCACACAACCTCTCTAATGCACCCTGGCATTTAAACTGCTATGACCGTTCACATAGAAACATGTAATTATTCCAGGAAGGTGCATTTAAAGTACCTACACATCACAGAGCTCTGCTCACTCTTCTCTTCCATTATCATCAACCTCTTACCCACCCCTTTTGCCTGCATTCAAATCCCCCCCTCTTTTTTATGTTATTTATTTTATAAATTTTATAAGTATTTTATTTTATTTTATTTTATTTATTTGATTAATTACCCCGCCCATCTGGCCTAAAAGGCCACTCCAGTAGTGCTGAACCAACAAGACATAGTAAGCATTTGAACTGGTACTATATCAGTTTATGCTATAGCTGTTAGCTACAGCTCTAAATTAGGAGGAAAATGCTTTGAAAATATAGTGTACAAATTACATTGCAGTCGTAGTCCTTACGAGGGCAAGCAGAAAGGGAGGCAAAAAGGGTAGGGTTCACTTGCACACCATCTCTCTATGGATGTCCTCAGGGATGTCATCTGGTCATGCCCAGCAAATGCCTTAAAGAACTGATATATGTGATGACACAAACTAAAAGCAAGACAAACGAATGCAACTACTACCAAAATGGTGACGGGGAACACCACATAAACCCTGCTGGTGGAACAAAATATGCTGACATATATTAGGTATATACCTTCAAAATGTTATATGCTAAAATCGGCATTTAGCGCCAAACTCTTCCACTTAAAATCAACATTTACCTCACATTTTTATAATTTAACTTGGGAAAGAAGTGGGGGCAGGTGGGAAGCACCTGAGTTTAAAGCATTGTTTAGAGATATATAATTTTTTTTTAAATTGAAGGTGGTCTTCCTGAACAGGGTACAGGCTTGGGGGCTCATAGGCTCCCACCTTTCTTTGTGTCATCTTCCTTCCTTCCTCGGAAGTGCATGGAGAGATTTTTCGTGGCATGGGGGTGGGAGCCAATCTATCTGAGGGTTTCTAAGGGAGGGAATGAAGAACAAGCTTTTAGTTCCCTCACCCAAACATCCTGATACAGGTTGCTCTTTCCTTTCCCCTACTATTGGTGTAGAAAGGGCAGTGTGTATGAAAATGGTAAGAAATCAGCAGTGAAAAGGGAAAACACCCAGAGGGGAAGAGGACATCTAGTGGGGAAGGCTGGACTTAAAATGTGCCAAAAATTGTGCATCCGAGGTTTAGATTAAATTTCCATAAGCAAATTCTCTCCCCCTCCCCCAACATGGAAATAATATCTGAAAGAGACAAAGGTGTTTCTGAACTGACCTAAATTATTTATCAAAATATTAAAAGGGAAGCCAGCTTAAAAGGAGTACTATCTGGTGTTTCCTGTGTGATGGCTTGGGGTGATCTAAAAATAGGTCTCCAGTTGCTGGGAAAGACCGCAGAATGTTAATTAGCTCATAACTTTGAGTGGCTTAGGTGCACGTGAGCCATTTTCCATAGAGGGGATGCCAACCATTCTCAAGTAATACGCTTCTTATTTCACCAGTGTATGCTAAAGGACAGCAGAATGTGATCTGCCTCAGATGTGTGTCATTTCACTCTCATTCAGGGCCTGCGCTACATAGGTGTTTGCAAAGTCACGACTTATGTATTGCCAACAGGAGAACAGAGCTCACAAAACTACTTTTTGAGAGCAGTGAGTTACTGTTACTATTTCAAGGTCCAAATAGGCCCCCAAAGTAGTTAGTTGCTGTTACAGTTTCAAAAAGAAACTCTTCATTTTGGAACTGTCACCATGCCAACCAGAATATGCCCTATCTTGTCTGGTTTCAGTAACTAAACATGGTCTTCAAAAGGGGAACAAGGAGTACTTGGGGTTCTCCTTGCAGGGCCAGGAGAGAGTTCCACCTCAAACCCTAGAGAGCCAGTCAGAGTTGGCAGAACTGGCCTGGAGGAGTCAGTGATCTGACTTGGTATAAAGCAGTTTCCTCTGTTGCTTTCTTGTTCTTTTAAAATGACTAGAGTAGTCACTTTTCATTCCTTTTTTTTTTGAACAACAAGGATCAGACAACCCTTGTTGGGCCACCAAAATGAAAATAATCTTTTCATAATAAATGTTGCATTCAAATATTTTTACCTTGCCATTTCCATAACTTGTGTTAAGAGTTGTTTATTATCCATTATGGTACAGAGAATTCATGGGTTTAATCACCTGTGTAGGAGCCCTTCAGTGTTCTGAATTGCATTCCAGTCAGATACAGATTTCTTCTTCATGCATTGACATAGCTGACCAGTGCATACTCAATGGGTCAAATCTGGTTGCTTAGTATAGTAAGTCACAGCTAGAGTAGGCCCCTTGAATCAATGGAACATATGTAGGAGCTGATTTCCCCAAACCAACATTGCTCAGATGTTTAGTCTCATTAAACTCATTAGGGCCCTAGTAAGTGTGCTTAGGATTGGAACTAGAGGTTACATCTATGGTCGATCACTGCTAGGTTAATACAGTTATATTTGGGACCATGGAATTATGTGTTCAACTTTTGTGTCATTTGCATCTTACTCCACTGATTATGTCCCATGGCCATTTACTGTGTTTTTCCATATATAAGACTATACTTGTGTCTAAATTTTTTAGACTAAAAATTGAGGGTCATCTTATACACAGAAGTAAGCTGAGGAGAATGCAAAAACAAGTGGAGGGGAAAGCAGGGATCAAATTGTTCCTGCAGGGCTTTGATCCCTGCTTTCCCCTCCACTTGCTAAGCCTTAGCAAAAGGAAAGCAGGGATCAAAGCGATCCTGCAGGATCCCTTTGATCCCTGCTTTCCCCTCTGCTTGCTAAGTCCCATGGGGCTTAACAAAAGGAAGGGGAAAAGAATAAAAGCAATCTTGTGACTGTATAAGGGGGGAAGAGATCAAAATAATTGTGCTGTCATGGAATTGCTTTGATCCCTTCCCCCTCCTTTTGCTAAGCCATGCGGGGCTTAGCACGAAGGGAGAAAGCAGGGATCAAAGCCATCCTGCAGCACTTTGATCTCTTTCCCCTATACTTGCTAAGCCCCACTTAGATTTCTTAATTTTGGGTAAGAAAAGTGGGGGGGGGGTGTCTTATACACGGAAAAATACAGTATCTACCTAACCAAGCCGGTATAGTATAATCTTCCAAGACAATGCAGCATCCATTAGAGGAAGTGGACTGCAGCCTATGAAACCATGTTTCAAACAGAGGTTGTTAGTCCTTAATTTGCCTCAAAATCATATGGCCAATTTGATGTACTCCTAGCATCCATATCTTTATCATTTCTTTTGTTTAATTTTATGCTGGCTATCATTTGAACCAATAAATACTTTCCTCTTTTGATGGCCTATGTACAGGATGTTTGACTACAATTTGTTACAATCCATTTATAATGGGATGACTTAAAAAAAAACATAGTGGCTGGCCTAGTCATAATCTGTCTTCTTGTACCCAAAACACCAGCATATGATTTTTAAAAGTCGTTTGTTGTATTTTTAATGTTAGCTGACTAAGCTTAGCATCAGCTAGTGGGCAATTTCAGATAAACATATGTAAATTGAAATGTGGAAGAGAATTATGACTCTTTTCCTGCCCATGAGATAGATTTGGTATCTGTAATCAGGAAATCAGTTTCAACATTTTCATAGAATTTGTATTTAGATAGCATAGGGCAGTGGTTCCCAACCTTGGGTAACCTGGGTGTTCTTGAACTGCAATTCCCAGAAGCCTTCACCACCAGCTGTTCTGGCTGGAATTTCTGGGAGTTACAGTCCAAGAACACCTGGGTTACCCAAGGTTGAGCACCATTAGCTTAGGGCTAATGATTCAAAGCTTTCATGATTCAAAGCTATCCAGATGTGCTAACATTACACCTCCCGTGTCCCTAGCCAGCATGCCCTTTGGCTTTGGGGAGGGAAGGTGGGAGCTGCCATTTCATCCATCTGCAGGAGGACAAGTTAAGAAAGGTTTCTCTAGGGTAGTCTGTTTTCAAGAGTCTATAAGCCTTTGTTTGGTTTTCTCACTTACAGTACAGTAGAAACTTCCTCTTCTCCATCATGTCTGCAAAAAAGGTGAGAAGGTTGTGTGCCTTCTCTCCCTCACCAATTGAGCAAAGGCTAGAATGACAGCAAGAGCTGAGTGTGTTCCAGCCTGTTTGAATTGGAGTGTCCCCATGCCTTTACACTGCTAGACATTAAGGAACAGAATTTCAACAATGTTGCACTTGAAACTCTGTTGCTGCAATAAAAAGGAAAAGAAATCATATCCTGTCCTAAAAAAATTTACATAATTTCAGGGTTGTCCCGTTCCCTCCCCCCCATCTTAGTGTGAGTCAGGGATGGCAGAGTCTTTGAATCTAAAATGAATGAATAAATACAAAGCTTTAATTGAGTAAACAAATGAACAGTTTCCCACACTTCTTTTCCCCCAAGTTTCTCACTAATCGAGAGCAAACACTGTCCTTCAAGCAAGCTGGGTAGCAGCCAAGGGCCTGTGAAACAAATCTTGACTTGATTTATGCTTGTGTTTGGTTTTTCTTCTTCTGTTGCCTGTTTATAGGCTTGACAAAGGCATCTAGACAAAGACTAATTATTTTTCATATAGCCAATGGGAAAGGGAAGTACTTGTATTTTCTCCACCCATGTCTTCTAACAAATTAAAAGTGCTTGTGATCTGGCTCATTTCCTAGCAGTCGCTCATTCAGAGTGAGGGCAATTGCTTCTTGCCTTTGCTCTTAATTTGCTTTGCATTGCCATCAAATAGCCGTACCAGATTCATTAACTGGCATTGTTTATAAAACCAGGCCAGATTGGGTCCAGGTAACAGTGCTTTTACTCTGAAATGTTATCATATAATCAGGTTTTGGTAATCAGTAGTATGGGAGAATTACTTTCATCAGGCAAATTGCTAATCATTTGGGATTATGGCAAGAGGCAATTAAAGGGAAGTAAAAGCAGTTGCTGATGAACTTTTTGGGGAAAGTTTCTAATGGCGAGGGAGATACAGAAACGTGGGGACATCCTCTCCCCATCCTGAGATTTTGAGGGATATTTTACCCTTGTCTTGGCTTCCTTTTTTCCACAGACAGTATTCACAGGAGAATATGAAATATAGTCCAACTGATATGCCATTCAGCCTTCATGAGGTGCCATATATTATTTATAGGGGCTTCCCTTCCAGTACATAAGTGGTTCTTAATGCAATATTAATAAACATGCAAAGTGCTGGGGGAGTTGCCATTCTGAATGGGGTCTAGACTTATTTTCTCTAGCAGTTTAAACACTGCTTACATAATTAAAACTTAGTTAACTTGTTGGACCCATGGAAACATCAGATTTTCCTAGCCAAAACTCCCATTTCACCAAGAAAATGATATGAACACTGAGGGTTCAGTGTTATTAAATCGTTGTTGTTTAATTTGGAGCACTTTATTATATTGTATTTATGTTTTATTATGTTGTGAACTGCCAGAGTGACTGCTGTTCAGATGGGTGGTATAAAAATGAACAAATGAATTAATGAATCAGTCATTAATCAATGAAGCCAAAGTTCGTTGTTTCTCAGGGGCCAGTCAGTTGGAAAACATCAGCCCAGAGCTTGAGGCCTTTCCCTCCATTGTTCTCCTGCTTCACTTCTTTAATTCTGTCAGTCCCAGTTTTTGTGATTAAACCAGCAGTTTTCTAGCTTTTCTGTATTTTAGATTCTTGTCTTCTTTCAATTTAATGTCATCTCCTCCTTTTTCTCCACAATAATAACCATGTTGCACATAGTAATAACCACATATATGCATAATTTAGAAAAATGACCTCTTGGGAACTTGTTTGGCTGGGGCAGTTCTGAGAAAAGCAGTCCAAAAATTGTTATGTTTGCATCATTGTCTAATGTATTCCAAACATTCACATGCACAACAAACATGTAAATAATAAACATTTTGGCTGTGGGGGAGGGGGGAAGAGGCTGGTGGGAATGAGTGACTTCCTCATAATTGTTAGTGTGATATAGCTTTATAGTTTTCTGTAAAGGTTAAATATAAAGAAGTACAGATATGTGAACTGTTGTGAATACATGGATTAATTACTAACCCTAACAAATGTAGAGCCCTACCAAACTAGCAACACCTTTATTGTGTAAGTTTATACGGCACCATTAGGCTTTTGCATTAGTTAGCATAATGAAAGGCTCTTCAGATCTTAGAGAACAACAGAATTCAGGATTGGTTTGGCAGGTGATTCAGTTTTCAACACAATTCCAACAAAGGTTGTAGCTGGTCATTAGCAAGGGCCAGATAAGAGATTCCTAATCTATGGAATAAGTGTTGCACTTTGCTTAATGGGTGAATGCATTAGGGATGTGTATTGAGAAACTTTTGGGTTTCATTCATTTTGGATTCTTTCAGGGGGTGCTTTGCTTGTTTCTGGGTCATTAAGGTGCAGATCCTTTCACTAAACACAGAAGGAGAGAGATCTTCTGGGTTTCTTTGCTTGGTTTTCCATTCATTCATGCTTCTGGCACTAGACCAAATAAAGTTCTATCAAACTCTTAAATCTATTCCAAAAAGAGCAGGAGCAAGACAACATACAATTATCTATTCCAAAAGCAGACAACAACATTACACAAGAAAGAAAAAAATCAATCATTGTCAGACCTATTCAGCTTCTGACAGTATTTTAAAATTCACATTCATCGCCACATCACTATCTTCAGCAGGAGCAGCAGGAGAAAATAATATAGATGAGAAGTAGAAATCATCATTATCATCAAACCCACGTAGAATAGCACTCTCCTCCTCCACCACCATCATCATCCATTCTTCTTTGTCATCGTCAGTCATCATGGCAGACTGTTGCCATTTCTGCTCAGACCACACCTTAAGGTGCAAGAGAGGATGCTGGCTGGCCTCAGAAATGGGTGAGGTGATTTTACATATGTCATTAAAAAAAAAAAAAAGGTAATTGAACAACAAAATCCAAATTAATTCAAAAATTTCAGTTTACTCTTGTTTATTAAACCAAATGATTCAGATTCAAGATGTTTCCAAGAAACTTGAAAATCTCATCTCTAAAGGCAAAAGTCTCATCTCTAAAATGTATATGGAGTACGTATGGTATCTGTCTCTCTCTCTTTCTCCGTGTGTTTATGCATGTGTATGATGGAAATAACAAGGTCATACATCAACCAGGGCACACAGGAACCCAAACAATATTCAAGGCAACATGAAAATACACTTTATGCTTCTTCTAGCCTCTCCTTGGCCACCAGAAGTGTAATTCTAGTTGGTTTTTGATTGGTTAAAATGATGCAAATCAACTTATGTGGTTGCTTTGGCCTTTGCCCTCTCCTTGAGATAGTAAAGGAGATTTTAGAAGATGATATATCTCAGTATATGCTCACTATTGGTAGTATATGTGGTAATGGGGAGATCTCCTGAGTATTTAGCAGGTATTTACTTTAAGATTTACTATGCATTGATCAGTGTTACAATTATTCTGGTTGATCCCTGAGTGATTTTCTTTGGAGTTTCAATACTGGCTCTTGATAAGGAGTCATAAATATCTGGAAGTTTTCTGTTGGAATGTCTGCCCCTGTTTGATCCGTTCTCATCTTGTCCCACATTTGCTTGTTTTAGGGGGCTGGTTGCATTGGTACTTTCATATGTGAGCTGCAGTTGAAACTTTGCTGTTAAATGGTGCTGTCACTTATTTTCTGGAGCCATCTGTTCTGTTTTTCAATACTAGTTAACATGTACAGTATATGGAATCTCTGAAGGCGGCTGTCCGAAAATACAGAGTAAAACTTTCAACGCTACATCAATAACTTGTTGTCCATATCTTCCCTTTTCATCCGAGCTTGATATTGTAACCATGTCTCCAGGGCTTGTCTGGGATTGGTGTGATGGATCAGATGAGAGAGAATAAACCATCAGTCCCACTAAGTTGACATTGCTTATGATAGAAGTCTAAGAAACCATTCAAGTTGCAGTTGTACTTGTCCTAGATGTGTTTATATTCCTGAGAATATTATGGGCTGAAACTGAAGTAGACCCATTGAATTAATCAATGTTTATTAAGTCAACACTTGGAATACTCAGTATGGTGTAGTGAATAGAGTGACGGACTAGGACTCAGGAGGCCTGGGTTCAAATCCCAGCTTAGCCATGGAAGTTCACTGGGGGTGTTGAACAGGTAAAACTACTTGTTAAATGTCTCATTTACTTTGGAAGCTCCCTTAGGGCTTCTAATTCCAACTTGACAGCATATAACGTACATAAGTCTAATTGACTTATGGTTCTACTACTGTTGGGGTAAGAGCTGGATTCATCTCGATGCTCACAGTTTTGTAGACAGAGCCCTCCTAGCTATCCCACCCAGTAGCAATTTGTCTTTGAATAAATCAGGGATGGCATAATTCATGGTGGCACTGTTGGTTAAACCGCAGAAGTCTCTGCACTGCAAGGTCAGAAGACCAGCAGTCGCAAGATTGAATCCACATGACGGAGTGAACTCCCGTTGCTCGTCCCAGCTCCTGTCAACCTAGCAGTTCAAAAGCATGCAAATGCAAGTACGGTAGATAAATAGGTACCACCACAGTGGGAAGGTAACAGTACTCCGTGTCTAGTCGCACTAGCCACATGACCACAGAAATTGTCTTCGGACAAACGCTGGCTCTATGGCTTGGAGACGGGGATGAGCACCGCACCCTAGAGTCGGACGTGACTGGACTAAATGTCAAGGGGAACTGTTACCCTTACCTTTACCAGTAGGCCAGTAGGAATCTTCTAGCTCAAAGAATGGCCAAAAAAGGAATAACAATAAGATGTCAGATTTCTCTTCTTCTCAGCTTCGCTTATCCAGCGAACTTGCTGCACAAGGCTGGCCCTTAACACTCCACCCATGTAGTTCTGTTGAATATCAGTTATGGAGTTAAAGATGAGAGAAAACGGCCATTATGACTAGTGTTTCTGCTGAAAAACTTGTTGAAGTTTTCAGTGGAGCCAATGCACAGTGCACGAACAAAATAACTCAACAGGATTATAGCCCTTGTCTGGTCTCATCTCTTTCTGTGCTGCTCAGGTAGATAATATCCAGTCACGTAGAGGTCAGCGTTAAGGCAATGAGCAGCATTCAGTTGCAGGGCAGGTTCTTAGTTTTATTCCTAATGCTCTTCCATTTCTTATTTTATACATTTATATTCCCAGGTAGAAGCATCTTGAGATACTTTGCAGTCAGGCTGAAATACCAAATTACAAAATAAATGGTCATTGCATCAGTTACATAGAGTGCCTGCATGGCATCTATAAGCTACGGCTTTTCTCTTTAAAATATTACCAAATGTGGACCATCTCATCTTGCTTGTTGTTTGTATTTCAAATAAAAAGATATTAAAAAGTTTATATCTACCTTCTTCAGAAGTTATGTAGTTTTTATGGCGTTTGGAGAATCTTGTGTGGTATGCACAAACAACATACATAACTCTTGTTAAATGTTTGCATCAATATCTATAGCATGTGTCAGGCTTCAATCCTAGCTACGTTTATTATTTGGTAGTAAATTCTATTTACTTGCTGGCATTTTTGCGCCTTTTTTTAAAGGGGAAAAGAATTGGAAATTAATGTTGTTTATCAGCAATTACAATAATGGACCGAAAATAGAACCTAGGGCGGCTGTTGAATGATATCTTTTGATGATTCTTATTTCTGCTGCTCTTACTTCTGTTGCTAGGAATTTGAGAGTTGACTGTAAGCTGAGCACCTCATTCCTCTTTTGATTTAGCATGTGTACAGGAATAGAGTCTCAATGAGAGGTTAAGTGTAAATTGTACCAGATGGTGTGAAAGGCATGTAAATTGACACCTGCCATCTCAGGGTGTTTGCAATGAAAATGATTATGGAACACCACCAGCACCAGGGCAGTTTTCTTTGATAAGGCTTCAGTCATTGTCTTTTATATGTCTTAAAGCAGTTTCCCCGTATCTGATAGCCTCCAAATGTGCTGGACTGCGGCTGCCACCACACTGTAGGTATGCTGATTAGACGTGGTGGGAGTTGCAGTCCTATCAGGCTGGGGTAGCTTATCTTATAGCAACTCACATCTAGATATCATTTAATCTTGGTGCCTTTTTCTTCTGTATATGCTGTTTTTCCAGCTGCAGTATATCTTACAAACAGGTGGGAGCTGGGGGGGGGGGCAAGCCATCTTTATGCCATGGTCATTCCTTTAAGGGGTGCAGAACCTCAGCTCCCGACTCTTGAATCTGGCCCTTCTAAGGTCCCTGTTCTAGGCTTCCTCAGAAGGGCAGGGTTGTTTTCCTATCATGGAACTAAGAAGAGTACATTTCTGAAGGTAATATTTCTTTATATGATTGCAGGCGACTTTCTTATGCTCCTCTTTTCATGATTAGCCTTCTTGTTCTATAAAGAGGAATGTGTTATTGGGTTACTAGGCCTAGTAATATACATTACAGGCTCGAAAAGTTGTAAGTGTCCTGCCTTCGAGAGTGGGGAGTTATGCATCTGAAAAAGACTAAATATGACATGGGATACTATCTAGATTCCCATTGTATAATTGCATGATTCTGCCCATGAATTCTGCTTAGGATGTTTTTTCTATATAATAATTATTATTCCAGTTTTGGCACAGTACATATTTATTTTTGTTTATCTTTATGCCATATTAAATAATTATGCATTACTCATTTTTCAGTACTTTGAACTTGTTTGCGTTCATCTTGTGTTTTACCTGTTCAGCAGATTTATAGAAGTATAAATACAAATTCTAGCTGTACGTTATAGGATTGGACACCCTGAGTTTATATATGTAGTAGAGGCTGCATTTCTGAATAGATGTATTCTGAATTGTTATTCTTATGGAACCATACCAGTGGTGGTAGCATTCCTTGTAAAGACACCATTCCTCAGAGTGCATTATTTGTATAAGGTTACAATGCCTCTCCAAAGATCTGATTTTGGCATTAAGATGTTTAAGCTCAAATATGCTTGTATTTTTAGTCCTGCTGATTTATATCTGACTCCAGCAAACATAGGAGTGGTGACCCTGAAAACTCTGGAACTGAATGTGCCTCTTAAACTGAAAGAAGTTCTATGCTATTACTGTAGAAGATTCTGTGTTATAGCTTGAAAACCTAAATGAATGCTCAACGGTAACTTTTGCTTGACCATTTCTTCAAGGTAGTTGAGGAAGAGGAGGAATTCTGTATAGATGTGATAAGAAATCAAAATTGAAATGCATTTAGAGTAGAAAGGCAAGCTAGAGAGTAAACCAGATGGCTTTGTTTCTCATTGTGCTTGATTAATATGCATGGAACATCACATCTCTATTTGTGGAGACAGTACGTTTTTCTGATGTAGATCCCTTAATTACCTGATCTACAAATACAGTTTCCCACCTCCACTCTTGAGTGCTTGAGATAGACTTGCATCAAGTCTCTCTCTCTCCCTCTCTCTCTCTCTCTCTCTCACACACACACACACACACACAAACATACACGAGTGATAGTTTGATAAAACTGCACCCTTGCAGTTAAGACTTGATTCAGTACTTGGTTGCTTGGAAGTCAGCCGCCCTGAATTCTAGGCATATATACATTAGGGATTGAGGTCAGGGATGAGAAATTTAAACTGAAACTCCAAGAATCCTGCAGCCAGCATGCCTACAGGGTATGGTAACTTTCCCAAGTTCTAAATCTGAGTTGATGGAATCACTGAGTTGATGAGGATGAGGAGTATGTTTACTATTCTGTAGAGCTGGTATCCATCGGGACAGAGAGAACAGAGTGGCCCACAGAATCAGTTCATCTCCACAAGGAGAACTCTGACTTGTTTATCCCATGCTGTTGTAATGGAAACCACTCAGGAGAAATAGACTTGATAGACAGCCTGTATTTAGAGTTGGAAGCTTGTCGGTGTCAGAGAGCAGTGACTGAGACCATCTTCAAAAGAATCTTGTGCTTAAGACCTAAGGACCAATGCGAAGCAAAGCAAGCATATTCTTGCTGTGATTTTCACACACAATTAGCTCCAAGAGTATCCTCTTCCAGTCAGTCACTATCTAGAACATCTGATTCTGCCCCTCAGTTTAAAGCAGTTAGTCAGAGGGAGGTGGGTATGACAGAGACAAATAATCTATTTCTTCTTGAAGCGGCAACTCTTGGAAAAGGTGACTCTGGAATAAGGAATGCACCCACTGTGCTTTGCAGTCCCTCGGGGCAAATATCTTATGGAGGCAACACCTACACCTCATTAAGAAGGTAATAGATGAAAGGGGGAGTGGTGGAGACATTCCAATGAGAGGTGTGTGTGGGAAGAAGAGAGGATGGGTGATGAAGCATCACTTAGTTAGTTGCCTTCTCTCTCTCTCTCTCTCTCTCTCTCTCTCTCTCTCACACACACACACACACACACACACACACACACACACACACACACACACACACACACACACACACACACACACACGACAAGGTGTCCCTGTCTGAAAGACAGAGTCACTTTCCATAGATGTCTTCAGAGCTGGCTCCTGTAAGTTGCTAGAGTACATATTTCTAGTTTTACTGCCTTTGTCCTCTTGTGACATCTTTGATGGTACCAATAGTTTGTGCTCCAGTAACCAGTGGGTATTTGTCATGTGCTCTCGAGTGTCACTTCCTTTTCAGAACCCAGCTTGAACATCAGGCATTTTTCACTCCATGTAAGCAAAAGCCTTTATTGCAACACTTTGCTTGCACAAGAAATGAATGCAATGGTCCTATGGTTACTGCACTTTCTTGGGGACTAGACTATATTAGATGTTTCCAGTCTGTGAGCCATTGTTTTGTTTTTCATATTTGTTGGCATACTCTTTTTAGAGTTTTGACAGATTTTGTGACTGTGTCTTGAAATAGTTCAATCAGTGTTCCAACTACCTCTTGTGATCTATTTCCACTGGTTACTGGAAATAATAAATAATGATGAATTTCAGAAGAAGATTAGTCTGTGCTTTATAGACTACAGCAAAGCCTTTGACTGTGTAGTCAAGAGAAATAAAGCACCGTTCTGAAAGAAATGGGTGTGCCTCAGCACTTGAGTGTTGTGATGCATAACTTATATTGTGGACAAGATGCTACCAATAGGACAGAATATGGAGAGACATAATGGTTTCCAACAGGCCAGGGTGCCAGAAAAGGGTGCATTTTATCCCTTTCTTGTTCAGTCTTATGCAGAACAGAGAAAGCCTGACTAGGTTCAGATGATGGAGGAGTGAAAATTGGTGGAAGAAACATCAGTAATCTAAGATATGCAGATGACACCATCTTACTGCAGAAAGCAACAATAACTTGAAATTGCTTTTAGTGAAAGTGGAAAAAGAAAACTGTCAGTGCAGGACTGCAGTGGAACACAATGAAGAAAAAAAATGACTACAAAAAACTAAACAAGTTTAATGTTGACAATGAAGAAATTGAAATAGTGAAAGTTTTTTACACCTTGGATTAACCATCAATCCAAATGGAAATTGCAGTGAAGAAATCAGGAGACTGAAACTTGAAACAGCAGCAATGAAAAAATTAGAAAAGATAATCAAGTGTAAGGATATGTCACTGGAGACCAAGACCAAGATCTTCCACACTCTTGTACTGGATAGTAAAGGAAGCTGACCGGAAAAAAAAATGATTCATTTGAAATATGATGCTGGAGGAAAGTTCTGCAGATATCCTAGACCAGTGGTTCTTAACCTTTGTTACTCGGATGCTTTTGAACTGCAACTCCCAGAAACCCCAGTCAGGACAGCTGGTGGTGAAGGCTTCTGGGAGTTGCAGTCCAAAACTCCTGAGTAACCCAAGGTTAAGAACCAGTGTCCTAGGCTACCAGAAAGACAAACAATTGGGTCTTAGAGCAAATCAACCCTGAACTGTCTCAGGAGGCAAAAGTGATTAAACTGATGCTTCCATACATTGGGTGCATCATGAGAAGTCAAGATTCTCTAGAAAAGACAATAATGCTGGGAAAGGAGGAAGACAGCAGGAAAACAGGAAGACCAAACATGAGATGGATTGACTCCCTAATAGAAATCACAGGCTTGGGTTTACAGAGCTGTTGAGGACAGGACATTTTGGAGATTGCTCACTCATAGGGATGCCATAAGTCAGAGGTGACTTGATGCCATGTAAGAACAGCAATATAATTTGTGCTTTCCATTTTGATGTGTGAAAGATGGTTTAAATTTTATTTCTCAGGTCTACATATTGTCTTTACATTATTCAGTGTTGTTGTTCGCATTATTACTGATGCTACTATTACAACTACTATTATTGTTACAATTATTTGTATACTCGATTTTCCATAATGTGCTGCACTCTTAAGTGGTTCACAATAACATATAAATACAGCATCAGTCATGATACATTTGTACATTATAATGTAGTACGTCATGACATTGCAATTCATGTAAAACATTTCAAAGATTTAAATAGGAAGAACTTACTTCAGTAGGTTGAAGATTACAAAAGTATAATGATGTGAAAAATTAATTAATAGTTCATATTAAGACAGCTGGTAAAAAGAAAATGGGCTGATATCAAATTTGCACCAAAACAGGGAAAGAGGAAACTATCGGAGGGGGTACTCCAGCAATGTCAATAATCTGTGTAACCACTCAAGCAGGGGCAAATCAAATCACTTTTTTCACTAGCAGCAGCAAGCATCTGCCCCCCACACCATTTGAGATATTCAAAACTATTGTAATCATTTTAGCATGTGAGTAAAAAACCAAAACTATATAGAGATGTTAGGTGAAAGGTTAGGCTTAAGTGAAAGCAAGAAAAACAAGCTTTCAGTCGTGTGTGTTTCAGCCCTAAAGCCTTATGTGGTTTCAGTCCAGGCAAAAGTTTGCCAGCCCACTGAGAACTATACCATTAATCCATTAATTAATTAATCAATTACTTTCTTAAATTAATAGTATCGTTTACTATCATGGAAAATGGCCAGCAATGTAATAAAATAATGAGAAACTCTGAGATTGTTGCTCAAAAAACAACATTGTTAATCTTTAGAAACTAAAATAGCAAATTTTAAAATCACTCTTGGAATTTTATAACAAATTAGTGGTAACAAATTGATTTTTAATGTATCCTTTCTGAGCTGTGATCTGTATTCCCAAGAAAATGGCTCTGCTGAACTTTCCACAGCTAGTTTTGTGTAGACAAAACAAAGAACAGTCAAGACACTAAGTATCATGATTGATTTCAACTTCCTTCCAGTCAACACTGGAGACATAAACAAATCAGAGACCGAATCTAAAGAGTTTGTGACTTGGGATTATTGGATGAATAAACAAGATCTTCATAAAACAAAACAGAAGACCAAGGTATTTCCTGTGTATGTCCTGTTCTCATGAAGAACTGTTCTCTATAAACATATACGCATATGCATATACATATTGACATGCTTGTATGTGTATGTATACACACACACACACACACAGGTGTATTTGTGTATGCAGCGCTCTTTTTCAGTCACAAATTCCGCCAAGTCCCTTAAAGCTTAAAACATAGCAATAAAAATAAAATTTAAAACATCAGTAGTTCCAATACAATTTTCTTATAAAACATATTCAAACAGAAACAAAACCTAAGAATTCAGAGAGTAGACAATTTGGAGGTCTGACTTCCACATGTCTGCCAGATATTTTTGGTTTATTTTATTTTATTGAATGGGGGGGGGAGTATCCTTTTCCTTAAGTGTCAATTTTTAAAGTTTAGGGTGTGTGAGGGGCCACGGGTGCTAAGAGGCCTCAAACATGTCAGTATGCCTCTGTACACCCTAAAGGGTACAAAGTGACTTTTTGAGCAAAAAAGGAGGGAGTCTAATTTTTATTTTTTAAACTGGAGGCAGTCAAGGGTGCTTAAGCATCTGGGAGGTATATGGGTCCCACAGGCAACACACTTTGTCAGTTTCTGGACTAGCATTTTAAGTCGGTTTGATCCTTACCTTTGTTGAAATTAGAAGAATTTGGAGGAATCACAAACTATCAATAATTAGAAATTTCTGGGAATAACTGTGGCTTGCGTGAAGAGAAATATATGTGTGTGGCCAAAGAGATTATTCATGTGTTGGCTTATAAAGTTAAAAGTATGGTAACTCAGTAGGAAAGAAAAGCTGCAGCCGTGGAAATGTATGAATTTACCATGTTATTTTTAGTGGCTTTTTAATTTGATTTGTTTATTTGATTTATTTGATTTTTATACTGCCCATTTGGCAGCCAAGGCCACTCTCGGGGGTTTACAACAATATAAACAACAACAATGACAGAATAACAAGATATAGAACAGCTACCAAACAAAATATAAGAAATGCACAATGAATAACAAGAAGGAACACTGTGAAGCATCATAAAATGAAGATAAAATAGAGTAAAAAAATAAAATAAAAATATGTCGTTAAGTTGGATGTTTAAGTATTAAGGTACTATTGTAGCTTGTTATAAAATCCGAGATGGCCTGTCTGAATAGCCAGGTTTTTAATAGCTTTTTAAAGGTTCCCAACGAGGAGGCCAGACAGATTTCGGATGCAAGACGGTTCCATAGTTGTGGGGTGGCCACCAAGAAGGCCCGGCTTCTGGTAGTCATTTTTCGGGCCTCTCTTGGGGTCGGACCTCTCAGCTGCCCTGCCTCCAACAATCTTACCAGATGGGCAGATCTAATTGGAAGGAGGCACTCTGCCAGCTATCTAGGTCCTTATAGGTTAGCACCATCACCTTGAAGCTGGTACGGAAGCAAACAGGTAACCAGTGTTTTTACATATTTCAGAGATCGGAAGATTCCTCTTTCTCTTTTTATTTCTTTTCCCTTTTTTTGCATGACAACACCAATCATTCCTCCAGCTAGCACGGCCCTTTGAGGGGGAGGGGAAATCTATACCCTAGTTATTTAAGAAAAAAAGTAGCACGTACTCCACTGTTCAGCCTTCCTGCGGCTCATCAGTAGGCTGTCTGGAGTCTCTGGAACTACAGGCAGGAGCCCTTGGCATGCCATATAGCTACCAATGTGGCAAGCCACCAGACCTGTAGTTTGGCTCTTCCTCTTAGAAGTAAAATATTCACAGGCTTTGACCCTACACACCCAATCTGGTTCATGGGCCTACTGGAAACAAAGCTTCCTGGGTGGGCTGGGAGCTTGCATGATCAACCTTTTGTCCACCAAGACCTGGGATGTTGCTTGCCTCAATCCTTCTGCTCCAATCTCCTTACTAAGGCTCTTAGTGCGCAAATCGCTCACCATAGCTATGTGTTGTTGTGCCATTTTAGCCTTCACCATATTGTTCCCTCTTGACACAATTTCACTGTGGCAAGCAAAGATATGTGCACATGGAAAATGGCAGACAGTAGCTACGTTGTCAGGATCTCAATGTTCAGGTTTTCTTGCCTTACAGTAACGTGTCTGTTCTAACATCATTCTGAGATCTTCCCAAGAAATCATTGCACCCAAAAGGCAATCAAATGTGTGGTCTCATTTCATCACTTTGCATATTTAGTAGTTCCTCTAAGCAGCTGACCACATTCAGTTATCCTGGCATGTATTAACTTTTGCAGCTGAGACATAATGTCTTAATAAATAGAGTAATGCTGAAGTAGAAGTTTACAAGTGCCTTAATCAGAGGTTCTTAGTTGGCACTTGAAACCTTACCATCAGGCTATCAGAAATGGCTTTGTTTTCCCTTTTGGAAACATGCCATTGAACACTTTCAAAAAAAATTTCTCATTTATTACTAATCAGTTAAAGAAGGGACGTTATTTGTAATATTACGTTTACTGCTATTCACATATATATATGATAGCCTACAGCAGAGGTGCTGCAGAGGTATGGCACCCACCATAGCATGGGACTTGAAGTTTGCTGTGGTCCACACTGTCAAAGGCTTTTGCATAGTCAATGAGACAAATAGTGGGACAGTATTTTTTGAATATTTATTTGCTGAATGTTTGTTTGTGTGATTGATTGATTGATTGAAAAAAAACTCAGTGTATAACCAAAATCATGCTGCTCCAACCTGTGCAATTCAAGGGAGAAGTGTATTGCCTTGCTTTCTGAGGAAGTGGCTTCTGCTTCACCCCCACTGCTACCGGGCATGACACTGCCAGCACACCACATTCTGATTTCATAGCTAGCTAGCTGTCCATTTTGCTTTTATTGTTGTGCGCATTTCTGTGGAGCAGTAATTGAAGTATGCAGAAGATTAATAGGCAATGGCATTTATTGCTGAGGAAATAAAACTGCCACACAGATTCCTCAACTAGTTGTCTTCTGCTTCTTCAGTGATTTTGATTACTAAATTTAATTTGTTGAATTTGATGCCGTAATGCTGTTCACACACACACACACCCTTATAACTAAACCAAAAAGCAAAACTGCATGTTGATAATTTCTGGAAAAGGATTTCTGTTTGTGTGCTTGTGTGTTTTCAGGAATAGGTATGTAATTATCTTCTTGCAGCCAGTCAAGCAAACATTGCAGAAGTTGTGACACAGCTTTTCCAGATACAGTGGGCAGATGGACAGGTTTTTTTAAATGCTAAGGACTAGTAATTTGTGTAGAATTCCTTGCAAAGATATTTCATAGGTAGAACAATTTCAGATATGCATTTTTAAAATATATCCATGAGTTTTTATGTATATCTAAATGAATACACAATCATGTCCCTCCAACATGAATATTTCATGCAGAGGCACACCAGGGACTTAAACGGTGCAGCACCTTTCTTTTTTATGCGGCCATCTGCACTGCACAACCAGCAAATGCGGGTTCTCTGGATGCATCCCACGAATCTTGGGATTTGTCGTTTGCTGAGGTTCTTGGAATTGCCAAGGTACAGCTGGAAGGCTGTAGTGCGATCTCCAGAGCTACAGCAGAGAATCTGAAGTCATCTCAGCAATCTACCAGACCCAGGATTCTATAGGAGGGAGCCATGACAGTTGACAGTGGTATCGACTGCTGTAACTGTGTAGTGTAGATACGCTCTCAGTGACCAAGCAAGGGATAGAATCAGCAGATGATTGAGGTCTACCTGGAGAGAGGAGCAGGGAGCCTTGTACATACATTCTCCTGAATAAAATCTCTCCACAGCCCTGCTTAGAATGGTGTGAGTTACACCAAATGGCCACTTTGGGAAGACAGATTAGCTCTGCCCTTGTAAGTTCAGGAAGGTGGCCAAGACTTTGGTACAACCGGAGTAGCTGACAGCCTTTTGTTTTAACTTGTTTTCTTTGAGCTGCTTGTGAATATTGTGATGGTCTTACATTGGAATGTTTCTATTTTTAATTTTGTAACTTCATGTTGTGATGGTGTGCAGTGGAATGAAAGCAGGAACAGATAAGAGGAAAGTCAGATTGTTACGCTGCACTCCCCACCACCCCCACCCCAATTTTTGCATGTCTGGTATGCCTCTTTGGCTAAGAGAAGGAGAAATGAGAGTGTTTACATGCCAGCTAATCTATGTGTGCAGGGGCAGTAGAAGTCAAGTGATCAGTGTTGAAGTTAGGGTGTGAACAGATTGGCAGACTATGTTACATAATTATAGCAGTCTGGTGCCAGCTTAAGTGTCATAGTCAATCCTACAAAATTCTGGGCTTTGTAATTTGGTGAGAAACTTAGAATTTTTATAGAAAGAATTAGACTGGGAGATGAACTGTCAGGACTCACTGGCTCGTACAAAGTTTTTCATTTCATTGCTGAGCATTCAAGCTGCAAAGGTTCTGTTCAAAGAGCTGGCCTTTTTGGTTCAAAATTCAAAAATCTCTCATTTATAATGCTGCCTTTAGGGTTTCTTAAACGTGTCTTCAGAAGCTCCTATATATCCACACAAGTTTTCTTTTGCTGGCGTAAGTAGGAATGATAGTACCATCTTTTGAGTTGTGCCAAAGGCCTGCTTAACTGAGAGCTCTGAGGTTATTTTGCCTTACAATGGACCAATTCCAGGAGGATCCGATTAAGGAGCATTGAATAATTTATGAGGCGTGTGTGCACTGCTAAAAATAACAGGTACTATTGCAAAACGGAAAGAGTAGTTAGAAATGGAATACAGAAGGGGAAATTGCAATGAGACATTAACATCCCTGTGGCCAGTATCTTGCTGAGCATCCACTGAGTGGAAAGTTCCGCCACTGTACTGGTGTGGAATCAAGTCACTTGTGCAAGTGTGTTCATTGCACAAGAAAAGGGCAGTTTTTTTTTCATGGAGGTCACCACTAGTGTTGCAGCAACAATTAAAGCAAGTGACAGAAAACTGTGTTACTGAGCTGGTGGGACTTTCCATTTAGCCAGCGCTCAATATGATACTGGCCTATGATGACATACTGATCAATTCTGGGAGGGTTTTTACTGTAATTATCTTACAATTACTTCTCAGGATCTAGCATGGTTGCTGCCTGGCCATTCTTAGTGCAAAATTGATTTCTTTTTCACGCCTTTTGCAATTCATTATTGTTATTATTATTTTGCTTTGCATGTAACAGCAATCCTAGCAGACCTGCCTGCTCCCAGCATCCTAGAAGCCACTATTATACTTTGTCCTTGACACGGGTTGTTAGAGAAACAGATTTTCAGTTGCTGTTGCAACATGTTCCACAGATGAAAGTGATCTGCAGTGAGTTGTTGGTTTAAGTCATATAAATAAAATGCAGTCCTGAAGGAAGGGGAATCGTAGTCTCATTTCTGAACCAGAAGGCCTCTTATTTTAAGATTTCCCTCCCGTTGCCCTGAAGAATGCATCAACAATTTAATGATGTCCTCCTTGTCACATGATAACAGGCCCCTTCACTGTTGTCAGACAGGGCTTCTTCTCACCTTGAGGCGATTCCTTGTACTGATGATGTTCTTGTAGGAGGCTCCCACTCATTTTTAGCGCTGATGAATGCAGAGCTGGAAAACATTCCTTTTTTTCTTTTTCTTTTTACTATGCTTTCCAAAATGCTTGCAGCATAACCAGCAACCATGCCATGTGTGAGAGCATATGTGTGTGCAAGCTGTAGCCCCAAAAGATAAATTTTCCAGGTTCAAGGCTGCCTGTTAGTCAGTCATGTCTTAATGTCCAACTTAATGACTGCAGGGACTGCATCTTGGCTGTCTGTATAAGTGTGCTTCGTACATTGCACTGCCCAATTTTTAGGCAAGTTTGTAAATTCATTTCTCAATTCTTGAATCCTATCTTCTTGTTTTCTATCATTCCCCATCTTGAATATACCATATTATTGATTCAATTGTTTAATGTTATGATGTTTTTATGGTTTTTATGATATTTTATGATATTTGTAAGCCGCCCTGAGTAGACGCTGTCTGGGGGGTGGGGTAGAAATCAAATAAATAAATAAATAAATAAATAGTAAGATTCTTTCATTTCATACCTGCTGCTTTTCTCCTATTCCCTCTTAAAGTGTGTGTGCGTGCGCATGCACACACAAACGTACACACACACATACACACACGTATGCACATGCTCCTCAGCTGAATTAATCTGAAACCTGGGCTCAAGTATTATACTTCTGTATTGTGCTAGAGCCTTTACATGAGCAGGGGATAAGAGTGGGAGACTGGTCTGTGCTTGACCAGAGCAAACCAGCAGCTTAGCGGGCATTCCTTCTTTTCCTCAGTAAGTAAACTGGGAACTTCATGTAACTTAGCTTAGGCTGAGTGGTGTAAGGAGTCATAATGAAGCAGAAGAGATGCCCTACAAGATTTTGATCAGGTGCCCTATCCTTCACAAAATAAATAATTAACAAAGGTTTCTCTGTTTTCCAGTTCTGTGCCTAGTGTGTTGTCACTGCTTGGTGCAAAATGGTGGCATTCACAGAAGGCATAGTTGATCCCACTAATTTTTCTTAAAAGTAAGCCCACCCATATTGCTCTCCTTTTTGGTGTCAGGCTCTGTGGCTGCTCCTGTTGGGGAGGGCAGCGTTCAGTAGCAGTTCAAAGTGTGAGATGGGAAGCCTCTCTTTCAGATCTCAGCTCTTTCATGAAAAAAAGCAAGTGCCCTTTCTCAAACCATTCTCTTATCAACCTCGGCCACTCCCGTAATGGAAAATAATACTGGACTACCTTGCAAAGATGGTTTAAGGGTGTTTTTTAGATAATATACTCTGAAGCTCTTTGAACTCTTGAAAACACACTGTACAAATCAGAACTTTACTCCTGGGGCTGAATCTGGCCCTCCCGGGATCATGTTGTGCCCCTCTGAGGTTCCCCAATCGCCTTGATGCCATCATTTACTGGTTTCCTCATTTTTAAAAAAATCATTTTAAAAGCCAGAAATTTCTCTCTAAAGACTTGGTTCCTGGCAGTAAGAGCTTTAAGCTAAACTATGCTGGTTTTGGCCCTGTGGTTTTGTTTTCGGCATGACCCAATGCAGAAATGTAAGCCCACCACCCACCCTGGTTTTCTGAAATTCAGTTTTGCCTTCTGGGCTGGAAGAGATTTCCTACCTGTGTTATAAATGACTTGCTATCTGTGCCACTGTTATAGCCCATGCTCATTGTGAGGAACTAACCCCAAATGGGTGTGCTACAGGATATTTTTATGCAGACTTGCCTAGACAGGATGTCAGAGGCAGCAGTTTCTTTGCATGGGGTAAGGATACAGCTGGATTCCCAAAGTTGACCTTCCCCTGTTCATCCACCCTGTACCATAGGCAATATCAGAGGGTGGGACCAGACAGAAGAATTTGTCTTTCAACCCATGGAATGTTGTGATAATTCACTTGGAATACCCTAGTATACCTTTCAGAATACAGTGTCACCACTTCAGGGTAGTGATGACAGGGACATCTGCTCAAAGACGGAACTTTTTCTGGTCCTTCCAGCTAGATCAGTTTTTCTTCTCACTTCTGGGCAATTTCTCAGATATGACAAAGGAGCGCATATGGCGAACCTTTGATGAGAGTGAGTTCCACAAAGATGGAGCCACCACTGATTACTAGTTAACCCCTTCCAGGCCTCCTTTGGTGTAGATATCAATAGCAGCAAGACTTGAGAGGAATGGGTAACACAGGCAGCAGTTCTTTGGGAGAGATGCTCCAATAGGTATCAGGGTACCAAACCATTTAGGGCTTTGTATGTCAGCATCAACACTGACATTAGAAGAGGTCTATTTAATCAATGGGACTTATGGAGGAGTGGACTCACAAATCCCCATTAATTTAGTGGACCTGCTCTAGTGCCACTTACTGTGCTAAGCAACAGGATTTCAGCCAGTGAATTTCATTGAAGACTTGAACCCGGTTGTTTCACATTGCAGTCCAAAACCCAACCATTGCACCACACTGGCAGGAGTGATCCATAGCAATCAATACCAATTTTGGTAGACATCAGAAATGTACAATTATATAAGCATGCTCCCACTGTAAATAGCAGTAGTCCCTCAACAAACCTTATCACATATATGACTGCTTTTGTCAACCACAGTTGTACTGTTGCCTGCCATTAAAAGCTAAACCAAATTTTGTCACTTGCTCAATAATGTTTGCAGTAGATGCAGTTCCTAAGGGGCAAATTCCTTGATTAATGATATGTGATTTCTTCCCTCTGTCTTGTATTTCTTTGTTTTAGACAAACATGGGGGTTGTGCATTTTGGCATGTGTGAGTAATCTTTTTCCATAGGCATGTTTATTTGTGTGACTGTAATAAACAGAATGGACAATATGGTGTTTCCTCTTTGGCCCTTGCTGGCAGCAGAGCTGACCATGCAATCATATATTTTTAGGGTATATATTTTAATTGTACTGTATTTTAATTATCTTATCTTTTTATTGTATTTTAATTGTTGTAAGCCGTCCAGAGACCTTTGGGTAGTGTGGGCAGCATATAAGTTAAATAAACAAATAAACAGACAAACAAATATTTTGTCTGAACACCTCCAGGTTCAAATGCAGCTAAGGCTGAGTTGCAGTGGTGCTCATTGTAAGCAAACAAGGTTTTGAACTATACACAGCTGCCATGCAAGATCTGCGGTTGCCTTTCCAGTGCAGGAGCAATGCAGAGAAAACCAGTTTCTCTGGGTGATGAGCAAAATAGATGGGAACTTAACAACTTATAGCCACACAAGGAGAAGCTGAAGGGGCACCATTCATGCACTTCTGCTTTAGAAGACCTTCAGTAAGAGAAAGAATGGAAGATTTCTTCTAAAAATTGCAATTCTAGTTTGGAATACTTCCTGCTGAATCCTAACATCTGTGACTGTGAGCAGCAGTAGTTCCAAAGGGAGTGACACTTCCTCTCCTTTATCTTTCATCATTTTATATGGCCTCTCTTTAATATTTCAGGTATTGAGCTGTGCCCTCCAAGTCACCGTTTTATGATAACAATGGTGGCCAGCTTTGTGGCAATGGCAGGACAATTCCTCATGCCGGGTTTAGCTGCTCTCTGCCGGGACTGGCAAATTCTCCAGGCTGTCATCATCTGCCCTTTCCTGCTGATGTTACTGTACTGGTTGTAAGTATCTGCATGTTTTCTATTCTTAGAACTGTTTACTAACAGGGACGGAGGGCGAGAGCCATGCTACATTACAAAGGAGACATGGAGTTCCCTCAGTTAGGTCAACCTAATTTCTCCCTCACTTCTATTTTTAGTGTGGACAGGAGGGGAGGCTAAATCCTTCCCCTACCTGAACTGGGGAGGGGGACATACTTGGAGTGTGGAGAGGAATTGGCAGGCACAGGAAGAGTTAAGCATCCTCCTCCTGTCAGTGGCTCCCCTATTCCTTGCAGTTCTAGTTATCTCAAAAAAAGCGGGGCTTATCCCAGTGCTTTGCCAACCTAACATGTAGTTTGGCTCCTGAAGTCCTCTGAGATTCTACCTGAATTGTAAACTTTATATTCTCCCCACCACTCTTTTAGTTAAATAAAATTATAACAACGAAAGGTTGACATAAACTCCAGAGGACCCGTGTGATAAAGTTTACAAACGTTTTCTTAAACAAAGCCCAGGCATATCTGCACACTATTTTTTTGATCATTCTTTCTCCTAGGTATGAGGGAATCTAGGGATCTCAGCAGCTCCACATCTACAGTTCCCAAGATTCATAACAATTGAACTGGTGAAAAATAAGCTATGCCAAGCATGTTGGTGGCTTTAGTTTGCCACTTGGCTGGTTTTACAAATGAGTGCATGTTTGTATAATTAGATATACTCATATCTGCAACTAATCAGTCAGTGATTAACCTTTTTTGGTCAGAAAGAGACAGCAGGCCTGCATTACATAATTGCTGTTGTCTTAAATTTGTGGGGTGTGTGGATACAAAAGTGGCTGGACATTTTAGCAATGCAGTATCTGCTGCTGGGCCCGTTGCACTTATTCCCCACCATTACCAAGTCTTTTCGTTCAATATATATGTACAAATTTCTCTTCATTCTCCACCACACTCACTACCACCCCATCAGTGTTCTCTTATTTCTGGTGTAAGTCAATAAAATCTGCTTCTGCTGGTGATAGTTACGAGGTCTGTGCAACTGTCTATGTTGAGCTTCTCAGAAAATAAAAGTGTACCCTAGAAACAAAATGAAGATTTTTTAGGCTAGCTCATGCTAAATGTTCTCATAAGAAAAAAAACAGTAAACCCACAGCCATCCATAGTTACAAACCTGCAAATGCAAACACAGTTCTGTCCCTAGCCAGTACTCCCCGCGAGCGAGCGCACGCACGCACGCACGCACGCACGCACGCACACACACACACACATACACACACACACACAGCGCTGCATTGCTGCGTGTTCTGTTTCTGTCTATTGTTTCTGTCAGGTTGGTGCTCCCTTCTTCTCTATTTACTTGGTATGTTGCCATGCCTTGAAGCTGTTGCTGATAACAACGTTGAAAGAACACATTGCTTTCTTGACTTTCCATGTCAATTATCAGCAAATAACTGGGAGGCGAAGAAAGGGTTAGAATTAATTTACATGGTTTATGTTCAAAAGCATCCCCGATTCAGGCGCATTCCTCAAACATATACAACTGTTTTAATAGAATGCATACTCAACAATTTTGTTTGTAGCATGGATCTACCCACTCAAACTGAAATCAAGTTTCATGAGTTTCCATTAAAGGAAGTTTCTCTGGAATACTTCCATCTCTGTTTTCTCCAATTCACAAAAGGCACGCCAGTCATGTTTTGCAGATAAGCCGCTACCTGTGATGGAAGCAAATTTGCCCAACCTTATTTGTTCTAGAAATGAACATGTATCTGTCTATGTACAGTGGTGCCTCGCATAACGTTTTTAATTGGTTCAAAAAAAAAAACCTTATGCGAAAAAAACTTTATGCGAAACACCATTTCCCATAGGAATGCATTGGAAACCGGTTAATCCATTCCAGTAGGCACGGATTGGCATCCTTAAGCGAAAAAACCCATAGGAAACATTGTTAAACGATACAATGTTTCCTCCATTGGAATGTATTGAAGCTGACTCAATACATTTCAATGGCTTTGCGAAGTCAATTTTTGCAAATTTAAGTGTGTCATAAAAGGGTCAAAAATGGTTTTAAATGCTTGGATTAGCTTCTGCACCCTCTAAAACGGATGCAAAAGTTAATTTGGCTTTGATCTGACTTTTCGTTAATTTATGCTGAATTTTTCCCCCCCAACTTTTGACAGCTGTCAAAATCTGACAGCTCCATTGTTTCCTATGGGGGAGAAAAAAATTCACAAAAAATTAACGAAAAGTCAGATCAACGCCAAATTAAGTATGCACACATTTTAGAAGGTGCACTAACTATTCCAAGCATTTAAAACCGTTTTTCAACATGTTAAGACACTTTTGTAATTGAAAAAATGAACATCGTTAAGTGAAGCAGGGGACCTAAAAAAAAAACGTTAAGCGAAGCATGGTCCCAAAATCGCTATGTGAAAATCGCCCATAGGGAAAAACGTTATACGAAGCACAATCTGACTCTGAAAAAATAAACGTTAAGCGAAAAAAACGTTAAACGAAGCAAACGTTATGCGAGGCACCACTGTACCTGAAACTGACCTAACCTAGGGATGTGAGATTTACTCTGTGGTTAAAGTTTGACCTCTCTTCCAGCCCTTTGACATCTCCCAAACCATCAGCAATTAATCAGGGGAGTAGGAGGTTGAAGTCATGCACAGCATTATTTATACTAAGGCCTGGCAAAAGAAGGCTAAATCAATCTAAGTCTGTCACAGGAAACAAGCAGCAGCAAAGTAATCCTTTCCAAATAGTGAACAGCTTGAAGGGGCAGCAAGCCAAACTGCCCTTGGCCACTTCTAGGGACTGCAGCTCAAGATCCTCAATCAGAGTCAAGTCAAGTCAGAGTCAAGCCAGCCTGCTGGCTGGGGGATTCTGGGAGTTCTAATTTAAAATGTAGCTTGTGTAAGCTCTGCCAGAAGTGAGTAGCAACCTCAGTGTGCTTCCTTAAGGTGCTTTCTGCCTGCTGTCTTGATATCTGGCATGTGGCTCAAAACAGGAATGTGATTGGTCCATGAAGTAAAACTGGCTCCTTCACTGAAAGCAAGGGTGGTTAACCTGTGGCCCTCCAGATTTTGTTAGACTACAACTCCCATCATCTTTCATCATTGGCCGTGCTGGCTAAGCTTGATGGGTGTTTTAGTCCACTGGCATCTGGACGGTCACATGTTGTCCACCCTTGGCTTAAAACAAAGTGTAGCAAACTCCATGGAGTACATTGCTGAAGAAAACATACACCTCAGCATTGTTCTTGTGGTAGCTGAAACTTTAATAAATAGACTCTTTGGAACCAAACCTCCACTAATGCTTCCTTTCTCTTCAAAGTTTTTTTCCAGAATCCCTTCGGTGGCTGATGGCCACCCAACAGTTTAAAGCTGCAAAAAAACTCATTCTTCACTTAACCCGCAGGAACAGAGCAAACACAGAATGTGATATCAAAGGAGTAATGCCCGGTGAGTGTTCATAACTGTAGATGAGATGAGATATCCAGACTATTAAAAATAACAGAAGTACTGCATAATTTTTCAGATCAATTCCGTCGGTTGCTGTTTCTTTGAAGATGACAGTTTCTTCACTCATAATTTCGTTGGACATGTAGGCTAGTCTGCCATTTATGTTTAGGATATCCACACAACAAATATAGGAAGGGAATTGTGCTTCTGAGTTTCCTTGGAATGTAGAAGTGAATAATAGTTGATTTAAGAAAGCTATATATGTTTACTTCCACCTGCAAGACTGAACACTCATCCGTACTGCCTCACACTTCATCTGATTCTGCTAAAATATGCTTCTAGGCTTTCTTCTGGGCCTTCTTTTCCTACTGCATTGCTTCCTGAGAGGAAGCTGCCATAAGGAAGGTGGTAGTCTCTTCACTCTTTGTGCTCAATAGAGGCCATCTTGAGAAGAACCATCATGCCCAAGAACCAACATTGCAGCGGCTGTCTCTCAGGAGGGATTGCAGCAGGAAATAAGGCCTAGAGAAAAAGGCCTCAGGTTTTGTGCAGGTGACTGACATGAAGGTGTCTGCAGGTATGAGTTTGTAAGCAGGAATACCTAGAATTCTGCCTGGAGAATTCCTGGAAAGTTCTGGGAGTTGGAGTCTAAAAAAGCTAACGGCACACCCCAATGGCAAATACAATTTTATATGAAAACCCTGTGTCCGGGTAAATGATGGATGGGAGCCTTCTCTCTGGTATGCCAATTTTGCACCTGGAAGGTTCTTTAAAACGCCCATCTGTAATCTGGAGAGGTGCAGTAAATGTATCATGTGGGACTGCTGGGACTTGTGTGGCTTGGCCCTCCAACGCTAATTGGTGAGAAGGGTGGAATGTCTGTGGGGAATTTTTTAACTTCACTGATACCTTCTGTACACAGAGAGGAATGCCCAGGGGAGGGCTCAGAGGAGACACCCCTTTTAAACAAGCTGGCTTTCCAGCTATATTTCTGTAACATTTGCAGGGATTCTCCTCTTCACCATCTGTTCTCCCTCCGTATCTGTTGTACAGTATTGTAGTTATCTGATTCTGGCATCCACTTCAGCTTAACTTGTGCATGGTGTACTTGTTTATAGCAACATAAGGACTACAGAAATCCTTTGCCTGCTGGATTTTACAAAGCTAGGTTGTTCCTAACTCCCTCCGCCCCCACCCCCAAAAAGCAGACCATCCACAGGTTTGTGAGGGTAGGCTGGAAATACTGAGAAAATGATAGCAGTGTAAAAACAACTTTTACGAAGCATGTATTTATTGGGTGCTGAAACACTGCAAGTGGAATAGAATGAGCAGTCAACAAGATATGGCCCTTAGGTTAAAAAAAAAAAAGTCTAAAAAAATACACAATTCAACACAGAAAAAACAAACAAATATTTTTTCCCTGTGCTTGGGGAAATTACTTTAAAGGACTACGTTTCCCAAAATTATGAAGGCAGCATTACCAGTAGCCAAGCTGAGTTGGAGTTGTTCAGAGGTATAGTCTTTAGCTGTGTTTCCCCTCCACGATCTAAGCAGCATAAGAGGACAGAAAATGCTACATTAAAAACGAGGATCTAAGCTTTCTGTTAGTTACTTTGATGTACTATTTTAAAGAATAAGCCACACTAAGATCGGTGCATCTTTGTGAAGTGGGTATACACAAAAGCTATTTTAAGCCTGGGGTTTTATAGGAATACCTCCCGAAGAACATTTGATGGGTGTAGCTAGAATATAATCAATTCTTAGTGTCTTAAAAATGGAATAATGTCCAATTGGCCTTTTAATATACAGTACAGACACACTGAAGCACATAACATATTAAAAGTGCTCTATATAAGGTGAATAATACTAATACTGTAAAAGCTTGAGCATATAAAACACTGTAAATTTACAAATATGGGTGATAAAACAACAATCCTGTGTTTCCATTTTGCTGGCCCATGTTGATGATACAGTAATACACAACTCTATATTTAGTCTCTCAGGAGGAAGCAGTCTTGGTGATGCTAAATAGTCTTGACTCTGCATGATGGGCCAGAGACTACTTGGGAAGCCATATGCTCTGCCTTGAGTTCCATCACAAAGGAATGGATGTCAGTGTCATCAGAACAGCAGCACAGATAGTAGAACAGATAGACAGCGCAAAAGAGGATCCTAGTGATACTATTATGCCCTGAAGTCTGCCATTGTTTCATAGAGCTAGGTTTGAGTATATGCTGTAGCTTGATATATTTGTCACCATATCTTCCCTCCCCTGCAGGCAAGTTTTTATATTAATTCTCCCTACAGAATCTAAGGAGAATTTTGAAGGATACAGGAAAGTTTACTAGTCACAATTAACATTACCTCTCTTTTCCCTGTAATTTTATGGTAATATTGGGGGGGGGGGACCAGATATGCTGCATATGTGGCTTGTGCTGCCTAAGTTGCTTGTAAGATACTGTGTAATTTGAGGCTTGTTCTCTCCCTTTGAATGTTATGGTTTATCTGTTTGAAAGTTTTTCCTGCTGTGTCATTGAATTGGAATGGCTACAAACATTAGTCCCTGTGGTGTAAAGGAAAGCCTATAATAAAGTTTGTGAGATGATGAGTATAACATCTTTTTCCTTTCTGGACTTTTCTTCATATCACTCTGAGGGAAAATGTCAATGGCATTTCCTGTGTTTGTGGGGTCTTTGGGGTTGAAGTTAACTAGTTTTGCATTTAAGAATAGCTCATGTTTCCACATTTTGCCAAAGATCAAGTATTAGTTATATTCACTGTGACATGACAACACAGTCTTTAAAAAAAAAGGGGGGGGAAGGACCATCCAGTATTCATGATGCAATATAAGAGCCTTCAAGATGCACAGAGCTCTTCACGGGAATTTTAAAGCTTAAAGAGAAAACCATGTTTTTGGGAGGAGTGTTCAAGCCCCTCTGCAATTTGTTTCAGTCAAAGGAGGCTAGTGGGGGAAATTCTTGCACACGAATTAGTTTAGAATTATGTAAAAGGCATGAGATTATGCAGAAGTATGTTAGCACAGTTCATGGGGTGATTACTTACAGTCTCTGCACAAAACATCTCTTGGAATAAAATGGTATCCCTTTCTGTATTTCTTTTCACCCTTTTTTTAAATTGGTAAAGGAGAGGTGGTTGAAAACCTTACTTTTTCAGACACTACCTCTCAGGCCACAGTGGCGACGAGATTCTGAAAACTGTAATCCAGAAGAAGGCTTTCCCAAGCTTGGGTAGGGGGCTTTGAAACAGTCACGTCATTTTCCCCACCAACATGTCTCCAGCCTTACTTCCAAGGAGAAAGGCAGGACAAAAAGATGGATGGATGGATGGATGGATGGATGGATGGATGGATGGATGGATGGATGGATGGATGGATGGATGGATGGATGGATGGATGGATGGATGGATGGATGTGTGGTGGCTCTGCCTTTTCTTAAGCCTCCGTGTACACATGTACCTATAAGTATACCAGATTTGTAAGTGAACAGTTCGGAATGCCTGTATATTATGCTGGGGTGCATGTGATTGGAAAGTAGTGGGGAGGAGTCTATTGTGTGAACCTTTTTTTAAGAGTAAAGTTGGTTAGAGCAGAAAGGGGGGCAGTCTGTTTTAGAGTCAGTCAGGAGAAGTTGTTTGTACTAGAGTTTATTGGGAAACATCTGTCTAGAGAGCCTAGAGGGTATGTATTAAAAAGCTAGAGAGGCTGTGAAGGAGCTGTTTTGATCTTGAATTACAGAAAGAACATATTCACATTTTACTATCTTAGATCCTACCTGTCTCTGTGTGCCAGTTATCTGTGCAGCCTCGTAAAATCATTTTTGTTTGTTTAAAGCAAACTCTTAGTATTTGTTGTGTGTGTAACTAAGGAGAAGTAAAACAAAGTGCAGGTAAGAATACACCCATGTCACAAAAAACTAGATGTTACCAGTAGGAACAAAGTGATTTATTAAAACAGAAAATACCCTTTCACTATACACTTGAATAATAAAAGATACCACCTTGGGTCAAGGAGGCTGTGTCTGGGGGCTGAGTAGAAGGGGCAGCCCCAAAATATTTGGCATTTCAAGGTGGTTGTCCTTTGGGGCTAATGCCTTCCTTAATGACAACAAGGAGCGATAGGTAGGTTTAAAGTGTTCAAACGTGCTAAAAGTGTCCCTGTGACCACACAGAATGTGTGTGAGGTGATAGTGTAAAAATCACTGGGGGAAAAATTAATTGTCACATCCTTAGGAAGAAAGGTTGCTATGTGGAGCAAAGCAACAAAATCTTTCCTCAAAGGTGGGAAACTTGCAAGCCTCTGGATACACTTGTATTGCAAGTCTCATTAGTCCTAAGCACTAAACAGTGTCATCAGAAATGTCACTAGACTGCTTCCTCTCCCATTCTGAACGCCTTAAAGATAGGATGGGAATTTTTCGGTCTCAGGCCACATGTAGCCTCCAGCAACATTTTTGAAAACAGTTGGCCCCAGCTGCCAAGATGATCTTTTTTTAATTTTAATTTTTATTTTGCCAGGGGCAAACATTTTGAGTGTCTGCTCTGGAACCGCCATTAAAAAAAAAAAGGTGCAGACTCCCTGTTCCTTGTTTTGCCCCCGGCATTCCAAACAAGGGGAAACTGGAAGTGAGTGGCTTCACGGGGGACCTGGTGGATTCAGTGGGTGGTCTTGGATTCAAAATATTGGCTACTGGAGCTTTCTCACCTGTATCATAAAATTAAGAAAAAATACCATCTGTCTAATGCACATGGGTTCCTGAACACAATTCCTATTCACTGAAAGCAACCAAGCAAATTACTATGCAGAAATTTTTAAGGCTGTGTAGCTCTCTGAGATAAAAGAAACTGTTATGTCAAGCTATGTGTGAATGTATGAGGAGTTGGACAGGGAAAGCAGGCACAGGATTCAAGTCAAGTAAGAGTGCATATGTGGGATTAAAATTCAGAGAGAGGTATCACACTCCTCTTTGTACCCCGCACCACAGGCATCTGTAATAGCAAAAGCAAAGCATGCTGCTTATATACCACCCCATAGCACTTCAAGCACTCTCTGGACGGTTTACAAGTTAATTATGCAGGCTACACATTGCCCCCCCCCCCCGCAAGCCAGCTGGGTACTCATTTTACCAACTTCAAAAGGACAGAAGGCTGAGTCAACCTTGAACCGGCTACCTGGGATTGAACCCCGGGTCGTGAGCACAGTTTTGGCTGCAGTACAGCGGTTTAACCACTGCGCCACGAGGCAAACTCACAATTCATGCAGAGTTCAGTGTTTTATGGAACCTTGAAGGAAAAGGTTAGAGAACTCTGATCCAAGCATCTATATTGCTGCTGGTTTGCTTGGTGTCATTCTAAAATTAATGTCTTTTGAAGAAATAAAATGTGGCTTTTGTTTCAGAGCTGGAGAAAGAACTTGCCAGGAGGCCGAAGAAGGTTTGCATTGTGAAAGTGGTGGGAACCAGGAACCTGTGGAAAAACATTGTTGTGCTCTGTGTCAATTCGTAAGTACTACCATGCTCCAGCCCTGGTATATTATTCATATCTGTCTAAAGACAGTGAGAACATGGGGAATGATTTATATTTTATTTCAGCAGCTGGAAGCCAGTGTCTTTGATAGGATCTTAAGTGAATAGTAGGAAATGAATCTGAATCAGACTTGAACTCAAAATGGATCAAAAGACTCCCCTCACAAGATAAATCGAGATACCGCCTCCTGCTGCTCCTCCATTGTAAAGGTGTGATTCACAGTGGATTAAAAAGACAGGGTACTTTAACCTTTCCTCTGTCACTCACTTTTGCCATCCCATTCCCCAAAGCTTTCTCTAATTTTCCAGCCAATGTTTGTGGTGGAAACATGGGTGAGAAACCCCAGCTGGGGAAAATGGTTTTGGAGGCAAGAGTTAGGCAAATCATTCACCTGCCTGCCGCTGCCTCTGCGTAACATGTAGTGTTATGTTAATCTGATAATGAATGTTGTCAGCCCTTATCAAGCACTCTGAAGTAACCTTTAAAAAGCTATGCGAGCAAAACCATAAAAGCACTATGTAAAATCAATAATAAATGATATACAGAAGAATCCTGTTGGTAAATGTGGAGCATGAGAAATTTGCAGCTGCTTGGGGATCTGGAGCTTGCAGTTACACAAGACAAAGATTGACCCATTAAAAACAGTGAGGGACTCTGCTTGCTCGAGAGGTTATCATCAGACAGAGAGAAATTTCACACACAGAATGGACCATTCTGTGCCCAGCTGGCTCTTGGTGCTGCGGTCATCAAGTTGTCCGAGGAGGACACATCACTTACCGCACAACATTTGGAAGATTTGCAGCGTGGTTTCTGTGAATATTTTCCCTCACAGACCTCCTGTGAGGACCTCATGCCCCCCCCCAGGGATCCACAGACCACAGGTTAAAAACCTACAGTATACCTTAGAAGATTGTCTTTAAAAGATGAAGATGCTATCCAGTAAAATAATGATGATAAGAATGCTCATTAGGATATCTTACGGTCTGGAGCATGCTTTCAGTTTCCTACTTAGTTCCCTGCTTTTCCTCAAACTTCACAGGAGTAGAATAAATTATGCAAATTAAGCAATTGTGTGTGAGAGATCACTTAATAGGCATGAAATGTAGAGGCCACATAATAGCTTAGATGTTCATCACAGAAGATTTTATAACCTTAGTTGCATTTAATATAGTGCT
The DNA here is from genome assembly GCF_051106095.1 of Pogona vitticeps. Classification (NCBI taxonomy): domain Eukaryota; kingdom Metazoa; phylum Chordata; class Lepidosauria; order Squamata; family Agamidae; genus Pogona; species Pogona vitticeps. Next base: position 157,829,116 of record NC_135786.1, on the reverse strand, counting down.
GGCTCTGATAATGGGTAGACTGCACCCACCTCTTCCACCCCAGATCTGCTCCTCGTACCCAGAGCCAGTGGGCAAAAGACACCATTGTGCAGTTCGTGCCTTTGCTTCTCTTCTAGTTGTAAGGGTAAGCCGCGGGGAGACTAGTCCGACACTTTTGCTCCTGCATTACTTCTTCATGTTCTGCCTCCCTCAGGCTCACTGGCTTTGGGATCCACCACTGCTTTGCCAAGAGCATGATGGGCCATGAAGACAAGATGTCACTCACAAACAATTTCTATGCGGATTACTATACCATGGCCGGGATTACTCTGGCCTCCTGCCTGGCCATGTGCCCAGTGGTTGGGTTCCTCGGGCGAAGAGGGGGATTGCTGCTCTTCATGATCCTCACAGCTTTGGCTTCGCTTTTGCAACTAGGCCTTCTCAACTGTGAGTGTGTAAATTAAACCACTGCCTTGTGTGTACATACTATTTATTGAACATCAATAAATTGATTTGCACAGTTTCAGGTCCACAGCTGGTCATAGCTGCTGATGGTCTTATGGAGCCATGAGATACTAATAGCGTTGGCCCACTGCTGTGGAGTCTGGACAGTCTAAAAGGAGGGGCATACAGGGTAGGGAGAAGGCAAATCTTAAGTAGATGTAGGCCCTTGGTTCTTTTCTTCCTTACATTTGGTGTGCACTAGGAGTGGACAATATCTAGTCCTCCAGGTGTTATTCAGCTGAAGATCTCATTCTCTCTTGTGACTGGCTGTGATGACTAGGGCTGGCGTGAGTTACAGGCCAGCAACATTGGAAAGGTCATGATTTGCTCTTCTGCACAGTATAGATTTTAAACCTATCCCTGCCCACTTCATGGTGGCTGATTGTGTACCTCTCTGCCTTAATATGAAGCAACCATTTGTCACATACTTCCTACCAATTGTATGGAGTATCCTTGTCAACTTTGAAGCTCTGATTATTCACTAACAGTACTGCTGAGGAAAAGTAGCCACAGGATCAGAATTAGACAGTCTTGGAGAGACTTTTGCCACTAAATTTATAAGAAAGGGGTTAAAAAAAATTCAGGACTCTGTATTGCTGGAGACTGTACAGACTGGACCTTGTTAGGGCAAAATGAATGTTTCACTTCAAATGCTCCCAATCTCTGTAGCTGCTTCCTCTGATCACATCTTTAATGGCAACATCTGGTGAGGGCCAGGCTTTCTGAGCAAAAGAGCAAATTGCAATCAGACAGTCCTGCTGTGTGTCAGTTTTGATTAGCTATATTGCACACTGCTTATTAGAACTCCCCCCCCCCCCTTTGATTCAAGGCCGTCTGTTTCCGAGTCTGAACTGTGCAACTTGGAATCCATAAAATAGCATGAGAACTTGAATCTCCCTAAAACTGATTTTTTTTAAAACTGCAAAAGTGGGGCAGAATTCCAATGCTTTCAAGAAGCTGTCCCCCACCTAGTACTCTTTAAATATCTTGGCCTTCTAGAGAGGGCAAGGTTGAGGAAATCTTGAACACATTGGAATCCCTGCAGACAGACAGCTGAGATAATGGGGAAGTGCTCTTTGGTTGAGTATGGTAGCTTTTGCACAGAAGAAATTATTTTGCCCGATAAAACTTTCTTCCACCCTTGCAGGTAGAACTCTCCTGAAGAGAGATCCCATCACTTCTGATGGAAATTATACAGAGAAAAGCATATCAAAATCAGAGTTTTTTTAGACTGCAAAAAGAGAGGAGCCCAAAAACTTACGTTTTGCACATTCTGGCACAGATTGAACTGTTAAAGCATTCATGATAATTGGAATTCAGTCCCCAGAGAGCAAGGACAGACCCAATATCTTTACCAAAGCTAAAAGAAAATCCAGCAGCAGCAACCTATCAGCAGACCATGATCAATCAATCCTGATTTATTGTTCCTCCTTACATTAGAACCTTCTAGGGTAGTTTCCTGCTTCATGAAGATGTAACTTAATATGAACTCCATGTAGCACAGGAGTGAGTAACCTCTGGCCTTCCAGATGTTGCTGAGGAACAGTTCACATCATTCCTCCTAACTGCCCAGGCTAAGTGAGGCTGATGATAGCTAGGAGAAGGTGCGAGCTAAATTCTGTAGAATCTTAAGAGTTCTGTAAAAGTATTCTGTCTGCTGATGAGGTGGGCTGTTGACTGCATCGAAATTATACAGAAATGAATCAGGTCTTCAAAAATAGAAAGAGAGACATGGAGGTGATTCTCTTTATGGCAGTCAGAAGGTTGTGAGTCTTGAGACTTGGGTCAAGCAAGCATTTAAGTGGGAACATTAAAGATTCTTTCAAGGAAAAAAAAGTTAAGAGTTTCTGATTTGTGAAAAAATCTTTCAGTCACTCTCCATTTGGAGGTTTGGCAAAGAAAGCTGAGCAGTGCAAGAGGGGTTTTTTAGGTCTCAAGATCTTGCTTTCAAATAAACTTTCTCCTATTTTTTCAGCTAATGGTGAAGCACTTTTTAAAAGGGTCATTATGAATATGAAGGCCTTTGTCTAGCTCCTGCCCTGATTCTACGTAGGTCTGGAATCCTTTGCTAGTGTGCAACTGATCTTTTCTTTTAAAAAAAAAGTCCTTCCATTGGGAATCGGACGCACAATTGCATATCCTGTCAGGCAGTTGGGTGGAAAGAAAATGTTTTTTTTTTACTCTGTTGCTGTATTTTAAGAGGAAATGTGTTGCTTCAGTAAAGGAACTACATTATCTTCTAAACCGATAAGCTCCGGTGGGCGGTATCTACAACCCCACCAGTCCCGTCAGTGACCAATGACCTTGCTAGGTGGCTTGTAATCTGGCATATGTGCAGGGCATCAGATTGAGGAAAGTGACATAATATTAACTTGTTTATATTGCCATTTAATTGTCATGTTTGTGTTTTCTCATCTATTGCTTTATTGTCTCCCCCCCTCTTTTTAAAAAAATGGTTTAATCCACTTAACGGTGATACATCCAGTGATAGGAAAATACAGTCAACTTACAGACTCAGGTATGGTGTTCAGATCCTTTTTTAAAAATGTTAAACATATTTATTGGTTTGGTTTGTTCTTAATGACCCACATGATTTGTTTGACTTTGTTTTCAGTGCAGTGTGAGAGCTGTCCACTCTTAAGTACAGTGATTCTCTTAAGGAAGAATGTTCACCCGTAACCCTTATCCCATTGTCAGATCTCTCTATGACTGATGGCCTCTGCCGTCAAAGATTCCACCAGTGAAGGAAGGACCACCCAGAATGAAGAGTAGGAGACAGGTTTTGACCTCCGTGTAACACTCTTCCCAAGGGCAGCTTTTCTCTTTACCACAAAGAAATGGATAGCTTCTGTTTACTGGATGGAACGGAAGTCGATGGATGAACTGAGTTTGCCCCTGGAATGGGAAGGCAACATTTCTCTGGCTCCTGATAATCCCAGCATTGAGAATCAATCCTGATTCTAGCTGCATAGCCCCTCCCCCTTCATCTGCAACATCATGCCAGGGATTCCAATTTTTTTTTGATCACAGTAGAGTGTGACAGAATGTTTACAGCTGACTTTTATTTTAAACAATATATCTAATTTCACACTCACACCTGAGCTTGCTTTCAAATGGTCTGGAAAGAGCCATTCTGTCAGTAAAAAATGAAAATGTCACACTGACCAAATAGTATGACATAAATCTTGGTTTTCTAGTAGTTTAGCTACTGTTGCATGTGTGTGTGGTGCTCTGCACTAGAAGGGGAAGCTTCATTCCCCTAGCCCTCTTTCAATGAAAACTGTAAAATGAAGTAAGATCAACTGGGAGCCTTCCAACAAAAACAACATTTTCTAGATGGTGCTTTTCCTCAGTATGCCTAGTATTTAGTTCTAGGCATATGTGCTACTGCAATTAACAAAAACATGACTTGTACTATACCTACCTCTATGCATTGAGTCATACAAGTAGTTTTGCCTTTTTTCTTCTTTTTCACTATTCCATATTTATAGTACAAAAGGTCAGTGTAAGAGAAGTTAACAAGTTAGCATAGGTGTAAGTCATGCAACAGCAGATGCTTCTGCTGATTCCTTAACTTGCAGCAGTTCACCAAGTCAGCAGTTCATCGATTGAAATTTCTATAAATTGTGTTATGCCTACAAGCATAACTGATAGAATTTGGGTCATAGTTGTATAAAAAGTTAGTAGTACAGTGGAAATGAACAATTTCTTTGTATGTCATTAATAGGTATGAGTGAGACCGTAAAGGACAAATTCTCCACTGCATTCTCCATCGTGGGTATGTTTTCATCACACGCAGTTGGAAGCCTGAGTGTTTTCTTCTGTGCAGAAATCACACCAACAGTAATAAGGTATGGCAATGAACGCCCACCCTGGGGAGCAAAGCGTTCTGAAGTCTCATATTTCCATGCAAAGCGATCCAATGGTACTAGAAAACTCTGGTCATCAACTAGTTTTGGGGATGGCCACTTTGGGCCAAATTAGATAATATGTTGATCAAGTGATTGGCACCAAAGGTTGCTTCCATCGGGGGGGGGGCAATAATGCTTGGATGAATAGACATGATTTTTATCAGGACTTACAACATGGGAGGAAAATGTGTATCTCTCCCACTACCCCTCTCCTTTTGTTTGTATGGAGGTGGGTAGCCCCCGCCCCCGGCACTACATCCCAATGGGGTTGTGCTATTGCAAGCTGTTCCAGTTGTAATGCAAAAGGTTGGCTTGGTCATGAATAGGTAATCAAGATCTCTTTGCTTCAGAAAATATATATAGCTATGAGTCACCATAGCTGCTGGCCTTTTTTGGACTTTCCTTCTAGGTGTAGCTGTGGGACCTGTTACGAGGAGTGCCTGCACTTCCAGATTTACCTCAGCACTGCTGGAGGACTGTGTTACTCTGAGTAGTGTTGACAGCCCAAAGTCAGTCAGGTGGACTCAGCATTTGAGTGAAGATTTAAACCTCATCTGGATAAGTTCTTCTTATCCAATCCAGTTGGCTATTTTTGAGGAGTCGTAACTATGCGTCCTTTCTTAAGGAGATCTCTACATCAATGTTTAACAGAGTTTGGAAAAGTTTGTTTGTATGCATGTTAAGACTTTGGTTAAAGAGAGCTGGGAGTACATGAAAAGGAGAAACAGAGAGACAGCATAGAGCTACCCGTTCAAGATTTTTTCTTCTTCGCAGCACAGGGGACAAAGGGTCCATCTCAGAGTCAACAAACTAGTTCCAGCAGTTTTGATTTCCATCGTGAACAGCTTTTTCATAAAGCTCACTGGGCTTTCATGGTCAGAGCTGGTCCAGCTAGGCAGAGTAAAGCAACTGCCTGTAGCAGTAGAGGCTGTGGCAACGTTCTAGCAGTTTCTCCAGAGAATTCCAACCTTTCCCTCCTGGCCCAACTTTTCATGTCTGTCCTCAGCTGGCCTGCTACCCCCAGGTTTGGTGGAAGACATCGTTGTATCAGGAATGTTAAATGAAAGGGTTCCGTGGCTAGTACAATCATTGTCTACACCAGTGGTTCCCAACCTTGGGTTCCTTAGATGTTCTTGGACTAAAATTCCCAGAAACCTTCACCACTAGCTATGTTGACATGATTTCTGGGAGCTGTAGTCCACGAACATATGGGGACCTAAGATTGGGAACCACTGGTCTAGACATAGAATGGCAAAGGGGCCACTATCTCATCTTTTGCCTCAGGCCTTGTTCCTTGCCCACTGAAGTAGCTCTCCTCAAGCAACTATGATTGTGGCAAAATGGAGAGGGAACAGGGAAGTTTAGGTGAGGAAGGAGATGGCAGAGGCTGTAATAATCCTTGCTGACCCAAAGGTTCCAGAGCTTCAACCCTTCAAGTCTTTCACCCCCTGTAACAGTTCCATGCAACTGCTTTGAACATCAGAGAATGATGTCCTGTGGAAAAACTGTTTTAATTCTTCTTCCCTATTAAGTGCCCTGACTAGAAGTCAATTTAAATCAGCATTTGAGGGAGCATCAGGTTGCAGAAAAATGAGTTAAATACTGTACTCTGTGGAGAGACAGAAAGTGTTCAGTGTCCTCCTCGCAGCAGCTACATGGAGCTGCTAATTGGTTGCTGTTGCTGTTTCAAAAGGTAGGGAGCTAAGCTAATACTTCATTGTCTTTACTTATTGTTGGCCAGAATCCTGATGCTTATGTATCCCAGCATAATTGCAGCAGCATAAACCGTAGCAGTAAATTGCTGTGTCTTGGCACACAATGCAGAATACAAATGGTGACTCCTTAACCAGCAGCAATTCACTCTTGTGATTTGTGCCATTGAACTTAAGTTAGTATATATAAACAGTAGAATCGGGCCAACATTTATTTATTTATAGATTTTTCCACATTACTCCTTTATAATCAGATACTATCTGGCCAGCATATTATGAAAACTATAAAAATAAAATAGGAACAGTAAAGCTAAATGGATGTATAAAAACCATAAAGTCAGCAAACAAAAGATATTAAAATCTAAAATTAGTTTCCTTTGAATTCAATTTATTATGGCAAATTCATCCACAAAATGTCTAAACAGAAACATGCTTTGAAAATCACATACAGTCTATATCAGTTTTCTTTAGGAAGATGTTCCAAAGTGATAAGGTTAAGGTTGAGGCATAAAATTAGTCATACATTTAAGAATGTCAGAAGCTGAGGTGAAATTATTTTAAAACCTACCAGCATTCAGTCTTTCAAAACAAAGTCCGTTATAAGATGGAGGATATTGTTGAGAATTTTGATTATAACGTGTATTCTCGTAATATCAACAGAGTAAGGAGATATTGGTTAGCAGAGATGCTTATGACACTATAACACTGAGAGAGTAAAACCAACAACGTAGTCTATTTACATATATAGATAGAGAACGGACATTCCTCTGGCAGCATAACATGACATGAAGCAACACACACCATAAGAAACAGTGATCTGACTTACAGCAGATAAAGACGTTCATTTTACACATGACTTATATACAGTTCTGTGACCAATCAGAAAACACATAACTTCATTTTCTGTTACACAAAGTTTCATCATGTACCACAGCTGTACAACATTAAGTCTTAATCCTTGATGCCCACACCTGAATAGAATCAGTACAGTGACTCAGGTAAAATCAGTCATTTTACATTTAACTATACAACATTAATATTTAATACATTTTCATATCAAAATCTCAACAGATACTTAGCAATACTACATGCAAGAAGGATCATGAAATTGTTGTAGATCGTAAGCTGAAAATGAGCCAGCAGTGGGGATGTGGCTGCAAAAAAAGAAAAATGCTATTTTAGGCTACAGAGGTATATAGTCTTCAAATCCCGTGAAGTACTAGTTCTTCTATTTGGCACTGGTTAGTTCTGGACGTCACACTTTAAGAAGGATGCAGCCATACTGGAACAAATTCAGAGGAGGACAACAAGGATGGTCGGGGACTGGAAACTGAGCTATGTGAGGAAAGACTGGAAAAACTTGGCATGCTTAGTCTTGAGAAAAGGAAACTGAGAGAAGATGCAATGGCAGTTTTCAAATACTTGAAAGATAGTCATACAAAGGAGGGGCAGGATCCTTGATCATCTCAAAGAGTAAGACATGTAATAATATTCTCAATTAACAGCAAGCAAGATTTGGGCTGAATATCAGGAAAAATGCCCTAATTGTTAGAGCAGTATGACGATGGAATCAAAGCAACAGCAAATAAGTACAAAAAAATATAAAAAGCAATCAGGAGTATTATTTGGTATTTACATGCACTTTGACACAAGGCAAAGTCTGATTGATAACGAGTCCAGATTGATACAGATTCAGTGCTCAGACAGCAACATGTATGGGAGCTGTTGAGAGGAAGCTTTTGATATAAAACAGCTTGTTGGGATCTTTAGCATGCTGATCTCTTCGTTCTGGCCACCTCCTCTGATCTCATGCTGCCAAGTGCCTAGGCATCAGTGAATTCTAATGCCTTATGCCAAGGAGTTCATTATCAAGCTGTTTCCATACACTTCAACAAACTGAAACTCCTAATCCTCCTGCAGTAATTGACGGAACAAGTGAGCAAATGAGTGTGTTCACCTCTGAAGAACAGAAAGGGATTCTTTTTTTTTCCACATCGAGGTAGCTGTGGAAGAGTTGAAGAAAGAGTAGAGTTGAGGGACATTCACCAACTGGCTAAGAAGTTGGCCTTGTGCATTTCTGAACCATTTGCAAGCCGTGTGTGTGTTTAGTCGTTTAGTCGTGTCCGACTCTTCGTGACCCCATGGACCAGAGCACGCCAGGCCCTCCTGTCTTCTACTGCCTCCCGGAGTTGTGTCAGGTTCATGTTGGTTGCTTCGCAGACACTGTCCAGCCATCTCATCCTCGGTCGTCCCCTTCTCCTCTTGCCATCACACTTTCCCAACATCAGGGTCTTTTCCAGGGAGTCTTTTCTTCTCATTAGATGGCCAAAGTACTGGAGCCTCAGCTTCAGGATCTGTCCTTCCAGTGAGCACTCAGGATTGATTTCGTTCAGAATGGATAGGTTTGTTCTCCTTGCAGTCCAGGGGATTCTCAAGAGCCTCCTCCAGCACCACAATTCAAAGGCATCAATTCTTCGGCGGTCTGCTTTCTTTATGGTCCAGCTCTCACTTCCATACATCACGACAGGAAAAACCATAGCTTTGACTATTCGGACTTTTGTTGGCAATGGCTTGTAAACCCACTTTGTAAACCTGCAGAAGAGTAACAGCAATGAACAAAAACTGTCCTGTGCTTTTTTGGGGGGGGGGGAGTTGTCACATGATCAGTTAGTTGCTTTGGGTAACAAATTTCACTTAAACTGCTGGCTTGTTATGTGGGCGAGGGAGTGAATAAGAAATATTAAATATAGCAAAAAGACAGTCCCAGAGTAATAACCAAAGAGTGCCGTCCTGAAGCTTTGCTTCTCTCACAATCTGCCTCTTTTACATCATGGCCTTTTGCAACCTAAGTAGATCTCATCTGAGCTCCAATGGTGGTTTTCTTGAAATACCTCTTCCATTGTGTATCTGCAGAATTTTAGTTAACGAACTGAAACTGCTGTACAGATGATCAGCTAATGATGTTTTTAATTGGATGCTTGCTCAGGATTTGTTAAAAGAAGCAAAATCCAAAATGATAGAAAGGACAAATGATGGTATATAAACCATTACTTTAGATTTCCCACCACCCCAACATTTGTAGTCCTGTACTATTGTTAAATGGTTATGTAGCTTGACTGTGTCCACTAAATAAATCTGAGGGAAGCCTGCCCCTTAGTGGCAACACAAAATTATTTCACAAGTTAACGTCTCTAATCAGTATTAGTAAATCCACAAAGATTTACTATTGAAAGAGACAGGTAGGCCATATCATTATCATCAGAGCTGTTGTTGTATTTTTATAGATTAGCAGTTACTTGTGCTCAGTACTTGCATGAGCTATTCTAGCAAATGTTTTCCTCTTTTAAATGACTGACACTATCATGCAATAGACACTATCATGCAATAGCATCCTTGAGTTCCTTTTAAGGAGAAAGGCAGAGTAAAAATGTTTTGAATGAATGAATGAATAATATTCTGTGAATGAGTGCTTCTTGAAGCAGACTCTTAAGCATAACACTCTGAGTCAAGAAACTTCTCTCTGCTTACTATACTAGCTGGGACTGGGGTATATAAGTAATTTTCATCTGTTCATAATATACAACTATTTGGATTTCTGTGGGTGCTTTATTCTTCTGATTTCTTTCCATTTGTGTATAAAATATGGATATCATTTGGTCCATTTTGATGAGCAGGTTATAACTCTGAATAGGATATTTATTTCTTTGTTCATTTCATTTCTAGGCTGCCTTTCTCCTAGTAAGGGTATTCAAGACAGCCCACAATGATTAAAATAAGTCAATACTAAAAAGCACCATAAATTACAAGGTTAAAAAACAATCAAACATATGATAATAGTTAAAAAGCAAGTAATTAATTGTATAATAGTAATCAAAAAGCATTTTAAAACTTTAAAAAGAGACTAAAAAAGCAAAAACTCAACTTCAGTTTTTAAAAGCCTGGTCTAGGAAGCAGGTCTTTAGATATTGACAAAAGGATAAAAAAGACAAGACAAATTAAGGTCTAAATAATCTAAACTGGAGCATGGAAAAGTTATTTTTGGGAGTACAGTTTTCAGATCCCTCACACAGTTGTGATGTTCTGGGAATTGTGGCCCCCAAAATTAACTTTTCCACTAAAATGGACTCCTTCTGAAATCTGCTTTTCTTAGAATCATAGAATGATGGAATTGGAAGGCCATGGAGTCCAACTCCCTGCTTAGCGCAGGAATCCAAATCAAAGCAGATCTGACGGATGGCTGTCTAATTTTCTCTTAAATGCCTCCTGCACTGAACCATTCATCACTTTGTGAGGTAATTGGTTCCATTGTCATACTTCTTTGCATTAGAAGAATAGCATATAAGTAATACATATCAGAGGAGGATGTCATTGTGGAGGACAGTATCCTGCCTGCCGCTGCCCCTTTGACTCTGTTCTGTACATTGTACCATTATATTACTGATTACACGCAGAATGAATTGATTTTGATGGTTATTAAGGATGTGCTTATTTCCTCTCAGGGGCGGAGGGCTTGGCCTTGTCCAGGCGAGCGCCGGCTTTGGGATGCTAACAGCACCCATCATGGAGCTCCACAACCAGAAAGGCTACTTCCTCCATCACGTGATCTTTGCCTGTTGCACCCTCATTTGTATCATCTGCATCCTTCTCTTGCCGGAGAGCAAAAACCAGAACCTGCCTGAGAACATTCCAGATGGGGAACATTACACCCGGCAGCCCCTCCTGCCCCACAAGAAGGGGGAGCAACCCCTGCTGCTGACGAATTCCGAACTCAAGGATTACTCTGGCCTCCATGACTCAGCAGCTGCCGTGAATGATGGGGCGACAGAGAGTGTGACTGCCAATGGGATGAAGGCAATGTAACCCGCAGGAAGGGGCACTGAGGTGCAGGAGCACTTTCTGCAGGAAGTTTACAGACCTGTGCAAGAAGAGGTGGTGGCCCATGGGGAATTGGACTCTGCTGCTAAAGCCACTTCTTGTAGGAATCATTGATTGGGGTACCAATTGCTTTGGAAATGATTATTGGGGGAAGATGCATCTTCAGAGCAAACTGGCTAGAGATAAACACCCATCAGAACATTTTCTTCCAGCCATGAAATGTTTCTATTTATTTTGATGATTTTTTTTTTGGTCTTTGTTTCCATTAAGCACTTTATTCTCTTTTTCCTCTGGTTGACCATGAACATGAAATTATGTTGTTTTCCAGAAGAGCAGCCATTCCAAGATAGAAAATCCTGGGGTTTCACTTTGTTTATTGTTTTGTTTTTTCTCGTCTCTTATGTTTTTGTTGAAGGGATGAAGTATCTCTTGCTGTGACAATGAATTCATTGACTACTAATTTTTAGATCCAGTCTCTTCCCCCCCCCCCAATCTTTCCAGATCATCTGACTCTTGATCTTTCCTGCTCCCACCCCACCCCAAGATTTATCTACTGTATTAGTTTGTATACATTTGATCTGACTTAAAAGTCCAGCAGGATTCTAGGTAGCAGAAGTAGAGTTTGGCTTGTGAGCCTAGGTGTATTTTTAACAAACAAAAAACACTTTTCTAAATTTTAAAAGTAGAGGAATCCATATATGACTTGCTGTTTAAAGGTGAAAACAAACCACTACATAAGCAGACTAATTGTTTTTTAATGGAGATCAGGAATATAGATTTGAATGAGAAATATGTCTCTTTAGAGAATGTTGGGGATGAATTCTAGAGAATGTCTTGAGAATGTTTATTAATAATAATAAGTAATTTCAAAAGAAATATGGCCAGATAATAAGGCTCTACTATTAGTGGGTTTTAATCTATCAGGAAGCTTTGAAATGATTAGCTAGGTTTTTTTCAAGAGAACATCTCCAGGTTGGGAGTGGAAAATGACAGCTAGAAGAGTCTAGGACTCCTTAAATGCTTATTTCCGAAGCAGCCAGGTTGAATTTCTGTCTATCCCAGCAGTGGTTCAGGAGTGCACTCACACTCCCCAAGGCTGTTTGAGTCTAATGGGAGAATAGAAATAAACTTTGTAAATAAGCCATCTTAATTGGTTACTGCTTCAGATTAGAGGAAGAGGAGTGAGGGAAAACAGGAGTAAGCCATCAAAAGGGTTCTTTGGATGTATAAGTAATGGCTGATGTTCTCTCCATGCGAGACAAAAAAAAATAAATAAAAGCCAGCCAAGGTTGCCATATTATCAGCTGGCTGCTATCTTCAACATGAAAATGTAAGAAGAAATGGCCACCATAAGTGCACCAAAATAAAATCCTAAGTGCTCTTGTAGGGTTTCTCATTCGCTTACCCCACCCCCATAAATGAAATCAGCCAGTCCCATAGGATGACCCGGTTGAAAACAAGATCCACCCTGATCCAAAATGCATCTGGAAGTACGATCCATTGAAATTCAACAGGGCTTACTTCTGTATTAAATGGGACATCTCTTCTTTTCTCTTCCTCTATGAGCTGGTGATAAATGGTGCCAGCAATTCATTCTTACGCAAACATAAGGATACATAATAAATGTAAGGATAACGGTTTCTTAGGCAAGAGCCATGCAGAGCCAGCTTCATGCAAGGAAGTTCTGGACTGGTGGCAATTTTGCGTAGCGTTTACTGTCTCCTTCCTTCTCCATTCTGCTCAAATCATGCATTTGTGATTGATTGCCCAGTGGTCCATCCATTGTTAGAAGTGAATGCCGCAGCCTAATGTGCAGTGATGTGTCGAGCCATCCATTTGACAGTCACTTTGTTTGGTGTCCCTCCTGCATTCATGGGCAAAGGGGGAAAAGATTGTTCCTTCACTTTCCCTTCCGGCCACGTTCCTTCTTTGCTCTGAATATTGTCTGTTGACTAGATCTGTGTTTCTCTTCCCTTCCTTGGCCAGGCTGCCCTGAGCCTAAAAACCATGGCAGCTTGTCATGTTGCAAAAAAAGGCTCAGCCACCAGTACTGGCTAGCTAATTGTGGGAGAGGAGAGGGCGCAAAAGGAGCCTGCGGAAGAGGCGAGAGAGTTGATGTACTTGAGAAGAAGAATATGTTGTTTTAAAGCTGCTAACCTTCATGCAGAGGATGAGACATTGGGGGAAATGTTTCTCAAGCTCTGTGACAGAAAAAAAAAAGAAACACCGGATTGTTCCATGGTAAATTCTTGTGTTGTCTTCTCCCCACAGTGGCACTGCTGGGTGTGCCTCAGTGGGACCGGGTGAAAAAGTGCGAGCCCCATCTTTCTTAATGCTCTCTAGGAAACTGGCTCTAGCAAGCAAAATGGCCACCTCGCCTCCTTTCTTCTTTAACATCCGGACTATTTACACTTGCATTGAGGTTAGGGGAGGCCTTTTGAATTGTGCAGTATTCATGTGCCAAATTGTGTGATACCTTTTGCCTTTTATATAAAGGCATATGCTTGTTACAAGCGACTTAGCAGGAATGACAGGTTTTTTGGTAAAATAAATGAAGGGTAAAATGGACTTGTTGTCTAAATGGAGCGAGGCCTTGAACAGCATTAAAGAGGGAGGGAGGGAGAATTGGTTGTTGACAAGCAAATGCTCTGAGTTAACACACAGCACTTTTGCAGTCCGTTTATGGAAAAGCTTTTTAATTTCCCACCTCTGTGCATATATTCTTATAGCTCCAGTCATATTGATCCCTGCCCCCAGAAGCGTATGAAGTTTATTGCCTTTTAACACTTTTTAAAGACCCTGTTGTGCTCATTTTGATCATCGGCTCTGCTTTTCTCATTTTCTGTTCCATTGTGATGCTCCTTAGCTTTACAACTATGAAATGCAATAGGGAGAGAACTGTATTAATCTGTTTAAAAAAGAATGTGACAGGAGCACTTGGTGATTATTTTAAAAAATACAATTTTTATGAAATCAGTTCTTTTGGTTTTATTTTGGTCTGAAATCTCAGCTTTTGAATTGGTATTTTACAGTTTGTTCCCAGGTCATCTGATGGTCTCTGGTTTCAGAAGCTATTCCCTCAGTATTTTGGCTGAAGCGATTAAAAGGCCAAAATATTCAGAATGTGTCTAATAATGTGGGTTGCATAACTGATCAAGGCAGCTTTTGGTGATGAGACAAGACAAAGACTAAATTATCAAGCCTAACTGTCCTTGGCTGCTCTTCTGAAGACTAGTTGTGTCTCATAGTCTGCCAGATACCTGACCGCTTTCCAGATCAGAGCTTGGAAAACCTTTCACAATCCCAAACAATAACTTTTCCAAGTTGTTCCAGATAGAATCCCTCCTGGTACTACCAAGTAAAAGGCATTCTGCAGATAGGTTATCTTTTCCTTCTTTGTAAAGAAAAAAAAAGGAAAAGACAGAACAAAGTTACAAATGGGCAATAACGTCTGGACCCCCTTTGAGGCAGGATAAATGCACCATAAAAGCTTTATTTGCCAGTATTCCTGGTTCTGAAGTCCCACACAGACAGAGGGAAAAACCAGGTTTCTTGAATAGCCAACAGGCCACAAGCTCTGCCTTTTCGGCTGTGTTCAAATTAATGGGTTTTGAGTTGTTATAATCTTGATGTAGGGTCTCCCATGGCCACTTCTGTTGCATGAACAGGGAGAGTGCTATGACATTTTTAGATTTTCATTTCCTGCTAGGCTTGCTTGTTGGCCTGGGTGCTTCATGGTGCATCTGCTATGGGTCCTTGCCTGTCAATTACTTTGGTTAGATTGGCATCTGTGACCAGATTCTAGATGTCATTGGACTGCAGTTCTCATCAGCCCTGGCCAACATGGTCAGGGATGAAGGATGCTAGGAGCCATCGCTGAACATATGGATGGCCATAGTTGCCCACTTCTGAATTGGATCTTCTGTCTAACCTCTCTCATGCAGTCTGTATGTGTAGCTGGCATCTCCTCTGCCTGGATACACAAATGGTTTGGGCACTTAGCCAAAGGGCATCAAATGTGACCAACCCACACTCAAGGAATCACAGAGGACCTGTTTGCAGCCCACTTTGCAGTGAGTTTTTTATTGTGCATTTGCAACATTGAACAAGAAAAACAAGAGGCAAAGATGGGGGTGTTAAGGTTTATTTGTTTTTGCTAGTATGCAGAATGTTCTGAGCTTTGGAAAGCTGTCTGGGGAAGCTAGGAATTGTAGGCCAACAAAAGTAACTTCAGAACTTTGGGTACGTCACAGGTCTGCAATAGAGGCACAGTTAATGTGTGCTTATTAATTTTGTTACTGTCTTTGATAACCAAGATCTGCTGTTCTTTTGTTGTGTTGTTTGCCTCTTTATGGCAAAAGGAGACAGACGTGTAATCATAGGCAACAATCCCTTTTAGCCATACTTTTAGCTGACTTTGAAAAAAAAACTGTAAGTAATAAAGGACGGGGAATTTTGGCCCTCTGGATGTTTGGGACTATAAATCTCATTATCACTGATCTTGGTGGCCAGAGCTTCTGGGTACTGAGGAAACCCAAAACAACCTGATGGCCAAAAGTTCATCAATCCTACCTCAATTATTTGATGGTACTTTTTTTTTAACCTAAAAAGGGGCTACTCAAAAGAAAACCTTTACCCATTGAGGAATTAACGTCTATTGGTCACTCTCTTCAGGGGGGGCAGGTCTGCCAGTATGTATTTGTAAGTAGCCCCTCTTGTATTTATCAGGGTCCCAATAACACCCAAAGCCATATTGGCAGAGGTGGCCATGGCTTGCAGGTACAAAGTGTTGGTTGCTTGAGGGCAGGCTGTTAATTGGCTTTGACCAGAAATGTAGTGCCTTTTTTGTTACTGGCACTAAACAATAAACAAGTCTTCAGTACTAGAGGAAAGTACAGACCAGTTACGACACTTCATCCCAAGCTGCAGCCATGGGTATCTTGATATGAAAAGCTACAGGGAAGGATCTGCATCCTTGTGGTTGTGTTGGGAATTGGGAACAATTTTTTTCTGGATGATAACTTCCAAACTCTCCTGGCCTGTGACCCTGTGGGCTGAGGGATTCTGGGAATTGCAATCCAGGAAAGCAGCTTTTACAAGCTCTTCATCATATACTCCTGTCAGCCCCTGGTATTGCACAAGAAACCATCCAAAACCATGAAATGCCAATTCAGCCTCTAAATGTGCAACTAGAGGACCAACTGAAAACGCTGGCTACAATAGATTGGGGATGAGTTGAGTTCTTGCTCATTGCTAGATATGTTGCTAGATGGCATATACTATTTGGAAACAATGTAGGAAACATGGGTGTAGAACAGGGGTCTCAAACTGTGGCCCTCCAGATGTTCTTGGACTTCAACTCCCAGAAATCCTGGCCAGCAGAGGTGGTGCTGAAGGCTTCTGGGAGCTGTAGGCTAAGAACATCTGGAGGGCCACAGTTTGAGACCCCTGGTGTAGAACCAAGCCAGACCATTATTCTAAGAGAAGGAAATACACGCCCCCTTGAAGTTCATCCCAGTAGGGAAAGAATTCAGTGATTTACGATTTGCCCAGACATGGGATGTGGAACACCTGGCCCTCCAAATATTGCTCAACTGGAATTCTTGCCAGTATGGTCAGTAGTGAAGGATCATGGCAGTTCTAGTTGCAACATCATGTGGAGGATCACAAATTTCTATTTTTTTTAAAAAAATTTTTGCTAACTTTGTTTTCTGTAAGCCAAGATCAACCTGTTTCTCTGGCATTATTAATCATTTAGTGTAGAAAATGTTTCCTTAGAAACTTCTGTAACAGCATGAGAGTTAAAAATCAGGACAACTTCAAAAGAGGAAGCAAGGTTTTTCTGTATCAAATCATGTCACCAAAACACTATAAAGATGGGACTGATACTTTTTTGTACTTCCAGGAGTGGGTTCCTCTTTGTGTGTTCTAAATAATTGGAGGTATTTGTTTCGTGACTTAACATGAAGTATTTTTTGTTTATGTTGCCAGCTTCTGTAAGCCAAACAAAAGCGAGACGAAAAATCACCAAACTCAAAAGTGCCATTAAAAAAAATGAACTCTGAATGTCATCTCAAGTTACATCTGTAGCTGGGACAGAAAGAAGTGTGGCAGATCTTTCACACTTGATTTTTTAAAAGAAGAGTCAAACAAACCTCATTTTTCAATGTACTGTGTGTGCAAACATTTTTGGGGAATTGAGTAGTGTGCAATGTCTGTAGTGGGTGAGATTTCCCTCCCCCCCACCCCAATTTCTGATGAAGTTTTATTGACTAATTGTTGTTACTGTATGGGGTTTTTTTGATCACAAATAGTTTGGTGCTTCTTCATAGCACAAGCTTAAAAATCAACTACTGAACAACTTAAGTCTTAAAAGCTAAATGTCTGCATGATGTTACATCCGTTGTACCTACTGAAACAACTTTGTATGTAAATGTACAGGAATAAAAAGATGTTGCCCTGTTAGCACCCCACTTCCTTGCTTGTCTTTCTTCCCACTGGTGGCCCATTTACTAGGGCTACGTATCCTGCTCTGCTTAGCTTTGAAAGCTCCTTCAGACCTATGGCCAAGCCCACGTGCTTCCAGATGCAGCTGCAGCATACAGTTAAAAGAGAGGCAGGACAGAAATACTACTGGTTAAAAGAAGATTGTGAACAGATGTTTATGGAGGGAGGCTCAGTACTATGTCTCCATAGTAAAAATGGTCAGAATTAAGCATGCTTTTACAACAGTTAGATAGATAGACAGACAGACAGACCTTGAACATAACACACCAGACATATGGTGGAGCCTCAACTTACAAACGTCCCTACATATGAACAACTCCATACACATAATTTTACTTTGACTTGCAAATGGAGCTTCAACTTACAAACAAAAAAACTGGGGAAAAGGCGGGAAATGCACTTTGGACTGCCCGGTACTGCCTGGTACTGTAATTTTAAAATGCAAAAATTGGTTTAAAAGATGCTTGGTTTGGTTTCAAGCTGCTTGGTTTTAAAGGTGTTTTGCTTAAAAGCTGTTCGTTCCTCCCTCTCTCCTTCCTGCCCTTTTTTAAACCTTAGATCATCTTAGGTTTAAAAAAATTCTCCCCCTAGTGGTAGAGGATTAATTAAACACTTTTGCTTTCGCTCCTATGGGAACAAATGCTTCGACTTACAAACCGTGCTTCTACATAAGAACAAAAAACAGCTGGAACGGATTAATCAGTTTTCAGTGCATTCCTATGGGAAATGCGTATTCGACTTATGAACATTTCGACTTACGAACACCATTCTAATACAGATTAAGTTCGTAAGTCGAGGCACCACTGTAGTAGTAATAGAACAAAGAGATGTCTGGATCATTGACATTGCAATTCCAGGGGATGCAAGAGTTGAAAATAAAGAAGTGGAAAAACTAACAAAGTACAGAGACCTGGCAATAGAGGTCTCTCTAGAAAAAACACACTTCAGTGGTCCCCGCAGTCACTGGGGCTTTGGGAACAATATCAAGAAATTTCACACAGTACTATAAGCAGTTGCAGATCTCAGAAATCACACCATTAGAGCTACAAAAAAATGGCAATATTAGGAACAGCATACATACTGCACTGATATTTAACAGATACTTAGGTTTTTGGTTAAAACTTGTATCTGTTTTATAATACCTGTCATGTTTTTATATTTTTTTACTGTACCTGGTGTTTTTGAATAATAATAATAATGATTTTAAGTAAGTACTTCAGAACGAGAAAGGAATTCAGATACAAAATATAAAAACAATATCAATTTAGATCCCTGAAACAGGAAAATGCAAGGTAAGCCATTTCTAATGGTTGTTGTGGGTTTTTCGGGCTCTTTGGCCGTGTTCTGAAGGTTGTTCTTCCTAACATTTTGCCAGGACAGCACTCTGTGCTCTAGTGAAGATGCCGGCCACAGAGACTGGCGAAATGTTAGGAAGAACAACCTTCAGAACACGGCCAAAGAGCCCGAAAAAACCCAGAACAACCACTAGATCCCGGCCGTGAAAGCCTTCGCGAATACATTAAGCCATTTCTGCCTGTAAGAATCACTCCACACCTCCGTGGAAGTTGATCTGGCCCCATCCATAGCAGGAACTCTGAAAGATTATCAATATGGCAAAAACAAGGTGCCTCAAACCCTTTACAAGCCTGAGTGACAGGATGGCAGAAGTACAGGCACAGGCTACATATTGCTCCCACCCTCAGAAACCCAGCATCCTTAATTTTTTTTATCTTATTTTTAAATGGGCTAAAAGAGCCCCCTTGCGCTCTCCGATGGGCACTTTCACCATGTTCTGGTGCCTTGCTTTGCTGATGTGTGTTTTTTTCCCCAAAAAAACTGGAGCTCACTTAGAACAGCTCAGGAGCCCCCAGAATTGTGAAATTGCTCTCTATGACCATGGGAGACATTTTAAAAAATAATAAAGGCAAAATATTTCGGAGATGAAGGGACTCTGGAGTAGCACCACATACTGCTGTTCCAAGAACGAGCTTATAAAGCTCCTGGAACTCTGAAAGTTGTTGATGGCTGCTGTGATACTCAGTACTTTTTAAAAACATTCTCCTTTGCTCTTCAGTCCTGAAAAGGCTTCCTGCACCACTTATCCATCAATCTGTAAAAAAAAAATTTAAGCAACTTGAATGCTGTGTTATCTTCTTTCGAACAATTCTGCTGACATAGCAGAACATCTACATGGATGGTGTCTGCAGTTTAACAGTTGCAGTAATTTATTTAAAGCCTTGACATGCTTTGGAGGACTGCCCCAGACAGTATGAGCTACCGTCAGGGTTATGGGACATGCAGCATCAAGCAACTGCATATGAGAAAATGAGATCAGTGTAGATGATATGAAGGGAAAAAAATAACCATGCAAATGCAAGAATAGCTCATACTTTTACAGACCACTAAAACAAAAAAATAAATCATACCATATGCTGGCTTTCATGGATAAGGACCACTTCCTCAGGCATGTACCTGTGTGTTTAACTTACCATATTTTTCCATTTATAAGGTGCCCCCATTTATAAGATGCCCCCCCAACTTTTCTAACCCAAAAGAAAACTTAGCTTTGAGTATTCAACCTCTGGGCTCATAATGCTCGGACATTAGGAGTCCCTGTTGAATCTGAGCCTCAGCATCAGCTGACATCAGTTCCATAAGGCTCATGACTGGAGGAAGCCAAGTCTCCTGGCTGTAGGAAGCTAAGCCTCATGATTGAAGGAAGCCTGTTTACAGAGGCAAGGCACGGGCCATTTTGTTCTCTCTTCAGCTTCCTTCTGTGTCTAAGATACCCCTCAATGTTTAGTGTAATGATTTTAGGAAAAAGTATCTTATACAGTGGTGCCTCACTTAACGAGCGCACCATTTAACGACGAATCCACATTGCGATGTTCCTAATGGCCAAAAATCGCATTGCAATGATCGGTAAGCGTTTCGCTTACCGATCTTCGCATTGCGATGTTTTAAAAACAGCTGATTGGCGGTTCCAAAATGGCCGCTGGAAGAAAAAATGGCCACCCGCAGCGTTTTTGCGTGGTTTCCTCACATACCGGGCGGCAAAAATGGCGGCCGTATGGAGGATTTCCGCATAGCAGTGAGTTTTCCCCCATAGGAACACATTAAATGTGTTTTAATGCGTTCCTATGGGGTTTTCATGGAATATAGGTGATCATGAGCAAAATTAGTCCAGGGTAAGGCTCTGAAAGCAAGGGACGTGGTGGCGCTGCGGGCTAAACCGCAGAAGCCTGTGTTGCAGGGTCAGAAGACCAAACAGTCATAAGATCGAATCCACGTGATGGAGTGAGCGCCCGTTGCTTGTCCCTGCTCCCGCCAACCTAGCGGTTCGAAAGCATGCAAATGCAAGTAGATAAATAGGGACCACCTCGGTGGGAAGGTAACCGCGTTCTGTGTCTAAGTCGCACTGGCCATGTGACCACGGAAGATTGTCTTCGGACAAACGCTGGCTCTATGGCTTGGAAACGGGGATGAGCACCGCCCCCTAGAGTCGAACACGACTGGACAAAAAAAAATTGTCAAGGGGAACCTTTACCTTTTTATGGGGTTTTTAGTCCTGCATACCGACGAATCTGGATAGCGACGATTTTTTCAGAACGGATTATCCTCGCTATGCGGGGCACCACTGTACATGGAAAAATGCGGTAATAGCCATATGTACAATGTTCAGGAGATCCTGCAGGTGGCAATCTTAACCAAACAATGCTCCTTTTTTGTTCTAAAAATACCCTCTCCACTTGACATGGCCTGCTTTGTGGTTAAGACTTTTTATTGTGAAATTGCCCTGCCTCATTCACAAAATGGGGGAGGGGATGGAGAGATTGTATTCTTTCACTCGCAACTTATTTTTCCATTCTGTCTTTTTAATTAGAAGATAATCCATTAAAAAAAGAAAAAAACAATGACATAATGTCCAAGAACGTTGAGCCACTCTGAAACACCTCTTATGCCCATTTCACACACATGAATTATACTAAAATGAATGCTGCTATCCAAATAATGTCCAAAAATTAAAGGAAAAAAACAGTAAGATCTTGGCCTTTTAATGCGAAATATATATCTATATACACATGTATGTACAAAAAGAATCATATAGAAACAAAAAGGCAATTACATTACAATGATACCAAGCTAAAATTTGTCTGGAAAAGCTGCCATTTCTTCCTTGATGCGATTTTCAACAAGCAGAATGAAGCTATTGTCTGTATTTTGAATGTTATAACTGACAAAAATCTGTTTCTTAGTCTTGCTGGCTGGAAGATAAAACAGAGGACCATCAATATTCTAGGGCAGAAAAAAGGCAGTTAAACAGGCAACCTGTAGCACTAACAGAAAAACCAGTACTGGGCCCAAAAAGCTATCACAGTGAGCAGAAATTAGTCTGAGAGTCAGCCAGCAGGGGAAGGGCAGGCACCTACTCTGTCAGCATCTGGGGAAATTCAGTGAGTTAGGTCTCTGGCTACAGAGCCAGAGGTTGGGAGCTGGATTCCCCTTGGTGCCTCCCAAGGATAGAGCCAGCCTGTGTAGCTTTGAGCAAGCTGCACTGTCCCAGGAGACCCCAGTGGAAGGCACTGGTAACACTTCTAAATACTTAGAAAATCCTGGAAGGGGTCATTATATGTTGGAATTGATTTGATGACACACAGTTATTTTATCTGTATAATGCTCTAGACATGGATTTTTTTTTTCAGTCTTCAGGATTGAAATAAAAAGTTTTAAAGAAAATCTCTTTTTCCAGAGTTCTTTCCATCTGGATGTACTAAAAGCAGGGGTGGGCAAAAGGCAGCCTTCCAGATCTTGATAGATGCCGATTCCCATCAGAGCCAGCCAACGGTGAGGCATGGTGGGAGTTGCAGTTCAGCATCTGAAGGGCTGTGTCCCCACACATAACATTTAAAAGATGTATGTGCACATACCTAATCTTTGGGCTAAAGAACTGGAGGTACTATCAGAGGCATCACCAAACAGTAAGGTAGATGCTGGAATGGAGTCCTGGAAACAAAGCAAAGGTTCAGTTAGTACTTTCTGCCCCTGTCTCCTGGGATATAATTATGTTATTATATATGCATACCTTGCTCCCCAAAGAGGAAGCAATGTTACAACAGGACACTGGACAACAAAATCTTGCTCAGTGCTTTTGCTCCAGCAGCCTAAGCAATTCAGAAGTTACTTTCAATCTCTGAGGAGCAGGTGTTGCCTCAAAACTGTGTGGCCACATTACAGGCATGTAAGCATCACACGATACTGAAATGCCTATGTACTACAACTTAGAGCACACCACAAAGTTGACTCTCCACCCTGTCCACTGCAGTCTACAGCCAAGCCCTATGATGCAATCATATCTGGTCAGGGTCAAAGACTACACAAAGACTTCAGACTCAAGGGTTTACATTGTGCATTTCCTCACATTGTAAAATCCAACCAATGAATAAATCCAGTCAACAAAGCTACCCTGAATCAATTTAAATTGAATTCCTGAGCAAGAAGAAAAATAAATTCCTTAGTCCCTCCCCTCGAGAATCATGGAGGGAAGCTCACACAAGAATGCTATCACCATCCATAGTAAAGAGTTGTCAAATAATGATGACAACATGATGACAGACCTAAAAATAAGGCGCTGAAAAAGTGGGGCTTCCCAGGGCAGAGATTGTCTTAAACTGCCCTTCCTTTAAGCCCAGGACAGATGTTGTTGTCCAACTGCAACTCTCCTGTAATCCTGTCCTACCTGCCAGCTACAGCTAATGGAGACCTCAGACAGTCCAACATATGGAGAGGAGATCAAACATTTAAAAGACATCTCATTAAAAAGCACCACCCCAATTGTTATTGGCCTGAGCCATAGAAATAACTACATCCCTACTCCCCACATTAAAATCAGAGGGTTTTTCTCCCCGATGAGCAGCGACCTGGAGAGGGGGGATTTGCTGTTTGGGTAACAGCCTATCCTCCATATTATCTTACCCAGGCTTCGTGCTCTGAAGAGGACACTCTCCCAAGTCCTCCATACAGAGCACATTGCTATAGTCTCTCGAGACTGAAGGATACCTATGATGATGAGATGCAGATTGGCTTCTGGACTACAACTCCCAGAATCCTTCAGGTAGTACAGCTGCCGGCCGGACTCTTGAGAGTTGCAGTCTAGCAACATAGATCTGCACACCGTGCTGAACTTTTTTTTATCTCTCACACCCACGCCAGCCTCTCTCCTGCGCAGATGGGTCCTCAACGTAGGGACCCACCTGCGCAGGAACCGGGGAAAGGCAACCAGCCCCACCACCATCACCACTACCGCGCCGCCCCTTCTCTCCCCGTGCTCCTCCCCGGGCGCCCGGGGGGCAAGGCCTCCGAGGCCGCCGCGTCGTCGCTGCTGGCACTCACGCGGGGGGTGCACATGGCTACGGCCAGGTTGCTGAGCTCGGGGCCCGCCCCGACCCAAAGGAAGAGGGAGTCCCGCAGGCGCATGGCGTGGAAATGCACCCGCTGCTCGCGGAGGCTGGCGCAGAAATGGTGCAGCGAGATCCTCTCGGACGGAGCCCCGACCCGCGCGGCGGCGGCGGCGGCATCCTCTCCCGGCTCCTCCGGCGGCGGCTCCTCCATGACTTGGCAGGATCTGACCGCCGGGCCAAGGGGAGGGGCTGCCGCGAGTAGGCAGGAGCAATGGATCGCCGAGCGCAGCGACAAGCAGGGCCGCTGGACGCCCCCGTTACCGCCCCCCCGGCGGGTCCTTTTTTATTTTTATTTTTTTCACTTTCAGTTGGCGCGAGGCGGGGGACAGGCTCCTCCCAAATCGCGCCCGCCGAGAGATTTCTTTAAAAATGCCTCTTTTGACCTTCTTCCGGCTTCCTTTTTTTTTTTTTTTGCCAGTTTCCAACGGGGTGGGCGACCGGCGTTGCAAAAGCACCGACAAAAAGTGCAATGCACAGGTATTCGGCATAAGACAAGCGTGTCGTCCACGGGCCTCTTTTCTGGCGGGGGAAGGCCCAGCTGGCACACATCCGGCGCACCGCTAAAACACCGCTAATAGATTTTAAAATACAGTAATAAATTTGGGTTAGGCGAGGGGTGTCCCTTCCTCCCCGCCTGCTCCCCACGCGGGCGCCCAGGACATAAACTTGCGTGAACTACAGCTCTTACAAAAGATGCGTGGAGCTGTTTCCTCGATTGAATTAGGAATTTCTTCTGAATCCAAGTTACACCTATTATTGGATAAACGTATGCTTTTATTCTGGGGCGTGAGGGGAGTGGGGGAAGGTTGGAGGAACTATGACGCAAAAAGTACCATTTGTGATCGTTAGCTGAACAATGATCACTAACAGATTTTAATTTTAATTATTTTGCCCTTTTATTTTGCTTTTTTAATTTATTTTAAATGTTGTAAGCCACCCAGCCCAGAGACATTCGGGTAGTGTGGGCGGCCTATAAGTTAAATGAATGAATGAATGAATGAATAAATAAATAAATAAATAAATAAATAAATAAATAAATAAATAAAAGTATTTGGAGCTAATAGGCATCCATCCATGAATAGCTAATTGATACATTTTGAGCAATAAAGAGCCTTTGTTCCTAATCATACCGCAGGAGCCTGCTAGTATTTATTTATTTGATTAGTGATTTCGACCATATTAAAAAGCATACAAATCACACAACATCCAGAGTAAACAGATAAAAAGAGATAAAATACATTTCAATAGTAAAATACAGTATAACAAAGCATGTACATATTTTAATTGAGTGAGTCACCCATGCAGGGAGCCCCTACTTGATCAATGTAGTGAGATCTTATGCCCATCGCCTTAGATATGAATTTTGCTCTATTGTGGACAACTTCCGTATTGGCACTCTGAAGAAAATACGAAAGTCTAAAGTTTATGTTGAGTCCGGGCTAACCCCTAGACTTTCCAAGTCAAAATTAATTGCTAATAAATTTTGACTTGAGAGAGAGTTCAAATGGTTGCTGTTTTATTTAGCTACAGTACATAAAAAAATGTGTCGGACGTCATGCCTCCAAGTGTAGGCAGAAATAACTGTGTGTTGCACAGGAATACTAGGACTTTTATAACATTGGATACACTAGGGAATCGGAGGAGAAATGGATGGTCCATGATACAAAGAAATGGGAGGAGAAATAGAAAAATAGGTGGTCCATGACCTATTGGCAGAAGGGATTGGGTTACAAAGATGCTGCAGGAGTCTCATCAAAACAGGCCATCACCCCACTCTTAAATACTTATTGACATACCAACCACGATCTCTGTATTTTGATGTCATATATAAATATTTGCCATTTTATCTCTCTCTTATGTCTGAGGAACTGGATTTTATCCACAAAAGCTTGCATTAAAATATAAGTCTTTAAGCTGCCACCACGGCTTTGTCTTTTTTAATTTTCTTTTTATATTGTTTTTTCCTGTAATGCTTGCACAAATAGGGCTCCTTCTTCTACAACTACATTTATCTCTGGTGGCTTTACTATTGACACCAGAGCTTGAGGTCTTGACATACTTGACGAAACAATATTTAAGCTGCTCTGGGTGCTGTTACGAGCACAAAGAGTAAAAATGTAATAAATAGAATCATAATAAATAATAGTATATGCAATAGAGCGATCATTTGGAATTACCAGCTTTCCCATCGTCTCCTATTGCAGTTTATTGGTTGGAGTTTTTGATCTTGCACTTCTCAACAGCATGCTTTCCCCAGTGAGTCTCCGCACAAGATTTATTGGCACTGAGTTTAGTTCCAAAACTCAGTGCTACAAAGTGACCTCATTTGGGGGTGTTTCTCTTTTTTCGCTATAGCCTAGTGAGTTCTGGAATACTCAAAAGCTTGCATGTCTTTGAGTCATTTCCATCTGAAAGATGTAGGTGAACAATAGATTTCTAGTTAAACCGGGTGAAATCCTGGCAAAATCCTACTTTAGTCCTATAAAGGGCAGAGCCCTTGAAATATATGGAAAGTTGTTAGTCACATCTAAGCAGGTGATTGCATTGACAAATAATACAGGAATTGCTCCAGTATTGAGAGGATCAATTTTCTATTATTTTCCACTGACTACATGACCTAGAGGTCAATGTGAATCAGGCTGGACCTCTTCTCCCATCCATACTTTTTCTTGCTCTGCTGCTTGGGGCTTCTACTTTTTTGCAAGCAGATGCATCCACATTGGTTCAGGCAGTGTGGATACTGATGTAGGAAAGCAGTGCAGGTGTGTGCAGGGATGCTGGTGGGGAGAGAAGCAAAGAGGAGCTTACAGAGGTGTCAGGTCTGCTTAACCAAGCACCCCTTGTCTCCAAACGCTTTCCGGGGGGGAGGTCTTGGTACTTCTTTGCAGCCGGTGCCAGTCCCCAGAAGGTCAATGCAGATTTTCCTTCTGTCTAATCACACCTCACTTAAACCCCATTGATTAAGATCCAAATTAAGTAGGACTAAGGGCATGATCACACAAAGCAAATGTTTTTACTTATTGCCTAGTTAGATTGCTGCTTAAGTTTGTGATCACATGTTGCACAGACATGATTGAAACATTTTATCAGCCAATGTTGTAACTGCAGTTTATTTCCCACTGTATGGGAGGGTTGTGTTATTTTTGTTTCAGTGGTGTTTCAATATTCCTTAGTGGCACAGCATGCGTACAAGCTCCTATCAGTTTATTTCCTTGGCAAAGGGCTTGGGTTTCTGGGTGCTGTGGTGAGGGGGAATCAGGAGACGACGTCTGTGAACTACAGTATGATCACACGCTGTCCCACCTCCCCCTGATAGCCTCTCGTTCTTTTCGCAGATGGGATGCGGCAATCGATGGGGTGCAGAGACCAGCAGCCAGGAGAGGGAGGGGGGACTCTCAAGAAAAAGTCATGTTGAAAGATGAAACAGGTCGGCTGGAGGAGAGGCCAGGAACGGGGCCCTGTAGCGGCTGGTGCACTCAGCTGTTAAAAACAAAGCTGAGCAAATGGAGCTTCCTGATCCACTCCTCATGGAAATGGAAGAAGAGGGAAGGACACAAATGAAGTGTCTCTCCTCCTCCTCCCCTCCCTCCCTCTCACTGAAGGGCATGAGCCTCGCATTCGCTCCTACAGGGTTCCCCTCAAACTGCCAACATGGGAGGCTGACCTGGAAGGGGAAGTGTCCACCTGGAAGAGCACTTAGAAGGGTCTCCTCCTCCTTTGCCACCGCCGTCACAGCATGCTTTTCACTTCCCCTGGGGGTCCTCCCACTTCCAGCTTCCAAACCAGTTGTATTGCTCAGCAAAGAGGCTACCAGTGCAATGCTTCCTCCGCCCTTGGCATCTTGTGCACGAGCTCTTCTTGCCTCCTCACCTCATCCCCCCATCCTCAAAGTTAGAAAGGTAAGACTACTGAGTCGCCCTCCTGGAAGAGTGTGCAAAGCAAACATTCCTTCCTTTTCCACCTCTGCTCCCCTTTTCCCAGCCTCCCCCACCCTCCCCAGTGCACCCTCATATTTGGAAAGACTGGCCACAGCTCCCTCCGCCATGGAGGGAGTTGCTGTTGGGTCAAGAGGAGGGTTGTAAAGCACGTGGTGCCCCCTAAAACAAGAAAGAAAATAAATCAGTACCACAGCACAGATAGACATACCAATTCAAACTGAAGAAAATTAATTGGTAACGTTAAAACACAGTGGCACCCTCGTCCAGGTATATATACCATGTAACTGTGATGCATTACAACAGAGGTACGGAAAGTATCATTAGAAGTGGGAAACATTTCCCTGGTGTGACCACAGCCAACCATTAGATTTAATTCAAAGGGTGAAACTGCTATCTGTGTCCAAATTTGTTCAAAGTAGCTGGTCCTGCTATTAACTTGTGCATAACTGCTTATAGTTTCAGCTGAGAAAAAGCAGTGGCCATAAATATGTTATTTATGGCAAATAAAATATATCAGTCTTCAAGGTGACAATCAGTCCATCTGCTATTTTTTCTGCAACAGGCAAATATGGTTGGACTGTATCTCTAGCAGTTGTTCAAAACTGGCTATGTGAACCTTGGGAATCTAGAGCTACAGTCTCCACTCACCTCAGCAAGCCCCATTGAACTCAATGATACTTTCTTTAAGCAGAGATAATTACAATTACATTGTACTCAACCTGTGTTGAAGTTGTGTGCTGGGAAGCCAGCATCATTTATTTATGCTTATCGACTGAGTTTAACTGAAGTTTCCAGATCATCTTCAAAGGCAGCTCCACACGTAATGCACTGCAGTAATCAGTGCGTGGATTACAGCACTTCAGCTATTCTCTCTAAGT
Organism: Pogona vitticeps; assembly: GCF_051106095.1. NCBI lineage: Eukaryota > Metazoa > Chordata > Lepidosauria > Squamata > Agamidae > Pogona > Pogona vitticeps. The sequence goes on along the minus strand of NC_135786.1, from coordinate 157,800,354 downwards.
AGGGTGGAGGCTGGAATATCAGCAAAAGCTGATAAAAGACATTCTCTGCTGCTAAGACATTGCACAAAGCTGACAAAAGATGCCCCACTTGGGCTTCAAGTTACAGAACTTGTTCTTGAAAGAACTTGTCCTTTGAGCAAAGAGCTAAAGCCATCTAGAGAAGGTTCAGCACTGCTTAGTAAGGTCAGATAAGCCACCTACCAACAGGACCTTGATCATGCCTGGGTTGAGGCTCAGTTTATTGGCCTTCATCCAGCCCATGAATGTGCCCAAGCGCTGGTTCAGGACAGGCGCTGCCTCACCTGCATTTGATGAAACAGATGTATATCATCAGTGGCAGGATGATGTGCCTAGGTCCAGACCTACTTATTTTAAAGTACATCCCCTCTTTTAAAACCAAGAACCATCCATTTGGAAGGTGCATCTAGAAATAATGCAATAATTTAAACCTGCCATGAAAGGTTTTGTCTCCCGATTTCTGTTTCTCAAAACCCTTCTCCAGGCATGGAGAACCTTTGGCCCTTCAGATGTTTTGGACTTCCATAATCTCCAACTATTGGCTATGCTGAGTAGGGCTCATGGAAAACCCACTATACCATTCTGAACATACCCAATCTCATCTGACTTCAGAAGCTATGCAGTAGAGCCTGATTAGTACTTCGGAGGAAGACCCTCAATTAATGTCAGATCTCTATAGACAGGATCACAAAAGAATCCTGCCTGAAACCCGAAGGAACTGCTGCCAGCTGGAGTTGACAATACTGGGCAATACAGAGTTGACAATTAAAGATGGCCAAATGTTCCTCACCCCGCCTTTGATCAAGCCACAAGGGCTAGACCTGTTGTTTTACTGTCTAGCTTTTTCCACCTATGGCGGATTGCCCGGCTGCAGCCCTACCTTGACACGGGAACGTTCACTACCTTGGTGCATGCGCTCGTGATCTCAAGATTAGACCACTGTAACGCGCTGTACGTGGGGCTGCCTTTGAGGCTGATGCGGAAACTTCAAGTGGTGCGGAATGCAGCGGCCAGATTCCTCAGTGGAGTGAGAAAGTACCAGCATATTTCTCCCATGCTGGTCATGCTGCATTGGCTGCCCATTCATTTCTGCATCGACTTTAAAGTTCTAATGCTCACTTATAAGGCCCTAAACGGTTTAGGACCTCGATATTTGGCGGAACGCCTTCTCCCACCAAGGTCTACCCGGATCACCTGTGCGAGCCAGGAGGTGAGGCTGAGGAGCCTGACGCTGAGAGAGGCCCAGAAGGAAAAGACACAAAACCGGGCCTTCTCGGCGGTGGCTCCTCACCTCTGGAATAATCTCCCTCCTGAGATTCGCGCAGCCCCCACTCTGGGCACTTTTAAAAGTCAACTAAAAACATGGCTATACATTCAGGCCTTCCCTCCAGCCAACACTTCATTTTTCTCTTTGTTCTCCCTTTATTTTTATTCTATTTTTGTATTGTGTATGTTATAATATGATTTATGTAATTCTTTGTATTATTTTATTGTTTATATTCACTGGAAGCCACCTAGAGTGGTATTTTAGGCCAGATGGGCGGGGTATAAATCAAATAAATAAATAAGTAAGTAAGTAAGTAAGTAAGTAAGTAAGTAAGTAAGTAAGTAAGTAAGTAAGTAAATAAATAAATAAATAAATAAATAAATAAATAAATAAATAAATAAATAAATAAATAAATAAATAAAATGAATAAAAGTGGTGTGTAGTAGTCTACTTGTAGTGTCAGTATAGTGAGTAGAAGTAAGTAACCTATTATGATTAATGTTGCCAAACTGGCGGTCTGAAAGGGTTTTTTACTGGATTGTTGTGCTCCATTCTTTTAAATGCGTTTTAGTACTGATTTTATTACCATTTTATCAAAAAATTTAATTACATTACATTAATTTTTGTTTAATTCTTTTTAAATCTTTGTATATTTACTGTTCTTAGCTTTTAAATATTGTCTTTTTAATGATGCAAGCTACCTTGGGTTCCTTTTAAGAAGAAAGGTGGGATAAAAATATTTTAAATAAAATAAAATATTGCCAAATGTTTGTAAGAAACTCAAGTGTAAGAGCCAATGTAGTAGAGTAGATAAAGTCTTGGATGATGACTCAAGAGATCTTGGTTCACATCCTCACTCAGTCACGGAAACCCACTGGAAGCTGGCACTGCTAAAATACTTTTAGAACATCTCACATACCTTGAAATCCGTGGTAAAGTCACAGTAAGTTGGAAGTGACTTGATGGCACACAATAACAAGAAAACCACATGCAAACACAAATTAGATGCATTAAAGTTCCTGATCATTGCCACTACTTTTGAGAACTTACTTTTTTTAAAAAGAATCAATAATATATGGTAAATCAGTTGCATCTCAGAGCATAAATATTAGACTTTAGACACAATGACTTGCTTGTCCACTAGATGGAGAACTCCTCTTATTCCTATTTGGAGAATCTGCCCATTTTAAATTTTTTATAATAAGGTTACATTACATAAGGTAATGTAAAGTTATGCAACTGTAAGTGCTTCCTCCTTAGTGTTAGCACAACTATCATGGGCACAACCTTGAGTTGTACACATATACTGTAGTTATGCAACAGGACTTTGGCCATTGGCTCTAAATTAACCTGGTGGGTTGATGGCTGCTGTTTAAATTAGTTTCTTTCTTTCATTTAAAATATTGTTATCCCCTTTCTCCTAAAAAGGACCCAAGGTGACTTCTATCATTAAAAAAGACAATATTCAAAAGCTAAAAACAGTATGTTATACAAATATTTAAAAATAATTAAATAAACATTATATTAAATACATATTAGCTTAAAACATTACTAAAACAGATTTAAAAGCAAAAAATACAAACCAAACCACTCTTAAACAGCAAGTGACTGATGGAAAACTTGCCTGAAGAGACAGGTCATTGCCTGCTTGCAGAAGGACAGCAAAGATGGGGCCAGCCTGGCCTCCGGTGGGAGGGAGTTCCAGAGTCTGGGAGCTGCAACAGAGAAGGCCCTCCTCACAAGCTTGCCTGTGAAGGTGGTGGGACTGAGCCTTTTCATTTGTCCTTTTCTTTTTTTTCCTTTTCTTTTTTCCCCCTGTAGTCCTTGCACAGACTAACATGGCTACCTCTTCTAAAACTTCATTACTCAAGGCAGATGCAGCCTTTTATGACATGCTGACAGGGAAGCTTGGGGTGAGTTTGGACCGATGCAGAAACTGATGGATCAAGTCCTTTAAATTCTCCATTTTGGTGCTGTCTACACCAATGCAAAAAGAACAAGAGCAAAGTGAATTTAAATAGGGTATTATCTTGAAGAAAAGCTCTCAAGACAGCTCCCCTAACTAACACAAGAAATATAGGAAAGATAATTTCATCATTTTAACATAGCAGCTGTTTTCCATATTCTCAGTTTTTAAGCAATGTTGCATTTAACTGAAAATGTTACAGGGTGTAAGGATGATCCTTTTTAAAATGCAGCCTTGTTTCCAAGGCTAGACTGGTTGCCTAGGAAACTGCAGAAGGCAGCGTTTGATTGAATGTGCAGCCAGAATGAGCCAGTCAGGGCTGTGGCCTGAGTTTCAATGAAGGAGGTAGGCTGTCGCTCTGGAAGGATCAGGCCTCCTAGAAAAAGAAAGCTGAAATAAATGAAGAATTATACATAAATAAAAACCAAGAGTTGTAGCAACCTCCCCAGCTTAAACCAGGGACCATGAAATTATATATCCAAGGAGTTGTATCTATTTGAAAAGTACAGTATGAAAGGAACAAACCTGGTAGGATGTCTCATTGAGAACAATAGGGAATTGCTATTAAACACAATGGGCTCTTAATATATGTGGAAAGTTGGGTTTAATTTGTTCCCTCTAAGAATGTATTGTTTCCCTTCACTGGGCCAAGAAACTGTAAGAAGGAGGAAATGCAGAAATTGTGTGAGAAAAGATTTTTTTTAAAAAAAGTAGTAGTAACAGTCATTTTAAATTAAAAGGAAAAAAACACTAATACAGCATGTATCTGGATCTTTTGACTATCATTCTGCAGATTCAGGAAAATAAATCACTTCTGTTTTCATATGAAACATTTTTTTTCATTTTGTTTAGATTTGATAGAAATACATGTGATCATAATTCTTAGTCATTCCTGAGTTGTGTGTGAAAAAAGGTCAATTTTCTGATTGTAGTTATTAAGTTTTTAAATATTCAAACAATCTTTTCAATTATTTATTGACATCACGTATTCTACATATATATCTGGAAGTGAACTCCATGCAGCTCAAGACGTGCCACAGCATTATTCTATAAGGAAATCTAAAAGGAAATCTGAAATCTGAAAATAGTACTCAACCGATTACACTGGTATATCTTTCTCATTCTTCTCACACATGTTTATACAGTTGTCCCTATCCAGGGACAAAACTGAGAGCCATGGTAAGGAAGATACAGTTAGCAGCTGTTCTTATCCTAGACTTGTCAACTCGGAAAGAAATTCCAATGACTTCAGTGGGTTTTATTCCAAGCAGCCAGGTAAATGTGTTGTACAGTGGGGTCTCTACTTAAGAACTTAATCCGTATTGGAAGGTGGTTCTCAAGTTGAAAAGTTCTTATGTTGAATCTGCATTTCCCATAGGAATGCATTGAAAACCATTTAATCCGTATCCACTCTTTTCCGTCCATAGAAACTACAGTGGAACCTCTACTTAAGAACTTAATCCATTTTGGAATGGTGTTCTTAAGTTGAAACGTTCTTAACTTGAAGCAAAATTTCCCATAGGACTGGACTGAAAACCAATTAATCCGTTCTGGCTGTTTTTTTGTTATGTAGAGGTGCGTTCGTACATTGAAGTTAATACGTACTCTACCACTAGGGGGAGAATTTTTTTTTAACCTAAGATGACCTAAGGTTAAAAAAAGAGCAGGAAAGGTTTTTTTTTTTCCTGTTCTTATCTTGGATTTCTGTTCTCAAGTAGAAGCAAAATTTAGCAAATGGAGCTGTTCTTAAGTAGGGACATTCTTAAGTAGAGACCCCACTGTAATTGTTACGTATGTTCAAAGTGCCTCCAACTTCTGGTAACTTTACGAATAAGCTATTTGTCTGTCTCCAAAATGTCCTGTCCCCAATGTCCTTGCTCAGCTCAAGTTTGTGGTTCTTTTAGGAAGTCAATCCATCTCATATTTGCTCTTCCTCTTTTCCTGCTGCCTTCCACTTTTCCCACCATTTTTGTCTTTTCCAGAAAATCCTGCCTTCTCATGATGCGCCCAAACTACAACAGCCTTGGTTTCATCATTTTTTTGCCTCCAGAGATAGTTAAGGCTTGATTTGGTCTAGAACCCACTTATTCATCTTTCTAGTGGTCCACGGTATCTGCAAAGCTCTCCTCCAGCACCACATTTCAAACAAATCATTCCCCCTTCCTCTAAGTGTGTATGTGATTGCAGAGGCACGTAAAAACTTCAGAGACATTGTTCTCAATGAGACATCCTACCAAGTTTATTCCTTTTATACATTTCAAATAGATACAACTCCTTGGACATATAATTACAAGGTAACAGTGGAAAACTGTAACAGTTGGAAGGAGATATTAGTTGGCCCTCACTAAGACTTCAACATTTAGTCTACAATCCTGTTCTTATTTACCTGGGAACAGAATCACTGGACTCATTTGGACTTTTTTTTAGTGGATATGCATAGCATTACACAGTGAGTCAAGCTGTTAGACTAAATTTCCAGTAGACAGATATTATCTTCAAAGAGAAATGTATGCGTGCAGGTGGGCGGGAGTTAAGAAAGAGTATCCCATCTGAGCGGAACAATCAATACATAGCAGTATTGAGCTGTATAAGAAATGAGGCACCAGAGAGGCAATTATTCAGTGACTATGGATGGAATAAAGAACATTTCCAGAAAATTATACTGTTGGAATTTTAAAGCAGCAAAGCAGAGATTTGCTGCTTTAAAAAGAACCATATTGAGTAACATATGGAAATCTTGATAATCAAGACCTCAAAATATAAAACACCAATCTTGTACAAACCATTTTGGTGTATAAAACCAGATAAGATCCAGACTTAGCCATAAAGTTCTTTGAGTGACCTTGAGCCATTCCTCAATTCTCACCCCAATTAGCTCAGGGAATTATTTTAAGCATAAGAAATAAAACTGTGAAGACTGCAAAGATAAAATGGGGATGAGGGAACCATCAAAGCATATATATATAAAAGTAAATAGTGGTTGAGCTCTTAAGGAGTGGGGGAGGGGGTTGAGGCATTACATTTCAGATAACGAACCACCCGATTTTATTTCTAAGCCAGTCCCACTGCATTCAGTGAGATTTAAACGCACGCACACCAGCCGAGATTTATTTGAAAGCCAAGATCCATGGTCTCTAGTAATCGCTGCAAAGTAATTTATCTTTATGTACGGTTACATTCAGTGGGTTTTCTTCCTTCCAGATGAACACGCCCGAGATCAGCATTTAAGAGTTATGAAACCCATAGCACAAGTGTTTGAACACCACAGAGGAGCAGGGAAAGGGGAAGAATAACAAGTTTCAGATCAGCTTCTGTTCGCTGAGAAACACCGGTCTGGAATCCACCAGATAAAATTCAGAGTTGTATCTGAATTAGCTTGGCCACCCCCCCGCCCTTCTCTAGACAAATGTACCACACAGATCATCACACTGTTGCCATCACCCGCACCATCCTCCCAAGCCTGATCTGCGTCTGTTCCCGCGGGTGGGAGCAGGAGAGTTCGGAGGGGCAGGATTTCCCCTCCTCATGACGACCCGGCAGCCCGATCTGGCAGAAGCCAGCCGGCAGCCCTGAGTCACGCACACACACACATGCACACAGAGAGCGATTCTATTTCTCTAAAGCAGCTGCTGGCTGCGCTGCAGGAAATGTAGCCCGTTTCCCCCTAGAATACGGTAAGCGGTTTGACCTCATCCGTATCCAGAACACATCAGACGAGAGCAGGAGCACGGACGGAGAGAGGAAAGAGAAACCGAAGCAAAGGGGTGGAAGAGGGGAGAAGAGCAGTCAGCATTAGGGCTCACTGCCCATGAACGCCGAGAGAGAGAGAGAGAGAGAGGAGGGGGCGATTATGCACAACGCCTTCTGTGTTTTTGGTCAACGGAATGTAAACCTCTCGGATCCCAAAAAAATCTTTTTTGTTGTTGTTTTGTTTGTTTTTTTGAGGCAGGAGATAGCAGCTTTTTCATTTATTCCTTTAATGAGTTTTCTGGCGTGAATCCACCTTCTCCCCCTTCGGTACCCCAACATGATAATAAAGTTTGGCTTGGTTGTCATTTTGAGGTTTATGGGTTTAAAGCGGGGGGGGGAAGGGGCGTGTTGGGGGGGACGCGAGGGTTGATCCCCGATTATTTGAAGGCTCGCAATTCAGGATATGAAAAGGGGGCTTCTGGCTTTCTTACAAATGCGATCCTATGCGGTTTGCTGTCTTTCTGTCCACCCGCAACGGATTTGCACGCAAGTCATCGCTCATCCAGCCAAGGAGGGTGTTCGAATTACCCATTTTTCCTTGCCCAGATTTGACCCCCCCCAAGAGGCCCGATCAGGCAGAACCACGGGGATGGGTAACGGGCATTCCCCCAAGCTACCAACTCCTGGCTGCCATCATGGGGGGGGGGGGCACTTACTTCCGGGAAGCCAAAAGGCAATAGCTCGGATTGAAGAAACGGAGGGGATCTCATCTGGCAGGACACCCCCACCTACCCACCCCCGGGTTCGAGCCCCGAGTGACTCCTTTCTCGGCGGGGCGGGGCGCACGTGGCGAGGCAAGAAGCGGCTCAACTGCGGCAGGGGCCCCTCCCCGACGCACGGCCACCTTTGCGGCTGCAAAAAGGGGCGGGTGCTCCTCGGAAGAAACAAAAGGATTGCGGGAGGGGGGAGAGAGAGAGGACGACCAAGGGCGCGGTTTCTGCCACTGTCGAGGGATGCGGAAGCCCAATGCAGCAGCAGCAGCAGCAGCAGCGTCGCCCCCGTCCCTCCCCACCCCTTCTAGTTCCACCGACTAGCTCCACATTTTCTTCCCGGTGGGAGCCGAGAACAAAGACTTTCTTCTCCCGGCTGGAAAAGAAAGAAACAAGGCCCAAGACGCAAGTGCTAAATTCCCAGGCAGCGAGCCTTGGGGTCAAGGCCAGATTCGTAGCGGAGCAAGCCAGGAGGAAAAGGGAGATAGTTTTCTCTCTCTCTCTCTCTCTCACACACACACACACATACATATACGCGTACGTTCTCCCTCCCTCCCTCGCCTCTTGCTCGCAGGGTGTCCTTGACGAAGGCAGAAAAAAAACAAAAAACCGCCTAGGACTGGCGGACAAGGAAGGAGAGGCGAAAGGGGATCCAGGAATGGATCAGAAATAGAAACCTCGGAACAGAAGGTTTCCATGGGGGGCGGGGAGTCTAGTCCTTTTTTGTTAAGGTTCCCCCCCATAGGAAAAAAAGTGCTCTGTTGTCAGTGCTGCTCTTTTGTCACGGTTCTCTGCTCTTCACAGACGACGATGACAACGACGACGGCTATTTGTCTTTGTTGTGATGATGATTTTATTATTACTTTCCCGGCGCCCTTCCTTATCAGCAAGCCAAGCTTTCCTGGCCAAAACGTCAGGAAGAACCACCTTTCAGAACACGGCCAAAGAGCCCGAGAAACCCACAACAACCATCAGGACCCGATTCACTTCTCAAAATGAGGCTGTTCTTAAAAAGCAAAGAACAGGGCCCGAGGGGGGGGGGGAGAGAGATGGCAACCCACCCTCTTCTCGCCCCGGTCGCCGTCTAACTCCAGGCTGGCCCTCCCTGGAAGGGTTTGCTTTGCTCCGCCCCGCCCGCATACCCCCCCCCCCAAATTCAAGCAGCTCTTCTGCTGGTCGGTGCTCTTTTTAGTGCGTGGGTGCATTTGGGGGTGGGAGGGGGGGAAAGGAATGGCCCTGAGACCCAGCCCACTTCTCCGTCCGCATTACATCACCCGAAGCGCGGAGGCTGGAGGGGGATGGAAGGGGCGGGGTTTCGGCTGCAAAAAGGGCGGGGCCCGAACCCTGCCCGTATAAAAGCAAAAGCCCGGGTGGGAGCGCTCTCTATTGCCAGATAGCGGTGCTCGCGGGGACGGGGCGTCAGCCAGGAGGCAGAACCGGCTAGTGAGTGGGTGTGAGCCCGAAGTGAAGCCCTCGCCATGCGTGAGATCGTACACATCCAGGCGGGCCAATGCGGGAACCAGATCGGAGCGAAGGTATCTGGTGGAGTGGGGCAAAGGCGCGCGGAGGGGGGGGGTCCCTCTGTTGTTGGAAGTGCCACGGTGTGGGTGTGTCACTGAAGTGGCCTCTTTTGTCTGTTGGGTCGGTGTTTTTTTTTTTTTAATACCCTTAGGGAAAGAACGAATGCGGGAAAGCTACGCAGCTGCCCAGTGTTTTTTTCGATCTCTAGGGGCTTTTTAAAATTTTATTTTTAAACGTCTCTTCGGTTCATAAAGAGCATGTACAGTATTGTGTTGGAGATCTTTTCCTATGAATATATAGGAACAAATGTGGCAGAAATGGGACCTTGAAAGGCGTGCAGAAGGGGGTCAACGTTGCCTTTTGTATCGTCGCTGCTATATATTGTGAATCATGTTCTTTTTTGGGCATCGGGATCCTTGTGCAAAGAGGCATAATCGGAGTTTTTTTTTCTTTCGACAAAATAAGGGTAACTCGGCCACACCCTCATTCACACACCCATCACTAGTGCCTACTAGTAAACCCAGGGCGTTAATAGCCTTCCGGCTAACTGGGTACTACGAGTCTCCTCCACGGGCTTTTTACCTTTCACATCAAGGTGCAGGAGACGGCTTTCCTTTCGGAGACCTTTACAGGTGAATCTCTCTAAAGTCGCGTTGATGGTCGCAGTCCTAGGCAGGTGTGTGGCACGGAACAGAGAAGCAGAAATGTTACACTTGCTTAAAAATGCCCAGCGCTGTTTTGCCCCTACAAGTAATCTGGTCATCTACCTGGGGTGGTGCGATCCAAAGGGGCAACTGTGTTACACTGCAGGCAAATCTGGGCTTTCAAATGGACCTGTGCTTTAGAAAGCCAGACACATGACAGAGCCATTTTTCTTGATTGGGGGGGGGAAAGCAAATCAGTCTCCCCACACCCCTATCTAAAAAGAGTGGAAAGCTTGCCTGGGAAACATTGCACCAATATGGGTGTTTTCTTGGTACTCTCAAGGTAATCTGCCCTTGGGTAATAATAATTGTGTGCTGTCAAGTTGATTCTGCCCTTGGTTAGATGGGAACAAAGGTGGATTTCTCAGAATTCATTTTATAGCTGTGGGAGTGAGAGAGAAATTCTAGTCCAATGTTGCACCTGCAGATAGGGAATCAGGAGGCAATAGCTCTTCCTTTTCCCTTAATTTGGGATATTAAGGGGAGAGACATTGTGTTGTGTGAGAAACCACTGTGCCCTCCTTTTTTAAAAATCTCCGCCCTGCAAGCCTGCACAAAGGACTCTATGATCGTTTTAATTGTCATAATTAAAACTGGATAAAAGGAAGCGGGGGAATTGAGTCTGATATCTTAAGGTATAAAACATGGGGGTGCAGATTCATCCCTTATCTGAGCCCGACATTACGGAAAGAGAACAAAGAATTTAGTGGCACCTTACAGGCTACCAAGGTTTCTTTACCATGAGCTTACAAGGGGTACAGCCCAAGTCAGCAGGTGCACAGAATCTGAAATGGTCGCAAATAATGGGGGCTGATGTTGACAACAGCATAAACTAAATAAAGCTTAATTAGTTTTTAAGGTGCCACAAGACTCTTTGTTGGTTTTGCTGCAACAGACAAACATGGCTGCTCTACTGGAAATTTATCAAAAAAAAAGATGGGGGAATCATGAGCATTTCTCATAGGTATCCCCCCCATTTTCCTTTCTATGCAAGTACTGGGGGAAAAATTGATTTATTACTGTAAATTGGGATTTTAAGGAATAGCCATTTCTGGATGGCTGCATACTTCTGTCTGAACTGTGCTGTATTGTGCCTTGAATTGCTGCCTGCTTCAATAGAGCTGGAGAGGAGTAGGTGGGTGGGTCTGTCTACTTCAAACAGACACTTTTTGTTGGGAAGCCAGTATGGCCCTGACAGGAGAATTAAGGCGAGGCATGATGGCAGTGGCATGTGATGGCTCAGCCTGTTTGGTATTTGGAAGGCAGTTGCTAATAGCCCTCAAAATTCCCGTTCCAGTTCTGGGAAGTCATCAGCGATGAGCACGGCATTGACCCCACCGGCAGCTACCATGGAGACAGTGACCTGCAACTGGAGAGAATCAACGTCTACTACAATGAAGCAACTGGTAACCTACAAGCACCACTATAACAACAACAAAAAGCAGATAATCTATGTTCTGCAAAATCTTACATTTAGAGAAATTACACTCTTTGTACTGAGAGCATAACGTGACAAACCCTGACAAGGCAGACCCTTTAAAGGCTGCTTTAAACCCTTGGCAAAGCTTTTTTAATGCCTGCTTAAAATTCAGGCCCTTGTTTTCACCATGCTGTTCCCTTTAAATCTGCACCTCCCCCCTTTTATCTGTCTGGAGAGTTGCTGTGTCTCTCCAGTGAATAGTAATGAGGTTGCCAAGAGTGTAGGGAGCTGCTTTGTGCTGAGCAAAATCTGCTGACAGCAGGTCTGTGATGCCAGCTTTTCTGTCTCTCTCTCTCCTGCAGGTAACAAGTATGTTCCTCGTGCAATCCTTGTCGATTTGGAGCCTGGAACGATGGACTCGGTCAGGTCTGGACCTTTTGGGCAGATCTTTAGACCTGACAACTTCGTCTTTGGTACGTGTTTCAGGATGGCCACAGGGGTACCCTGAAATGGGTTGTCTAAGCAAGGCTGAAATGCTTAATGAACTGATCAGTGGTAGCTGGGCAACGGAGGAGAGCTTCACAGGGAAACACCCACTGGGATAGAGTTGGTATAACATTTGCTGTAATGAACAAAAACCTGAAGTCATATTCTTGCAAAGTTGGTCAAATCCTGTAGGCTAAACAGCTTGGTGACTAATTTTGAGGGACATTAGTCCACCAATGTCATCGGTGTCTTAGTGCATAAAAGTTAAAATTACTCATTTTGACATGCAATGTAGTTTTAATTAGGATCATGAAATTACTTTAAATAATAGGTATGGTTACTTGAATCAACTGATTAACTCAACTGACACGGCTTCTGTTTCAAGGTAGTGGAAAAAGAGAGGTTTGTTTTACCTATTGATATTTTAAAAGCCAGTGCTTTCTGATTAACACAATGCACTTTGGATATAAGTTTTCAAGCCAAGATTGAACACATATGTCTATTTGGGAGGGCTTTAAGCTGAACTGGAAGAGGGAGAGAGACACAAGCACAGAGTTAAAGATAGATGAAGCCGTACTCACAATATGAGGAACAGACCAAACTGTTCAGATGAGGGTCAATAATAGTAATATTCATTATAATGTACAAAGACAATCAGGCCACAAACCACAAAATCTCCGGTGTCTATATACAAATACCAGGAGTATGGGAAACAAACAAGAACTGGACATTTTAGTTCAGGAAGGCAAATATGACTTAATAGGAATAACTGAAACTTGGTGGGATGACTCCCATGATTGGAATACAGCAATTAAAGGATATAAATTGTTCAAAAGAACAGAGAATAGAAAGGGAGGTGGAGTTGCAATATATATAAAAAATATGCATTCCTGCACAGAAATACAGGAGGAGGAGATTGGCTGTCCCTTAGAGAGCATCTGGATCAATCTAGTTGGAGCAAAAAGCCAAAGGAACATGTTAGTTGAAGTCTACTACTGGCCACCCAATCAAGGAGAGGAAGCCAATGAAACGTTTGAAAAACAAATTGCAAGGATGCCAAAGAAACACAATGTAGTAGTGATGGGAGATTTCAGTTATCCAGATATCTGTTGGGAGGCAAATTCTGCAAAGTATGGTCCTTCCAAGAAATTCCTGGCTTGTGTGGATGATAATTTTCTACTACAAATGATGGAGAAAAAAACTAGAGGACTAGCTATCCTTGACTTGATTCTAACCAATAGAAACGACTTGATGGAGGAAGTGGCAGTTAGGGCAACTCTGGGTGAGAGTCATCATGTTCTACTAGAATTCTTGATTCCAAAGGAAACCAAAACAGAGTGTAGCCACACACAAATGCTGGTTTTTCAAAAAGCCAGTTTTCATAATCTCAGAACACGGATGAGTAAGGTCCCATGGCAGGAGATCCTAATAAGAAAAGGAATCCAAGAAGGGTGGAAGTTTCTTAAAAAATAAATTCTGAAAGCATAACTGCAAACAATTCCAACCCAAAAAACAAAAAGTGGGAGGCAGCAAAAAGGGCCAGTGTGGCTTCATAAAAAGCTCAGGGAGGAGCTGAAAACAATCAAACAAAAAGGACATGTATAGGAGGTGGAAAAAAGGCCAGGTCACCAAGGAAGAGTACAGACAAGTAATAAGGAAATGCAGGGATGGCATTAGGAGAGCAGAAGCTGAGAATGAACTGAGGTTAGCTAGAGACACTAAAAGCATTAAAAATAATTCTTCAAGTATGTGTGAAGCAAAAGACAAAGAAAAGAAATAGCATTACAGCTACTCAATGAAGATGGAAAAATGATAATAGATGACAAAGAAAAGGCAGAGGCGCTTAATTTCTATTTTAGCTCAGTCTTTTCCCATAAGACAGAATATGAACTTCCAAACAAATTGGAAGTGCAAGTGGGGGGGATAGGATTGCAGCTGGAGATTGAGGAACAAATTGTCAAGGAATACCTTACCACCTTGAACGAGTTCAAATCTCTAGGGCCAGATGAACTGCATCAAAGAATACTGAAGGAACTGCCTGAAAAACTCTCAGAACCACTGTTCATTATTTTCTTGAAATCATGGAAAACAGATGTCAAGACATCTGAGAGTTGTAGTCCAAGAACATTTTGGTTGCCAAGCCTGGGAACCACAGATAGGAGACTTGAGTGTGGGTTTTGTTTTAACTCAGGTTGTACATTTATATTATTAATTTAATTCAGATACTCAGTCACAATCAGTCATCACAGACACTGCTGCACTCTTCTCACTGAATCTGTCCCACCTTTTGTAACTCCTCTTAGATATCGCCTTCTGTTTCCTGTATCACAGTGCCTGCCATCCAGCACTCTATTCTGACCTTTTCATGTTGAACTACAAGGTCTCAATGGGAATTCTAGCATTTGCCTGAATGTTCGACACATCCTTAGGCAAAGGAGAGCTGCTTTTAGACTCTGGAATTCCCTTCCACAGGAGGTGAGGTTAGTTGCCTCCCAACTGTTCTTCAGCTGTCAGACAAAGACTTTTCAGTCATATTTTTGGGCACTGATTGGTTGCAGATAAAACTTTTAAGAGGGAATCTAAGCTTTTCTTCTTTACAACAGGCATGGGCTGATTCCTTGATAACATGCACAGTCTCTTGGAAATGGCATTTGATCTGTAGGTTGTAGGACAGGTTCCTCATAGTTATCTCAGCGCTAGATTAATTATAATTCCCGCACACATGCACAATCTGAACACAGTCTCACAGGTATCATAAATAGTGCTATATTTATATGCAGTACTGCCTTGATATTCAAATAAATATTTGGAGAACATAGCAGTTAGTACCATTTTCATTTCCAAGAAACTACTGCAAAATGGTTTCCATTAAAAGGCCCTCAAGACAAAGTCAACCTGGCATATAAATTTCCACAGAGAACATACTGGATAACAGGCTATTAGCATTTTCACTACACTAGTCTACCACTTGGAGTAGGCTTCATTATGTTGGCTACTACAATTATTCATGATTCAACCTTCTTCTTCTGCTTCCATTAGGCCAGAGTGGTGCTGGGAACAACTGGGCCAAGGGGCATTACACAGAGGGAGCTGAGCTGGTGGACTCTGTGCTGGATGTGGTCAGGAAGGAGTCGGAGAGCTGTGACTGTTTGCAGGGTTTCCAGCTCACCCATTCCCTGGGTGGCGGCACAGGATCCGGGATGGGCACGCTCCTTATCAGCAAGATTAGAGAGGAGTATCCCGACAGGATCATGAACACCTTCAGCGTCATGCCTTCCCCCAAGGTGTCAGACACAGTGGTGGAGCCCTACAACGCCACCCTCTCGGTTCACCAGCTGGTGGAGAACACCGATGAAACCTACTGTATTGACAATGAAGCGCTCTATGACATCTGCTTCCGTACCCTGAAACTCACAACCCCGACCTACGGGGACCTCAACCACTTGGTCTCGGCCACCATGAGCGGAGTGACCACCTGCCTCCGGTTCCCTGGACAACTGAATGCCGACCTTCGCAAGCTGGCCGTTAACATGGTGCCCTTCCCCCGCCTGCATTTCTTCATGCCCGGCTTCGCTCCTCTCACCAGCCGCGGCAGCCAGCAGTACCGGGCCCTGACGGTGCCAGAGCTCACCCAGCAGATGTTTGATTCCAAAAACATGATGGCAGCCTGCGACCCCCGCCACGGGCGCTATCTGACGGTGGCGGCCATCTTCCGGGGGAGGATGTCTATGAAGGAAGTGGATGAGCAGATGCTGAACGTCCAGAATAAGAACAGCAGCTACTTTGTGGAATGGATCCCCAATAACGTGAAGACGGCCGTCTGCGACATTCCCCCGAGAGGCCTCAAAATGTCTGCCACCTTCATCGGCAACAGCACGGCCATCCAGGAGCTGTTCAAGAGAATCTCCGAGCAGTTCACAGCCATGTTCCGACGCAAAGCCTTCTTGCACTGGTACACCGGCGAGGGCATGGATGAGATGGAGTTCACGGAAGCAGAGAGCAACATGAATGACCTGGTCTCCGAATACCAGCAGTATCAGGACGCCACTGCGGATGAGCAAGGGGAGTTTGAAGAGGAAGGCGAGGAGGATGAGGCTTAGGCTTGGAGCTGGTGGAAGACAGTGAGGCCGGGGTCTGGGGTGAGGTCTGTTCAGCTGTACTCATGCATGCTTTTTCAATTATACTTGGTGCTTTTCACTGTTGCCTCTGTCAGCAGTTTTGTAACTTCACTCTTTATGTAACAGTAGTTGCAAACAACTTCTGAAAAAGTCTTCTGTTTAAATGTCTGGTCTCAAACATAAAAGGCATTTGTGTTTCACAATTGTGTCCGGAGTCGTTTCTCTCTCTCAGAATATGGCCCAAAAGTATTTTAGTTGATTTACTGTAGGTGACTTTGACATGTGAAATGCAATCCCCCTTAAGTCAGCCAATAAAATGTGCGTAAACATTTTCCTTCCAAAAAAAAGTCTGTGTTATATACCTTTCACAAATAAACAAGAATAATTATCAAAAATGTTTTTGTTTAAGTAGCAATTAATTGTCTATTTTTGCCACAATATATTTTCTGAAATGAATGTTAAATTCCCCTTATGGTGGTAGCACCTTAATATATTTGCAACAAAATGCTGTGGTTCTGCATTCTTATTGCTGTTAATCATCTCAAGCTATCCATCTAGCTAAGAAGTGTGTCTTTTGAAAAGCATGTTTTAAATAGGGCATAGAATTTGTTTATATATGTGCTGATAAAGCAGAGTTTGGCAACATGCTACTCCTGAGATGCTCCCGGCATTCCTCATGACAAGTTAAGTCTGTTAGGGTTGATGATATTCATTGCCTAACAACATAAGAAGGGCCACATTGTGCCCACTCTAAGGGTGAACTGTGCTCCCAGCATCCTCTCAAATAGCAATTTGGGTATAGAAAAAGTTGTGGCTGCTGTTGCATATTTTGGGAGAGCTCTCTTAGGCTATCTCTTTTATTAGCAGATTAAACAACAGTTAGCAGATTAGACAACAGTGGTGCTCTCTGTGAGCCTTTCAGTTCATCTTGTTATTCTATCCTGTTCACTGGACTGATCAAAAAGGCAGAAGTCTGAGCTTAAAATAAAAAAGGTTACTAAGTTTACTTAAAATATATATTTGACTGGAAAGCCTATCCATACTATGTATCAGATGTGTTCAGAGGCAGAACACATAGCTTGGGGGAGCAGAGCCCACTCTCAAGGAAGATGTTAACAGCTTGAAGGTTAGAAAAGATGCTATATGTGTGAGAGAAAACAGGAAGTGGTGGATCTTTATCTTTTAGGGGAAGCTATAGGACAATAAAAGACTGCCAGTGAAAAGCACAGATCAAACCTGCTGTTATACACACACATATACACACACACACACATCTTTTAATGAGTTAATCAGTGTAAACTTGCCTTCAAATTAGACAGCCACGTCCTCAGCCTAAAACCAATAGTTTTAGGGGGATGAAAAGTGTAATCGCAAGACAAGACCTGGCCTGCTTTCTCTAGACTTTATCATGGGAAAGTAGAGGATTGTACTTGGCAGTGGTAAGCCCAAGGCTTGTTATCAAACTGCTGCGTACATTTTGAAATCCTGCAGTTGCCGAGGGGTGTATTTTGCTGGCGTGATATACACACACTATCCATTTTAAGCAAGGGAGCTTAACATCCAGGTCTTCGGCACAGCAAATTATTTGCTATCATACAGTCTTCCTGTTGTATAGTCAGCTAGGAAAAAGGGTTGGAGGAGAAGGTGCAAGATTTTATCATATACCTATGCTGTGCTAGGGGAAAGGCTGGGGATTCTATGCATCTAGATTCAATATCTAGCCGAAATCTCCAGTAATGGCTGGCATCCTAGTGGTAGTTGTGTAAGGTCTGCATATCTTGCTGCAGCTAACCGCAACTAATTTGTGAGGGGCTGAAACATATTGGTTGTACAGCTTGGCGCACAACACACATGTACTAGCACTTAATCACTTAGCCACAGCAAATTGTGCATTTACCAAAAGGATCCTGGCAATTAACATGTTCTGTATTGGAAGGGAATCGAATAATATATTTCTTTAGAAAACAGAATATTTGTGTCACAAGTTCTAACCAAGGATAAAAAATGTGTCACATTTGTGGGTCTGATGTGCTATGTCAGATTTGAAGCCTGCAACCTATAGAGCAAGTGGGTTGGCCTGAAAGATACTAGCCATTAATGAGTAGGTATTTTCCTGTGACCCCGTATGATTTCAGTAGCTTCTGTCTGATTGTGTGCGGAGACAACAGCATAATATCATTTTGCATTCAATTAAAATACAGGAGGTATATCTCACTGAATGTCAAATAAGGAAATATATGAAGGCAAAGATTTGAAAGACCTTTTCAGATGGGGATGCCCCCTCTTATGTTTTAACAAATTAGAGGGTTTTCCCCCATTTTGGTAAAGAAAGCTATTTTCTGCAAGAGCTCTGAAAGTCCTTCATTTCAATTTATTCATGTTTGAAAGTGATAGCCAGCATTTCCTTGACTCATAGAATTCACCAGACTCTGATCCCTAAAGTTTATCATGCAAGAATAAAAGGGGCCTGTCAAGGCCAATATCTGTGAACGGGACCTCTCTGAGGAAACTGGCCTTCTACTGAAGACATATGCATGGCGGTAAATTCATACAGGGTAGCAACAGGGAACTTGACTGTCCAGATGTTTTAATCTATAACTTTCACCAGCGTTTACTATAGACAGGCTGTGGCTAACCTTGCTCCTGGTATAGGACAAAGATGGTCTAGTCCAAATTTGGACCCCGTGTGGTGTAGAAAATAGAGTGATGGATTAGGAACCAGGGCACCTGAATTTGCATCCCCACTCAGCCATGGAAAAGAGAGGGGTTGGAACTGGTAAAAAACACTCCTTAAATATCTTACGTATCTTTCTAGCCCAAACTGGGTTGCTGTAAGTTGGGTCTGACTTGACAGCACAAAACAAAACTGAATGAGCACAGGATCAAAATCAATACTTTGAATGTGGGTCAGAAATACACAGGTAGCCACTGCAGCTGGTTACATGTGTTAGATAAGCCAAATATTTTGACTAGATTATTCACAGGTTTAGTCTAGTCCCTGTGTTCAGCAATCATCCTTTATTAAATATTCTGATGCATGCTGGGATGGTGACAAATCCTACTGAATTCAGTGGGAATGAATGGATCTACATGGATTGATCTGCAAATCCTGCTCCTGCCTGTCTTCTGGGTTGATGCACTCCCATTAACTAATGAGCATGTACTGCTAGGGCTGCTTTGGAACCAAGAAAATGTAACTATTGGGCATGTGAAGGACAATGGAAGGGCATGCGGAAAGAAGGAAAACCAGAAAAAATGGGGGGAAAGAACAAGGACAAGAAAAGAGGAGGTCAATAAGAAAAGAAAACCAGAGAAGGAAATTAAAAACTAAGGGGAAAAGGAAAATAAAATAAAAAGTAAAGCCGAAAAGGAAGTATAGGCCCAAATGAAGAGGAACTGTAAATTGCCTTGGGTCCTTTGTTAGGAAGATGGTGGGGAAAATATTTTAAATTAATAAAAGTAAACAAGATGGACAGAGCAAAAACCAGTAAACAAAGCAATGAAAAATAATGGCTTTCTGCTGCACCAGGAGGCCAGTATGCGGGAGCAGGAACGCCACTGGCAAAACAAGCACCTGCTGCCACCTCTGTTTCTCCTTCCTAATAATTAGCATTTCACAGAACACATGCACAGTACAGCAACCTGGATCATGGAATCAAGACAGGAATAGGGGAGGAATGGAGGCAAGAGCATCGTTGTGTTCAGAACATGGAGATGTTCCTTTCTTTCCAGGATCTTCTAGCCATCATATCCATTGGTAAAATGGGCTGATATAATACTCCCATTGTTTATTCCTTTTTCTACTCTTTTTTTTATTTTTCCTTTTTGAATTAGATCTGTGTGAAGAGGCAGGAGTGCCAACTGCAGAATAATATTGCGAATTTGAAAGTGTAATCCATAAGAGTTTATGGATTGCCCAAGGCCTGTACTCAGCACCAGTGTTCTTTTAACCTTGAAGGGAGTTCAGGCAGTTCCCAAGAATTCCACATTCCACAATATGAGCCATGGAGGCAAGTGTGGAGACACAGCTGTGGGGAAGAAAGGGAAGAACATTTAGGAAGACAAGACCTAAGGCATATTGAAATCAGGTTTTTTGATTGCAGAGTTGACAAGAGTTCCTGCACCTGCTGCTACCGTGTTTCCCCAAAAATAAGACAGGGTCTTATATTAATTTTTCCTCCATAAACACATTAGGGCTTTTTTTCAGGGGATGTTTTTTTTTTTTTTTCATGTACAACCATCTGCATTTATTCAAATAGTCACGTCATCTTATTCTGGTTGCTGCAGAATAATGGAGGGTGGGGTTTTACTTAACTGGGGCTTTTTTTGGGTAGGGCTTATATTACCAGCATCCTGAAAAATGATACTAGGGCTATCTCACTTGGCTGGCTATTATTCCTGCTTTCCATTATGGGTTGTAAGGGTGGGGGCGGCCTCTGGGGCATCAAAATGGTCTCTGTTGCTTGGGAATCCAAAAGGAGTCCCCTCTGGAATGTGAAGAGCCAATGTGAGGGCCCACATTCAATACTGAAAAATTCTAGACCCCATGGTTTCAAGATCAACTCTCTCCTTCCTCCTCCATCCTATGTTATTGTTGTTGTTGTTGCAACATCTTGCCTGATGAAAAGCTGTAAGAAGTCCCAAAGCTGTCCTTTCTGTGGTTGGCCTAATGAAAGATGTTTCCACAATATGAATTTTACGAGTCCTTAGCACCACAACATGACTACTTCTGCTTTTTAAAAATTGAACCCTAGGCTGTAACCAAGGCCTGTCCCTAATTAATGACCTTCCTCATGGATGGAATCACTCATATCCCACGCCCACTTTTTCGTCAGCGCGGGAAGAAAAGCAAGAGGACCCGTTTCTGTTTTTCTCCCCCCCCCCCCCGCCTTCTCGGGCCGGAGACGATGAGCTCGCGGCGCCCCTTAAGCCCCGCCCCTGCTCCGGCCGGGCGTCCTCGTTTGTGTGAATGGGAAAAAGGAGGCGGAGCCTAGTGCTCCTCGCTCTTAAAAAGAACATCCCGGAGGGAGAGGCGCGCCTGTTCCCAGTTGCTGGTGAGAAAGGAGTAGTAGTCGATTGCTTTGCCGACGGCGAGTCAGTGAGTAGGAGGGAGCCCAGCGGGAAGTCGTAGCCGCAGCTATGCGTGAGATCGTCCACATCCAAGCCGGCCAGTGCGGGAACCAGATCGGAGCCAAGGTACCAGAAAAAAAGCGGATGGCAAGGAAAACGACGGGAGGGGAGGGGGCCCTATTGTTGCGGGAAGCCCGCAGCCTCGTCGCGGCGGAGATGGAAGGAAGGAGGAGTGGGCGGTGGCCCTTCCAAAGCGACCCACTGATGGCTGTGGTGGCGGGGGGGGGGCCTGTCATCTCAGAATCCACAGGAGTAAAAAAGAAACCTGTTCTGATTTGGCCCTTTTTCAAAACCTCGGATGCTCCTGCGGTTTAACCCCCCCCCTTCCTCTTGGGCGCCGCACCTTTGCAACACAACCGCGCTTCCCTTTCTCCACGTTGGAAATTCCGTGGATCCTTAAAGGAGCGAACCCTCCGACTCCCTCTTCCCGCCCCCACTTCCAGCGTTCAGTCTCTTCCCTTCTCCGCTAGTAAAGCCATCTGGTTATCGTGGCGGGTTTGCGGTGCCTCGCCCGTTTGCAGAGGCTGTCAGTTGCGTTGAGAGCAAAGGGCCGCGTGTGCATGTGGGGGGACGGGACAGAAGAACCCAGCAGAGCACAAGGTCGCCTTAAATGAACTAACAACAATAACCTTAATTCTCTTGCCATTGCAACGAACCGGGTTCCAGATGTCTTTGGGTCACTATCCTGGCTGCAATGGTGATTTATCTGTAGGTATTTATTTGTCAGGGCAAGATGCCTGATGGTTTAGTATTTGTCGCTGGCATGTGCCCTGCCAATTCTGGCCTATAGCAATGCAAATACATGAGGTTTAAGGAGTGGCTTTGCTGTTGCCAGCCCCCACCCCTCCTGAGTTTCTATGGACCAGCTAGGATTTCAATCCAGATCCAGTGCTCTGTCCTTTACACCAGACCTGCTGTCATAATGTATATCTTGTGCTGTGACTGTCTCTCCCAATCCCTTGCCATGTTCTTTTGCCACACCCACCATTCCCCGTCTATGCTGGCATCCGCCATCTGGAGGGCACCAGGTTGGAGAAGGCCTTGCCGCTGAATCCTTGGCTAAGGGCCAAGTGTTGGGTGCATCATCCTGCCTGGCATTTTGGAAGGCAATTGCTAACAGCTCTCAAAAATTCCCGTTCCAGTTCTGGGAGGTCATCAGCGATGAGCACGGCATTGATCCTACCGGCAGCTACCACGGAGACAGTGAGCTGCAGCTGGAGAGAATCAACGTCTACTACAATGAAGCTGCTGGTAAAAACTACGTCAGTTGTTTTTCAGGAGGAGTGCTCCCTGGCTTCCTTTAAATTTCACATGTCATCCTGTTACAAAAACAAAGCAGAGTAAAAGTAACCCTGGTGTGAGGAAATCCAAAAGCAGAAGGACTACCTTGTGTCAAATCCTATGGTGCTCATCCCAGCAGGATGGGAGGGTTAAATACACCCCTCCTCCCCTGCAGGTTTTTACCTTTCCCTTTTAGAGTTTACCTCCCATTGCAACCCAGCTTCAGGTCTGGCACATATTCGCTGCTTCTGGGAGTGTGTCAGAGGAACAGGGGCACTATGGACCTTGCTCCATGGTTGGAAAGGAACTGCAGTGGCTGGGGGGTGGGGTCTGAAGGGCAGGATCAGTTCTCTGAGGTGGGGCCATTTCACTTACCTTCAGGAGAAGGTAATCTGAAAAATCTTGTTCCATTTGGAAAGCCACCCCAGGAACGATAGGATTGCAGCCTTAGTTGATTGATTGCACTATTAACATAATAATGACTGGATTAATTGTGTGCCTTTAATGAAAAGATTTATCTACTTCTCAGTATGTAGAATCCACAAGACATCTACTCTGTTTTAAGATAATACTCCCATGTCTTGCATTGGAACACATTTTAGTCGTCTTTAGATCTCTTCCCTTTTTACTGACAAATTGGCAAACTTGAAATACAGCTAATATTTTCCAAAATAATTTATGAAGTATTGGTATCCCATATTCACATACACTTTTTTCTTCAAGCAACTCTGTTTTATTCATTTCTGTATATTCCCCCAAACCTGGAGCCAAGTGTCTTAGTAAATGAATGATACCGAATTGGCAGGGGTCGCTAATTCCCCAGAGGACAGGATTGAAATTCAAAATGACAGTGACAGATTAGAGTCCTGGGCCAAAACTAACAAAATGAATTTCAACAGGGAGAAATGTAAGGTCCTACAGCTAGGCAGAAAAAATGAACTGCACAGATATAGGATGGAAGACACCGGGCTAGACAACAGTACCTGTGAAAGGGATCTAGGAGTCTTGGTAGACCACAAGCTGAACATGAGTCAGCAGTGTGATGCAGCTGCCAAGAAAGCCAATGTGATCCTTGGTTGTATCAATAGAAGTATAGTGTCTAGATCAAGGGAAGTGATAGTACCACTCTATTCTGCTTTGGTCAGACCTCACCTGGAGTATTGTGTCCAGTTCTGGGCACCTCAATTCAGGAAGGATGTTGACAATCTGGAATGTGTCCAGAGGAGGACGACTAAAATGGTTAAAGGTCTGGAAGCAATGTCCTACAAGGAGTGGCTTAGGGAGATGGGAATATTTAGCTTTACAAAAAAAAGTTGAGAGGGAACATGATAGCCATGTTTAAATATTTGAAAGGATGTCATGTTGAAGAGAGGACAGGTTTTTTTCCTGGGCTCTGTAGACTAGGACACAGAGCAATGATTTCAAACTATAAGAAAAGAGATTCCATCTGAACATTAGGAAGAACTTCCTGACAGTCAGAGCTGTCCGGCAGTGGAATAGGCTGCCACAAAGGGTGGTGGAGTCTCCTTCTTTGGAGGCTTTTAAGCAAGAGGCTGGATATCCATCTGTTGGGAGTAGTTTGATGGCATGGCGGGGGGTTGGACTGGAAGGCCTCAGTGGTCTCTTCCGACTCTATGAATGGCAGGCAGAAACTTAGTAGGTGGAGTTTTCTTTAGTACAGTATTTGGTAAAGAAAACAATTGTTTATTTAAACTGTTTGTACCCTGCTGGTCTCCTCAAAAAGACCTAAGGCAGCTTACAATAAACAATATAAAAACTGGAAGGGATAGGAGCAGCCCACCTCTACACCTGTTCAGGCAAAATATGCCCAGGTGCTTCTTCTGTCCTTATTTGTTAGGTAAATAGATGATTATTTAATGTCTTCCTCTTGTTCAAATAACAATGTTGAGGTAAAAGCGAGCAAAATAAAAGAGGTCACTCTCAGACTCCTCTTATTCTCAGCATGATCACTAGGAAATGAGATCTATGTGGAGAACAGCATAATTGACCTGTGATGCATTACACTGTTGAAGTGACCCACCTTTCTCCTTCCTTTGGAGGGAAAGAGGAAGAAAATGTGTGTCTGTATGAGTGACATTTGACCAGGCCTGATAGCCTTTGCCAGCTCTTTCTAGGGCTCCAAGACAGGGCACTTGCCAACTATTACTTGCTTCTCCACATGGTCATTCTTTTTTTTAATGGGAAAAACAAACAAAATGAAAATATTTTCCCTCTAGAATGGCATGACACAGAAAGCACTTGATGGGTAGGTCAGTGGTGAGCCCGAGTTATGAAACCAGTTCTAATACTAACACTCCACTTTACCTCAGCTCCTACAGTCTTCACTGCCAGCAAAGGGTGCCAGCATACATGTGAACAAGGTAGATTTAATGAATTTAACACACCCTCTTGCTATCACTTTAATGAATCAGTGCAATGATTCAGCCGGTAGTATTTACACATAGGGTTGAACACTTCAAATGTCGTGGTTACCTCCCATAGGAGTGGACAACTTCAATAGATTCTGGAGGCCAATTTCATCCCACTAGTCTATGCCACTAGCACTCCTCACTGCCAAAATTCAACAGCAACCACTGAGGGTGGGAATAATGTAAAGCCAGCATTTTTGCTCCTTATTAATAACTATTTGTGGATTGCCACTGAATTTGATAGCAAACTGAAAGCCATTCAAAGAAAGCGGAAAGTTTCCTTTGAAGGGGCATGTTTCATTGTTGCTGAAAAAAATTCAGTTGGTACAGTTTTTAGAGATGGATGGATGGCCACAAGAACATCTGTGCAGAACAGCCAATTCCATTCCTTAACCTCGCCAATGGGAGAATGCTTTTGGTTTTTTTTTCAGCCAAATTTGGATTTTTAAATAGCTTTTTAGAATGAAATGCTTAATTTAGTTCCTTCCTCATTGCATCAGTAACTGACACCGCATGGTTTAATGGACCAACACTACAGAGGATGTGAGATTTAGGGGAATAACTATCCTGTATAGAAATGATTATTATAGGCTTAAAATAAAGAAAAGTGTTCATTTAATTGGGACCACCTTTAATAAACAAATTGATCTGGAAAAGCAAACAGAATGTTGGTCTGTCATTTCTGACTCATTAAAATAAAATTAAAAAACCTGTTTATCTGATTTGGAAATGTAAATGTTGTTTCATCTTGGTTCAAGATTTAGGTTTTCTGTTAACTGGAAGTAAATAAAACAAGTCCACAGCACTGCCGCCACCACCACCCCTTTCTAACATAGACACGCTATTTTGGGACTGTTCTACACTTGCCAAATGCTAAAGAGTAAAGTCTTAGTTCAGCAGTCATAAAGAACAGAGAACAGACAATGGGGAAGATGTGTGCCTTGAGAGCTATAGCCAGACGGAGTGCTGGTCTAAATGGACAGTCTGGCTTAATCGAAAGTAACTTTGTCCTTCCCAGTCTGATTAATATTGATTTTGGGGTCATGGCTGCCATCCTTGATCATTGGCAACGCTGGCTGTGGTCGGTGGGAGTTGTAGTCCCAAACTTTCCGAGGGGCACCAGTTTGAGTAAGGTGAGATAACTGCCATTACATCATTGTGGAGATATTGCAGATGGAGTTGCTTCCCTCACTGGCTTGCAAATCACCCACTCAAATTGTGCAGGTCATTTTGTGAATGCCTCCCTAGAGGTACCCTGAAATGAGGTCTAGCTGTCTCAAATTGCAAATGGTTATTGGGGGCGGGCGGGATTTACATGTACTGTACTAAATACTTCATTTGCAAAGACGTTCCTTGCACATAAGAAAATCACACTCTGCTTTTAGGCCAACCTTCCTTCTGGCATGTCCATGTTCTGTATGTAGCCATTTTCTCAGGGAAGCATTTTATTTTTAACTCTATACTGTACTTTAACTCTCAGGAAACAGTTTGGATTCTGCTGAACCAAATGTGTTTCCAAATCATCTCAGCCCAACCAGCACTTTGGGCCAGGCGGTTGCAGGGCAAGCAGCTGTTTTCTGTCCCATGGCCATCTTGTTTAACAGCTGTTGTTGGAATTTCTCCACATCTCATGAAGACTTGCAAGGGAACTTGGAAAAAGCAGGTCTTTCTCTCTCTACTTGTAGAATCGGAAGGAAGGAAGCGGTGCTTCCTTCTGTGCTTGTGGGAAGACATCGTTGTGGCTATTTCTTGACTAGCTCCAGGATTATGAAGCTAGTATTCCAGGATATGATTAAAATTTGCTGACTAATAGTTTGGAGAATGTTGGTCATAGTCAAGATCTGTCTACAGATGTGCTGTTTGTACATTAGAGCTATTATAACTCTCTGCTCCATCAAGTGTTACTTAATTTCCCCTCTTTGAATAATGCTGAGGTCGCCAAGAGCACTAATACTGGCAAGAATTTAATAATGTCACTATTATGTCTATAAGCTGGCTTCTGTTTTTCCAATAGGAAACAAGTACGTGCCCCGTGCAATCCTTGTCGATTTGGAGCCTGGAACAATGGACTCTGTGAGGTCCGGACCTTTTGGGCAGATCTTTAGACCTGACAACTTCGTCTTTGGTATGCAAAACTGTTTCCATTACTGCAGCCTTTGTCCTTGCCTCAAGTTAAATTGTATCTTAAAACAGCTGCTGTCGAACAACTCATACTTAACTCATTCAAAATGTTCCATGCACCTGGCTTCTTCTCATGAAGTACAAAAAGCCAGAATCATCCAGTTTTTAAACATAAAGAACGTTTGAATAATCACACAGAGGCAGTTCTGCTTCCCTCCGGCTATAACTTTTAACCTTCCACAGAAAACAGGGCAAGAAAAGATTAGCAGCACCAGGACGGGGGCAGAGCTGTGGTGTGGCTATAGGTAGGTCTAGCATGTAAGAGCATTGTTGGGATAGGACTGCACTTCCCATCATCCCCAACCACTGCCTATTCTGGTAAGGGCTGATGAGAATGGCAGTAAACAATAACTAGAAAGCCACATGTCCCTGTCCTTGGTGACCTAACACAAAAGACCTCTCAGAGCTTGACTCTTAAGGGTGAAGGGCATGAAAGATTGTTACATTTGTTCCAGGGCACTTTCCCCCACGGACTGCAGGCTAGATTTCAGTCTTAACAATACAGTGGTGCCTCACATAACGGCAATAATCCGTTCCAGGAAAATCGCTGTTAATTGAAAACATCGTAAAGCGAAAATAAAAAGCCCATTGAAACGCATTGAAAACCTTTCAACGCGTTCCAGTGGACTTAAAACTCACCATCTAGCGAAGATCCTCCATACGGCGGCCATTTTCACTGCATGTAAAGTGAGGAATCCATCCCAAAACACAGCGGGAGCCATTTTATTTACCCGGAGGCCATTTTGAAACCGCTGATCAGCTGTTGGAAAACTGTCATTTTGCGAAGAATCGGTTCCCGAAGAGGGAACTGATCATCGCAAAGCAAAATTCCCCCATTTAGACGATTGTTTTGCGATCGCAAAAAGATCGTTGTAATGCAGATTCGTAGTAATGCAGGGCAATTGTAAAGCGAGGCACCACTGTACAATTCCTGAGGAAGATAAGTAACTTGACTATTATCAATCTGTTTAGGAAGTACTATGGAAGGTTGGTTCTACATGGCTTCTTTAGTCTAAATGTTGAACGTTATTTCTTTACCATTGGCATGTAAAGGGGAAGCTTCTCTATAACTGACCCCTTCTCTTGCTTCCTCTAGGCCAGAGTGGTGCTGGGAACAACTGGGCCAAGGGGCATTACACAGAGGGAGCTGAGCTGGTGGACTCTGTGCTGGATGTGGTCAGGAAGGAGTCGGAGAGCTGTGACTGTTTGCAGGGTTTCCAGCTCACCCATTCCCTGGGTGGCGGCACAGGATCCGGGATGGGCACGCTCCTTATCAGCAAGATTAGAGAGGAGTATCCCGACAGGATCATGAACACCTTCAGCGTCATGCCTTCCCCCAAGGTGTCAGACACCGTGGTGGAGCCCTACAACGCCACCCTCTCTGTTCACCAGCTGGTGGAGAACACCGATGAAACCTACTGTATTGACAATGAAGCGCTCTATGACATCTGCTTCCGTACCCTGAAACTCACAACCCCGACCTACGGGGACCTCAACCACTTGGTCTCGGCCACCATGAGCGGAGTGACCACCTGCCTCCGGTTCCCTGGACAACTGAATGCCGACCTTCGCAAGCTGGCCGTTAACATGGTGCCCTTCCCCCGCCTGCATTTCTTCATGCCCGGCTTCGCTCCCCTCACCAGCCGCGGCAGCCAGCAGTACCGGGCCCTGACGGTGCCAGAGCTCACCCAGCAGATGTTTGATTCCAAAAACATGATGGCAGCCTGCGACCCCCGCCACGGGCGCTATCTGACGGTGGCGGCCATCTTCCGGGGGAGGATGTCTATGAAGGAAGTGGATGAGCAGATGCTGAACGTCCAGAATAAGAACAGCAGCTACTTTGTGGAATGGATCCCCAATAACGTGAAGACGGCCGTCTGCGACATTCCCCCGAGAGGCCTCAAAATGTCTGCCACCTTCATCGGCAACAGCACGGCCATCCAGGAGCTGTTCAAGAGAATCTCCGAGCAGTTCACAGCCATGTTCCGACGCAAAGCCTTCTTGCACTGGTACACCGGCGAGGGCATGGATGAGATGGAGTTCACGGAAGCAGAGAGCAACATGAATGACCTGGTCTCCGAATACCAGCAGTATCAGGACGCCACTGCGGATGAGCAAGGGGAGTTTGAAGAGGAAGGCGAGGAGGATGAGGCTTAGGCTTGGAGCTGGTGGAAGACAGTGAGGCCGGGGTCTGGGGTGAGGTCTGTTCAGCTGTACTCATGCATGCTTTTTCAATTATACTTAGTGCTTTTTACTGTTGCCTCTGTCGGCAGTTTGTATGATTTCTACTGTATGTAACTAAAATCTTTATAAATTATTTGGCAAGTTCATGTCATTTTGAAGAAGGCCTAAGTAACTAACACTAAATGATATGAAGGTATGTTAGTATATGTGATAGTATGCTGGTAGCCTAAAAGGAAGTGATTTTATAAAATTAAATATATATATATTGTTCAGTTGACTTGAGTTGCTGCAGTCTTGTTTGATACTCAAGTTAATTACCAAGTAATATTGCTGCTAGTGTTGAAGATTCTATTGGAAATATTTTTAAAAATTGTGTGTCTAAAATAAGGTGATAAAATGAGTTATCAGCTGATTCATAATAGTAGCTGAACTATCATGATTTTACTAGAAGGTAGAAATATTAATTTGGTCAGCTAATTAAGGAGCAAATATAAGACACTTTTCCCTTCCTGATCTCATAAAACACTTGTAAGTGTAAGAGAACAATAAACTTGGGGTGAGGAAGGGATGCCTCGCCCTTCAAGTATCATTGCCTTGCAGCCCCCATCATACCTTCATCTTGGCCAGGGCTGATGGAAATTGAATCCAACCTCTGGAGGGCCATACTCCCCTTCCCACATCTGCTTCAGAGAACTCCACAAATCTATTTTTGGCTACCTTCCCTTTGTCTTCCTTGTGGCCTTGCAGCAGAAGTGTTTATGTCTGCAATTTAGCTTGTGTGCTATTTGTACAACGTTTTAATAATATATTGAATTTCCAGAAATTGGGCTGGGTTCTTTATTGTGATTTTTTTTCCCCTTGGAGGGCAGGACCCTTGCTACTAGGCTGCACAGATAGGGGCTTTCATCTCTTTTAGTTAATTTGTTAGGATGTATTTCTGAAAGGTCTTTTGATCAGAAATGTGAAAGTCACAATATCTTCAAAGCCATGTTTTCTGACATTTCTTCAAGAGCAACTGGAACTAAAATTACGCCACATTTATAGGAATGAAAAAGATTAAAGGTATGTGGTAGGGTGGGCACAGCAGCAAGTAGAATGCTAAGAGAGCAGGCATGGAGAAGCATGGTTTCTGTGGCAGTGTGTTACCTCAGCATTATTTTGGGCAGTGTGTAAACTCATCAAGGAAATCAAATTATCCAATGGCTTTTCCGCAATGTCAGTGTGAAAGATTCTGTACAATGGTATGTGTTCTAAATAATCACTTCTGTTTTCTTCAAGATGAGTCTTGGCAATAAAGTATTTATTAAAACTAGTGTTACTGTCTTAACAATTTTCTTGAAGTTGTCAGGAGTTACAATTAGGCAGTGGCAGAGGTTAAACCTTGTTTAGTAAAAAGTTTAAAAAACCCTATGAGGACAATTTCACATAGCAAACGTGTTGGTGTTACAACTTTGGCAGCGATAAATGGAAGATGTGAAAACTTTTGATTCCCTTTTTACAAGGTCTGCCATAACAGGAACAGTGAAGAAATAGGGGAGTATCAATTAAGTAACACAATTTTACAAAAGGAAATTTTCCACCAGTTCATTAAACTCTTCAGCAAAGCGTAGATGTAGATTATGCTTTCCTTCAGGAAAAAAAAGCAGCCTGCAAAGACAAATACTGAATTAAGTTTTAGTGTGCAGGGAACACGACGATTTCTTACTTACATACTTTTGCTGCCCAAGTGCAAACCAAAAACCAACATTCTGATGTAATCAGGTTCTTAGAATATAAATGAAATATACATGTGAAAGTAAGTATTTCACAGGTTCTATGTCACCATTTATGAGTTGAAATCCTGTTGCTTGTTACTCACGCAGAAGGCAAACTGTGTAGCATTCAATGGCTTGTAACATCGTAGCTGACAATGAGTCACTGCTGGGACTACTGGCTTGGCAAGCTCTCAAGAATTCCAGCCGGCACTTGTTAACTCCCCAACTGGATGTTACATTGTTTGCTTTCTGCATATATGACAAAGGAGCAGGATTTCTGGATAGTAATGGAAATGTGTAACTTAAAAAGCACATTCAAATCTAGTGCAGTACATGTTCATTTTCAAAAAACTGAACAAGTGATTTTGAAGGGCAAGGATTTTGGAAAATGCAGGTAATATAGCAGATAAAGTCCAAATTTAAGAGGGTTCCACACAAAGCGGTGTGGATTCTGCAGTGAACAGGTTTATACAGTAGTCTGTTCCTATGCATGTTTAATTGGAAGTGATCATGTTTTGAATGTAACTAAGCAGGGCTGGCCCAAGTCGTTCTACTGCCTGAGCTGCAGCTCCCTAACTCCTCTAAGTCAAGGTGCATCCTACCCTTCCCATTGCTCCCATCCTTCAGGTCTGTGTTTAAAAACAGCATGGAACTTCTATACCCACCAAACATGGCTTTGCAGTTGAGGTCTCAGCACTTTAAAAATATACAGTAGTACTATTTTCCCCCTTTGAAGCATTCCTTAAGGCAGCCGTCCCCAACCTTTTTCAGACTGTGGACCGGTTGGGGGGTAGGGGCACCCCTGTGCTCATGGGTGGGCGTGTCACTCTTGCAGGTGGGTGTGGAGGGGCATGTCATGCTCATGTGCGCGAGCGTGACACGCCCACTGTGCGTGCGGGCAGGGCGCCAGTGATCCATGTCCACGGCCCAGTTCAAGGAAGCCCACAGACAGGGGGTTGGGGACCCCTGCCTTAAGGAATGTTAACCAAGTGGCTTAATAAAGCAGTAACTACTTCGATCTGTTATCACTGCAGGGGCACCAAAAATGTTTATAAAGTTCAGTTTGAAAATTATTTATCCCTGACAACTTCTGTCTCACTTGGGAAACACATGGCTAGGCGGTCATGCCCTGCTTTTGACCCCAAACGTATCACTCAGTTTTCGTTGTAAGACGAAATGGTGCTTCTTTTTGGGAAGGCTGCTACTTGGTTTCAGAAGCAAGAACTGATTAACTCAAACCCCTCCTAGACTGTATTGTGGATCTGTTTGCTTGTGAACACATTGTGAATATGTGTTTACCACAGGGATAGGCAAGAGAGCACTTCCAGAAACTCTCTCATCATCCTTCACCATCATCAATGCTGGAGAAGGAGTGCAGTCCAAGAAGTGTCTGGAAGGTAAATAGAAGCCAGAGGTTTTCCATGCTACCGTACTCCATATGGAAGTATTAAACTGATATACCTCATGGGATAACATAAGAGGGGCATTCCTGTAAATTATTATTACACCAACTAAAGCAGTTTATTCAAATGTGTGTGGGGGAAACACCCCAGCGTCTGACTCACCGTGAATTTGCAATATGCTTGTGAATATATTCTGGGTGAAAGCGTGGCACCAGTGGATCTTTCGCACCATGTATTATTAATGTAGGGCACTTAATGTGTGGTAACGAAGACTGGCAGATACTACCTATGGGAAGAGTGGAGGGTGAGAGAGAAAAAAAGAGAAAGGTCCTTTAAAAACAAAATCATGCTGTAACGTTGAATGAAGTCTACCTCCCACCACAAGGGAAGGGAAACTAGCATTCTGTGGATTAAAAGATAAACATAAAAGTTAGCAGCCACTTACAGCAGCAGTTCTGAGTTGTTAACTAAACACAAGGGCACAGTGGGAGCACCTTCCCACTTCCCAAGTGCCAGAGCTCTTACACTTCAGACATTCCCAGTCTGCCCACTGCTTCCATTCCAGTGTGTATTGAATTCTTTATCTTGATATTGGAGCTCTCTTTTTTTTTTTTTACCACTGCGAGGAATTTCAAAGTCAATTACATTTTTTTTTGTTTTAGCTGGGCTTTGTGTTTAGTTTTTAAAATTGCTTTTTGTTGCCTATCAATAGGGCTCCCCTCACGTTCAGATGGGACACAACTCTAAATTAGATCAGAGTTAATAACGGCAAGTGGCTGTTTGTTCCCTAACAAGAAAACGTTCTTAGGAAACCTGGATTTTATAACCAGGCAAAGCAGTCCTGTGCGGTCAAGTCCGTCTGCAGTGAGGTGTAAAGAAATAAAGAGTATGCAAATTTATACATTTTACACAATTTAGTCTGCAGTTTCCCCTTCATAATAACATATTCTCCTGCTTTTAGGTACAGGAAAAGGAAACTTGAAATACAAAGCCCTAAAATAACTATTTAGCAACCAGAGATCCAAACATGGAGTCCTGGACCCTCTCATGTGTTACAAAATAGTTTTTAATTTGTTTGTTTGCAAAAAATAAGTTTGTTTCAGGAGGTCCCTCAGAGCCATCTGTGCACATGAGGACAATTTTGCCATGTGTTAAGCCTTCCTAGATGTCTATAATTCAGAATATATTTTGTTTTAAAACAGATCATTGGAAGGCATAGGTTAGTGTGGAAGGTGCTTTTTTTTTTGAGGGGGGAAGGTATTTTTGCAAGAAAAAAAAATCATATTGCACTGACCTGTAAAATATTCTAGCAAGGCCTACCTGAAACTATAGAGAGTGATCAAAAAATTAGGACAGTCGAAAGGCTTTTGGTTTTTTTGACTACAGTTCCCAGAATCACTGCATTCTGGGTGATGGAGTCCAAAAACCACTTCCAAAGCCTGCCAGTGATTGACTGCTGTGTAAATTTCTTAGCCCCAAAACACTTCCAGTGATTTCACCTCTCTGTCCTTGAGAAACTGAATAGCAGTTACTATTTGGAAGGTGCTTCTGACCTGTTTGGTTGAGAAGGTTGTAATTAATTTTGAACAATTATTACTTTTTAACTAAAACTGGCAATGATTGACTTGGTCCAAAAACAGAAAGTCAGAAATGTTAATTTGTATTCAAGGTGGAACAAGAAGAAAACATCTCATATGCTGTGAGATGGTGCATCATTTCCTTTCTGGAATTTTGAACAAGCTTGCTTTTTTTAAAAAAAAGAAGGAATAGTTAAGGAGATGTATAGACTTGGGCCATCTAAAGGTTACTTGGCTACGGTCAAGGTTTAGACCTCTTCCAATTTCAGTTCTTTATCTGAAGGTGGATTGTCACTGCAACTGTACTGAGTCCCAGAAGACATATTTGATTCAAAGACTTTATGAAAACAGCAATGTATTTTCCCCCCGCATTTTATTTAAACAAAATTTACAATTTCCTAAATATTCCCTGGCCACCTCTCCTTTCCATGCTTTTTATTGTAGCTGTAGCCATCATTAACTGAATGATGGAGCTTGGAATATATACCTCCAACTCTGGATACAAGGGCATGGTGAGCATTAATCATAGCTAAATATGACATAGATGTAATGTGACATTATAGTTGAATGGAATGAAAGGTAAAATTTGTGCAGAAGAGGGGAGGAAAACATACCACCTTGTGCTTTGATTAGAAGATCAAGGAAGTTATTTCTGCATTAGACAAAAAGAAACGTTCGAGCTGCACATGATGCTAGGCGGTTCATGGGGTTTGGTCTCCAAATGTCATGGATCCAAAGCCAAAGTAATTTGAAAAGTAGAACACAAAATTTTTCACCGGCTCCGAGAGAACTTTCAGACAGTTCAGTTCTGATGTAGCGGGTTTTTGCTTAAGAACGTTTGGTGCTTATAACAGTCTAGGACACTGTCCAATGAGCCCATGGTGTTCTGAAAGACAACTGCGCTGTTGCATCTTAAATAAATCTGTGAAACTTGGTAGGTTGACGGAGCGGTTTTGGCCTGAGGCCACCCAGTAAGATTCAGGATGAGGTGGAAACATGAACCTGAGTTTCCTTAAGGCCATTAAATGCTATCAGCTATACTACTCTGGTTCTTGTGAGCACATTTAATAGCAAAGATGGCTCTCCCTTTTCAATCTGTGGGCTCCAGTTCCTTTGACGATTACACAGAAGATGGAATGTCAGCAGGTGCAGATGGTTGTGGGGGCAAGAAAACCTCCACCTGCTACAATCCTCCCACCAACTGCGCAACTGTTCAACAGGACAAGAGCCTTAATGTTGAAAGACAGCTTTAAACGTTGCAGCACTCCAAACAGCCAGCTACTTTTGGGGGTGAGTAAGGAAGGAAGGAGGATCTGGATGTCCTTCCTTCTCTTTCTTCCAAATCTTCCTTCTAACCCTACTTCTTTTGGCACTTTTACAAACCACTGTATAGTGGTGTCTTCCTTACATATATACTGCCACTTCACTCTTTTCTTTCCTAAACTGCCTACTTAAAACACTACCAGAGCCAAAGGGGGATGAACAGGAGATGGCTACCAATGTTTGCTTTATTTTGGCTACACTTTCCTCCTGACAAAGGAACCTATGGTGGCGTAACAGAGCATTTTAAAAAAATAAGCATTTCAACAAGCAAAAATAAATTAAACCACAGTATTAAGAACCATTGACCATTTACAAGTTCAAACCCAATCCAGGAGCACATTTTAAAAGATGGGGGGAAAATTGAGCTCCACCATTAAAACTCCTTCAGGAGCCAGTTACTGTACCAAAAATTGCCTAAAATGAAAATGTTTTATGTTTTATTTGTGAGCGTGCAGGGGCATATTTTTTCCATAGCTAGAGGCAAGGTAATTGACCTTACCTCCAGCCATAGTTTTCCCAAGATGTTTGGCTGCCCATGATAAGGGGCAAGATGGCAGACTCCCCTCTACACTGCAAACAGAGACAAAAAGGTTTGCATTTCACTGGTTAAAGAATAATGTACTCCCTTGTACCTTAGGGTAGACAACTAGTTTAGGGAGTGTATAATAGGCGACATGGCACATAAAGCTCTGTCACTCCATCAGAGGGAAATGTCTGGGAGCTCAAGAGGAACAGCTGGTAGGGTTGGGGGGGTGTTACACCTGAGGCCATTGTTTCACTCTGCCTTACAGCAGGACCAGCCCTGTTGAGTATGTGGACCTTTGGTCTGAATTAGAGCAACAATTTTGGTACTATGGCTTTACACCAAAAGGCAGCTTTAACACAGGCTGCTCTGAAAGTCAACACCCTTTTTTCCCCTTCTCTTCCAACCCCACACCTTTACCTGAACATTACATGAATATTTACTGGGGTGATAAAGCTACAACTATACATATACAGTATTAATTAAATAAAATATATTATTTGGCAAACCCCTAAGGAGGAACCATATAGATATGGGAAACATGTCAATACTGCTGTGAGGACCAGATCAGGCAATGACTGTGAAATGTAATGCAACAGAAATCTCAAGGCAGCCTGAACCTTATCACCGTTGGTTTCATTTCTTACCATCTGGCCTGTGTATAAACTGGGAGATTCCATCCACCCAGGCTGAACAGGTTTTGCTCAAATATTCAAGTCCATACATCGCTTCCATTGGCTTTCTGGTCTTTTCACTCCACTTTGAAATATCACGGATACCTGCATATAACAAATTTAACACATACTTTGAAAACTCTTTCAATAGCATCAGAAGGCTGGCTGGTTGTCCCTGGTGTTCAACTGAGAATTAATTACTGTATATACTTGAGTATAAGCCTAGTTTTTTAGCACAATTATTTTGCTGAAAAAGCACCCCCTCGGCTTTTATTTGAGTTAGTGTCAAAATTACATGTTCTCCCCGCAGTGCAGGTGTTCTCTAGATTCCCCCGCTCATCTACAGGCACCTGCAACCTCTGTGGGTAGTCTGATGACCTGGGTCAATTAAACTGCATTTCCGCTTCCAGGACACTCCCATCCTCCTCCTTTTGCATATTCTATGTACCCACCTTCCTCCTCCCACCTTCCTCCTCCATCCTCCGTCTCCCTCCATCTTGTAACACAGCAGTAGAGCAGTAGATAAGCGCAGCATCCAGTATGAGTCCTCGGCTTATATTCAGGGCGGCTTATACTCGAGCATATACAGTGGGGTCTCTACTTAAGAACGTTTCTACTTAAGAACAATCCAACTTAAGAACAGCTCCATTTGCTAAATTTTGCTTCTACTTGAGAACAGAAATCCAAGATAAGAACAGGAAAAAAAAAACCCTGCTCTTTTTTTAACCTTAGGTCATCTTAGGTTAAAAAAAATTCTCCCCCTAGTGGTAGAGTACGTATTAACCAGCTTTGCATTAGTTCCTATGGGAACTAATGCTTCAATGTACAAACACACCTCTACATAACAAAAAAACAGCCAGAACGGATTAATTGGTTTTCAGTCCATTCCTATGGGAAATTTTGCTTCAACTTAAGAATGTTTCAACTTAAGAACACCATTCCAAAATGGATTAAGTTCTTAAGTAGAGGTTCCACTGTAGTTTCTATGAACAGAAAAGAGCAGATACGGATTAAATGGTTTTCAATGCATTCCTATGGGAAATGCAGATTCAACATAAGAACTTTTCAACTTGAGAACCACCTTCCAATACGGATTAAGTTCTTAAGTAGAGACCCCACTGTACAGTAATACAGGCATATTTTGCAGATTATTTTAAATTACTTCTTTACTTCAAAATGTTACTTTTCAACTCACTGGGGCATTTGGGACCATTTTTAGACTCCAGAATGAATTTAAAAATAACATGTTAGGAAAACAATAACCAGATTACTGAGATGTACAGTGAAATGGTGTAAGTCACTGCTACAAGTTGCCACTAACTGACAAGGTGCTGGACACATACTTTCATCTGCACCTGTTTATGCAATCATGTACAGGCCCAGAAATGCAACAATAGCCTCATTATCAGTAATTTGTTGCTATGATATATGGCATTTCACTTATGCAAGCATAAATCAACAATTACAGCAGTACCTTGGTTTGTGAATGCCTTGGTTTACGTAGTTTTTGGTTTATGAACCAAAATCCATAAGAAATAATGCCTCAGTTTACATTGTTTTCCTTTTTCCCCCGGAATACAAAAAGGTTTTCTCAGAGCGCATTGCGCCTATAGCGCCACCCCTTTCATAGTGCAATTGGCGTTTTGGTTTACGAATTTTCGCATTACATAACGTCATGTAGAATGGATCAATTTTGTAAACCGAATATGTGAACATGTTAGTTATTTAACATAACATTCAAAGCACTGATGCTGTGGCATTTGTTCATTTATTTTGTTATTTAATTCTTATTTAGGACTTAAGAATAAATATTGTTTCTTTTTAGTATTTACATTCTACTAAGATTCGGGGGTCATGAAGAGTTGGACATGACTTAACGACTAAACAACAACAAGATTCTGAATCAAGTTATCCAATGAACCACATGCATTGATGCCTAATCACACCTATCGTTTTGAACAATCCTAGTTTTCTTCTCTGCTCAAGAAGACATCTGACTCATACATCTCCGGATCTCAAAGGTTATCTAGAAGTTACTGGTTGTTAGAGATGCCACTTCCAGGAAGTTTCAGGGGTGGATGGATACCTCAAGAATCTTGTACTGTGAGTTATGAGTCAGTGTTGTATATTGTTGTATACTATACTACTACAGTAGAACATAACATTGTATGCTCTAGTATACTTCTTAGAACACTGTATGGAAATAGTGCTTGACTCATTGTATACTCTAGTATACAGTGAGTCAAGCACTCTTTGCACACAGTGTCTTCTGAGAAGTATGACTAAACATTTATGGCTGTTAAGAAAATAAGAAAGCAAAGAGGTTCATTCATCTGATACTTACCATTGTAAAGTTTCACATCCTCCTCTGTAACATTAGCATTGGCTCCCCAAACGACCATTTTATGAATAAGATCTGGGTATTTTGCAGCAGCAATGAGTGCTGTTATTCCACCATCACTCCAACCCAGCAAAGAGAACTTCTTAAATTTCAGTGTCTTGTTCAGTAAAGAGGAGAAGAAGAGGAGAAACAATTGGTTTCAGTTGTGGAATGGCTTTGGAGACAGATGACTGCTCAGAAGCAACATGTTCCCCCCTCTGAAACCAAGGAGGTACTGAACTGCAGCCATATTGAGCCCACTGAAATTTAGCCCAAATAAAATAATCATATCCCACCAAGTCAATTCTGACTTACGGTGACCCTTTTCAGGGTTTCCTGGGTAGAGAACAGTCGGAAGTGGTTTACCATTCCCTTCTTCTGAAGGCATCCTGGGACTGTACACTTCTGCCTTGTATTTCATGGGTTTGAGCAACACAGTTTTGGTTCTACATGGTTTTTTCCCAATAAATCAATCAATAAATATACCAATAAATAAATAAATAAATAAATATTCAATAAATATATTATCCCTGGCCACCCAAAAGCCCATGGATTCAACACTGAAGGCTTCGAAGTGATCTCCTAGCTCCCAAACACATCTCTAATTCAGCCTCCGGATTAGAGGGTGAGAAGGACTTTGAAGCCTCATTAAACATGGTAATGTATGGAAAGGATTGTCAATGCTATGGAAGAGAACCCCAATAGAGAAACAGTTCTGTGTGTATGTATATTAATTTACTGTTTATGCTTAACAGTTATGTTTTGGGGGGGCATAAGAGTTTTATATGGATATTGAACTACACAGACGTCCGCCACCTCTAGCCCTAGCACTGTTAAAAAGAAGTGTACAGCTTGCCCAAGGCCACATAGGCTGGCTCTACTTGCAGGAGGCACAGTGGAGAATCAAATTCCCAACCTCTGGCTCCGCAACCAGATACCTAAACTACTGAGCTATCCAGCCAGCACATACAACCCTGTAACACTGGAGGTCCAACGGTGGCTACCTGAGTAGGACAAGGCTCCTTTACCTTTCACAGTTATGTGAAAGAGGAACTTTCAGCTGTTGTATTTTGCATTAAAAGGTGCTGAAATGTCCACTTGCAAGAAACTATTACATTTACAGGAATCCTGTCTTCTTGTTTTTCATCTGGTCACTCCACACTCAAGATTCTTTCCATGCTATCTTCCAAAATTTGTTCCTTCTGCAAGCTGTTTTTCCAGCGAGGCTGCCTGGTTGAAAGGATAGTGGGAATGGGCAGGAGGTTTTGCATTCCCTACCACTAAGTCCTTTGGCCTTTTAAGTCATTCCTACACTTCTCTCTCCACTCCATCCATTTACAGATACACAGTATTCTGAGGTTTAAGGATGCAGTAGCACATCGCTTGGGCGACGGTATTTCTGAAAAGTCTTCAAAAATAGCAGTGAAGATATTATTTGCAGAGATTAGGTTGAATCAGGAGTAGACAACATCCAGAGCTGGCAGGCCACTGCCCCTTTGAACCTGTCCAGAACTATACTGGCAGGTTCAACAAACCCCAAAATTCAGCAGAAGCAGAAGCAAAAAGAGTGGCAACTGCCCTTTAAAACAAGGGAAATGGGGAATGTGTACATGGTTTTAAAGAAGAATTAATTACTCTTTATTTCAGTAGCATAGGGGCAAATTTTGCAGTGGCAAAGGCCTGCAAAACTGGGATACATTAAGCAACCTATGTATTGAGTAGACTGCTCAGGCAAACACCAGAAAGTGCTGCAGAAATATTCTTCTACTGAACATGTATTATTCCTCAATTCTAGCAAGTTTCTAAGCCTCAAACACAGTGGTTAAAAGTATTTCTTGCTTGTCTATTCCCATAGCTAATGCTTAAAAAACCTAGGAGGAATAAAAGCTAACTATTTCTCAGAACAGTTTCAAAGCACCAACCCTTTTGGGTGGTATGGTTTTACCTGCATCAAGTCAATGGCATCTTTGGCATCTCTTTCAAAAAAATCTAGAGGGAAATCTCGAGCAGGAGGAATAGACTTTCCATATCCCCGGGGATCCCAGGCGACAAGTGTGAAGAGCTGCTTGTTCAGAGATTTCAACTGTGGTCCAAAATCAGTCTCGCCACTCCCTTGGGGGGGGGGGGGAATGTAAAAACAAATCATTACATTGATAGGGAAAAGAGAGTATGTCATGGGTTTTAAAAGCAAACAAACTCTGCCATATATGTATTATCAGACAATCATCCTTGTGACATGCCTTCATTTCTGAAAGAGGTCTTACTCTGAAACAATCTTCTATGTATCTGTTTCAGGGATAATGTTATGATATTTTCTCTTTTAGATCACGCGCAATGTT
The DNA here is from genome assembly GCF_051106095.1 of Pogona vitticeps. Taxonomy (NCBI): domain Eukaryota; kingdom Metazoa; phylum Chordata; class Lepidosauria; order Squamata; family Agamidae; genus Pogona; species Pogona vitticeps. The sequence continues at coordinate 157,759,216 of NC_135786.1, read as the reverse complement.
GAAAAACAATGAGCAAGGTTCTGAGCTCTCCAGAACTCTTCATCAAGCTATAGTTGGCAAAGCAGGGGAGAAGAGAAGGAAAAAAAATCTCTGAAATGACAGAGATCAAAGTCTGCCTTTAATTACAATTGTGGGGCAATATGTAAAAAGAGGTGGCAGATGTTCAAATTAGGCACTATCAGGACAACTGTGATGGTTTCTGGCCTTTGGGCAGTTGAGATGAAGAAACAAGTAATAGTTGATCCCACATTTTTTAAAAGTTCATAAGATAAAATACATAGGGTCTTTTTGGCCAGTGGAAAGCAGGATTCAGAGCCTGTGAGTTAACAACAAACCACAGATCACTAGTAATTAAAGCTGCAAAGGCTTATATATGCATCTAATTCCTAAGGATAAGTTTTACTTTAGTGCTTGTGGTTAGGTGCTTCCCAAAGATGCAACTGTTGGTCACGAACACATACCTTAAATGTAGTTTATACAAAAAACTTTAAACAGGAATGGAATCACCAGACATAAAGAGGATTCTAGGAGTTTAATTGCTGTTTACTAGGGCTCACTCCCCAGATGCATAGGTATGAGACTCTGTTGCCTGAGCAACACCCTATTAATTCATTCCCTAGTTAAGATTAAAGATTGCTTTGAATAACAGCATTAGAACTGAATGCCTGTTGACAGTGGGAAATTCTCCAATTTTTAAAAAACAAACAAATAAATGCCTGATCCTGCCAGTGTTTAAATCTAAGAGATTTAGTGAAGGGGTGGGCAAGAGCATGCAGACCAATGAAATAAAACAAAGTGAAAGGGGAAAGTGGGGTTATATACAGTGGTGCCTCGCATAACGTTTTTAATTGGTTCCAAAAAAAAAAAAACCTTATGCGAAAAACACTTTATGCGAAACACCATTTCCCATAGGAATGCATTGGAAACCGGTTAATCCGTTCCAATAGGCACGGATTGGCGTCCTTAAGCGAAAAAACCCATAGGAAACATTGTTAAACGATACAATGTTTCCTCCATTGGAATGTATTGAAGCCGACTCAATACATTTCAATGGCTTTGCGAAGTCAATTTTTGCAAATTTAAGTGTGTCATAAAAGGGTCAAAAATGGTTTTGAATGCTTGGGTTAGCTTCTGCACCCTCTAAAACGGATGCAAAAGTTAATTTGGCTTTGATCTGACTTTTCGTTAATTTATGGTGAATTTTTTCCCCCAACTTTTGACAGCTGTCAAAATCTGACAGCTCCATTGTTTCCTATGGGGGAGAAAAAAATTCACAAAAAATTAACGAAAAGTCAGATCAATGCCAAATTAAGTATGCACACATTTTAGAAGGTGCACTAACGATTCCAAGCATTTAAAACCGTTTTTCAACATGTTAAGACACTTTTGTAATTGAAAAAATGAAAATCGTTAAGTGAAGCAGGGGACCTAAAACCAAAAATGTTAAGCGAAGCATGGTCCCAAAATCGCTATGTGAAAATCACCCATAGGGAAAAACATTATACGAAGCACAATCTGACTCTGAAAAAATAAACGTTAAGCGAAAAAAACGTTAAACGAAGCAAACGTTATGCGAGGCACCACTGTATATATATAAAGCTAGTGCAACATAAGCTGCATCAAAAAATGTACAGTGTCCAGAGCAAGGGACATAATTGTACCCTTTCTATGTATGCTTTGGTCAGACCTCACGTGAAATACTGTATTCAGCTGGGGGCACCACAGTTTCAGAAGGATACTGAAAAGCTGTAACATATCCAGAGAAAGTGACTAAGATGGTAAAAGATCTGGAAACCCAGCCAGGTTAAGAACAGAGTTGGTATACTTAGCATGGAGAAAAGAGAGAGCTATTGGGATAGCCACCTTCAAATATGTGAAAGGCTGTCATGTGGAAAATGGATCAAGCTTGCTTTCTGCAACCCTGAAGGTAAGGCCTGAACTAATGAGTTCAGTTTACAAGAAAAGACATTTTGACAACATGTTTGGAAGAACCTCCTGACAGTAAGAGCTGTTTGACAATGGAATTAACTGTCATGGGAGGTGGTGGGCTTTATTCAAGATTTTAAGACCAAGTTGGGCTGTCCACCCATAAGGGATACTTTAGCTATGGATTCCTTTCACAGGTGGGAAGTTATATGATGACTTTTGAGATACTTTCCAATTTTGCAATTCCATGATAATCTATATACAGTAGGATTCCCATTTCTGCTGGAGATTGGTTCCAAACTCCATCACAGATACTGAAAATTGTGGATAATAGAAAACGCTTAACATACATAGATAGCATGGTAAAAAGAAAGAAAGAAAAAAGAACAAATATTTCCATGTGCATTACCAGAACTGGCCACAAGAGAGTGCCACACCATGCTATGTATTCTTCACTAACAAGTATTCATAGCATGGTCTCTGGCACCCTCTAGTGGGCTGGTTCTGGTAACACATATGAAAATAGTATTTTTCTGGATTTTTTTCTTTTAATATTTTTAATATTTTCAGGCCGTGGATAAGTGAAACCACAGATACTGACCACACATAAATTGAGGTCCTATTGAACCAGCATTTGTACACCAAAAGTACTCGCTAGTCTTGTGAAAGGTTTATGTTGCCTGCCCTGACACAATGTTGCCATCATTTAAAGTGAGCAAGTCCCTGTTGGTCCTCCTCGATATCTCAGCTGCCTTTGATACTCTCGACCACGGTATCCTCCTGAGGAGGCTCTCCGAGTTGGGAATTGGTGGCCTGACTTTTGCTTGGCTCCAATCCTTCTTGGAGAACCGTCCTCACAGAGTACAGCTTGGGGAGAGGGTTTCAGCCCCGTGGAATTGTGGGGTCCCACAGGGCTCGATCATCTCCCCAATGCTGTTTAACAGCATGAGGCCACTGGGAGGGGTCATCAGGGGATGTGGGGCATTGTGCCATCAGTATGCTGATGACACACAGCTCTACATCTCCTTCTCTCCAACTACAGTGGATGCAGTTCTGTCCCTTCAGCATTGCTTGGAGTCTGTTCTGCAATGGATGCAGGAAAATGGATTGAGGCTGAACCCGGACAAGATGGAGATACTGAGGGTGGGTTGCCCCACCACCAGCGGTTTGGGAAACTCCCTCTCAGTTGGGGGGTGACTTTCACTGCGAAGAGTGAGGTTCGTAGCTTGGGGATACATCTGGACCCAGCACTCACCATGGAAACCCAGGTGGCGTCAGTGGTCCGCTCTGCCTATTTCCACCTTTGGCGGATTGCCCAGCTGCGTCCCTATCTTGATGCTGGGGTGCTCACCACTGTAGCGCATGCACTTGTAATCTTGAGATTAGACGACTGTAATGCGCTTTACGTGGGGCTACCTTTGAGACTGATGCAGAAGCTTCAAATGGTACAAAATGCGGCGGCCAGACTTCTTAGTGGGGTGAGAAACACCATCATATCTCTCCCACTCTGGCTGCATTGCACTGGCTGCCCGTGCACTTCCGCGTCGATTTCAAAGTTTTAATGATCACATACAAAGCCCTAAACGGTTTAGGACCTCACTATCTGACGGAACACCTTCTCCCACCAAAATCTACCCGTATCACTTAATCTAGTTAGGAGGTACGACTGAGGAGCCTAACACCGAGAGAGGCCTGGAAGGAAAAAACAAGAAACCAGGCCTTCTCGGCAGTCGTTCCTCGGTTATGGAATAACATACCTTCAGAGATCCGTATGGCCCCTTCGCTGGGCATTTTTAAAAGCCAATTAAAAACCTTCCCTCGTGGCACTATTTGATCTATCTTCTTTGTCTTTTTCCATCTTGAATGATTATTTATTCTTGGATACTGATGTTATTTTAATTGATTATTTTGTCTGATGTACGCCACCCAGAGTAGTTGAATGACTAGATGGGCGGGATATAAATATAACAAACAAATAAATAAAACAAATACTGAGCATTCGGGGGCTGTACCCTCCCAATTTCTCACCCTCACCCAAACTTTTGCTGTAAGCCATCCCTTTTTTTTCAAACCCAGAATTTACCACCAGTTTTGAGAATAGGCTACTTTGGGACTACAAAATGTTTCCCCTGCAAACCAGCCACTGTTATCAAGAGCCCACTATCTAGATGGTTTGGGGGAGGGTGCGTGATTCTTCATTTCAGTATAAAAATTAGGGAGAGACTCCTTGGGATAGTAGTGGGGTTTTGGTGGACCAAATGTGGTGTGGAGGCCATACAATTCCTACTCCTCTCCCTGGATTAGTGCCTGTGTTATTTCTTTACATTGTGCTGAATCTCTAAATTTCTGGAAGACAAATGGGCTTAAGACAGATTTTTATACATATATGAACCTTTTCAAAGACAGAGTAAATTTGGTGTACATGCATGCAAGCTTATAAAGATAAGACTGGAGGCAGATACATCTTGTTTTTAGACAGTTGGATATGAGTTGGAATTAAGGGCTGTTCATCCAGTCTATGTGCATCTTCGTCCTTTCACTTATGGTAAACATGTGTGACAGGATTTTGCATAGTGTTAAGACCTGTTTGACTAGAGGAGACACAAGAAAACCATGTCTGCACCATGAGAAACAATGCTTCTGTCAAATGGCCTTCTGCTTTTATGTGCCTTATCTTCACTCTAGGTAGATAAATAAAACATGTAACAATCTATTATTACTTCTAAAGCAAATAGACTATAGAATTACAATGCAAGCTTAACTCAAAAGGGGAGTATAGAATAGATAGCACATTCTCTTGGCAGAAACTGGCCCACCAGAACTCTCTTCTGTTGGCTAATCGGAGAGATCTGTCAGCAGATCTGCTGTTCTGGTTAAAATTTGCCAATAGATTTTTGCCAAAAGGAAGTGAAGGAGGAGCTGCTGTGCCAGACTTGAATCTCCTCCCATCCAGGGACACAGACAGTATGCAGTGTACTCTTAAGTAATTTCCAGCATCCCTATGCTAGAAGACATTTAGAATGAGGACAGCTTCTGTTAGCCTAGCACCAACCCAATGGCCATCACCTGTCTTGGCTAGTCAGGATTGTGCTCTTTAATCTCTATACCAGTGGTTCCCAATCTTGGGTAACCCAGATGTTCTTGGACTGCAACTACCCAGAAACCCTGGCCAGCACAGCTGGTGGAGAAGGCTTTTGGGGACTGCAATCCAAGAACACCGGGGTTACTCAAGGGTTGGGAACCATTGCTCTACACAATACTTATAAAATGTAGCCAAACTGTGAGGCACTTCTGGGGACTTCATGAGATTAATCTCGTGTACCTTCTAATTCATAAGAACACCAATCATACGTTGTACATAAAACAAAAGATCCAAACCTAACATGCCAGGAAGCAGCAGGATGACATGGTTTCCTTCTCCTGTTTGCTGATAGTGTAGATGGACGCCATTCACTTCAACTTTAGCTGAGGTTATTGCAGTGCTAGAAGAAATATCAGCCCCCCAAACCCCAAAAAATATTCAGCATTTTAGCTTTATTCCAGCAAAACCACTTAATCAAATATGCAGCCATTAATTATAGATGCTAGCTGCAAACAACAACAAAAATGCATGAGGACACAAAGGAAATGGTGTGATGGGCCAGAATCCCATGTTACCTTTCTCCTAAAGAGGCAATTTAATACTTGAATTTAAAATATAGCAGTAGAAAATGCTGCAGCAATTAACATACAGAGCTTGGAAAAGATGTCACAGAAAACACTGTTGTCGTTCCAAAAATACATTCATCAGCATTAATCATTTTAGTCAATATTATAGGACTAATTTGTTAGGTTCAATGGTAGTAACATGCTAATTACGTGTCACTCTGAAATTTAAAAAAAGCAATTATCATTATTTAAACGTGCTACAGTTACCCAAAAGCCCTCCAACAACTATCCACAAATAACAAATTATTTAACATTAAACTGTTAATCTCACCGATAATAAAAACATCTGAAATAGTGTTTAACAACTCGCCACTAAAATTTTATAACAAATTACAAATGGTAAGTTAATTTTGAACAAATTAATTCCAAGCCCTAGGGCACTTTCCAGTGTTTTGCACTGCATGTGTGCTTTTGTTGTTTTGTTTTGCCCTCTTGACCTGTGACCTTCATCAGCAGAAGCCAGGTCCCATGCTCAATATGTTGCATTAAATATGCTGTACAATTCTTTTCAGGTCTAAAGTCAGCCTGTTGTGGGATAGCAAGAGGAAAGGGATTGAGCAGAGATTCTTTTCCCTGTAACTTTACATGCCTCCTGAAAAGCTGCCACAGAAGATGGAGAAACTCTTTAGAGGAGCAGGAGAGGTGATGCTGAGGAATGTCGAAGAAGGCCTCCCATCCCCTTCCCCAACAGGGCACCTCTGCTCTGTTCAAGAGCCTTTCGTGACAGGAAGGAGCCATTCTGTTTATTCTGTCAATATCCAAACCAATGCCCTTATTTAAAGAAGGGCCCATGTTCAGGGCAGTCCTGGCTTCTCTAAAGGGAAGGTAGGTGTGAAAGTGCAGACCAGCCTCCCAGAGGAAGACCTTCTTTACAGAGCTGGGGCTCAATCTGTCAATCTGTTTTACCCCTGGGGAGTCAGGGTTAGAAAGAGAGAATTATGGTCAGAGCATCTCTTGACCCCTGTTTTGTTCTGTGATCGGTGTTGCTTTGTTCACAGCTAAAAAAAACTTGGTTTCATGATATTTGGGCAAGGCAGAGGCAGGCTACACAGTCTACTGAGCTTTCTTTCTCAGTATCTTCTTTCCCATCCTTGCCATTCTTTAATCGGTATGTGCTATTTTCTCTGAATCAGGACAAAACCCAAGTTAGTGAGCTAATTGCTAACCGAAGCATCAAAGGTCCTTGATCAGCTGATCTAAAGAGTGGAGAGGATGCAGCACTGGAAAGTTATTTTTTCCACTGTAACTCCCAGAATCCCTTCTGGGAAAATGTAGTTCTTCCAACACTTTTGAGACAATAATTGCGTAGGTCTGTGTTGGCTTATTTGGGAAAGAACAGTACAAAATTAGGGCAATAAACGGATGTTATATTCCATCATATTGCACCTAATTTACAGCAACCTTAACAGAGTTTTCATGGCACATGAGACATTGAAGGAGTGGTTTTAAGCAGTGCCACCAACCAGTGAGTTTCAATGGTTGTGCAGGGATTCAGACGCAGGTCTCCTAAATCCTGGCTCTTTGGGTGCTGCGTGCTAAAAGCTATTTGTGTTTGATGGTGATTGAACTATTTGCCTGAAATGCAATTTTGATAAGCTTTGATTAGGTCTGAGAACTCCTGCTATGCGAAACAAAAAAGATTTTGGTTATTTCGTCAACATTGCTCCTCGATGCTGCAAACTGTATACACAACTATTATTCAAAAACAATCTGGAAGGCAGCCATTTCCGTCTACTTTAGTGAGAACAACAAAGTGTTTTGGACACAAAGACCTGAAAGATGAACAATTTTGCAACCCAGTTCTTGCACATCTATCTGGAAACAAACCACTCTACACTGATTTCAATGGGACTTTCAAACAAGCATGCACAGGAACACAACCTGTTGCTGAACAGTACTTCTATTTTATTTTTATGACGAATGCGTCACACTAAGCTGCTACAGTTGCCACCTACCCAGAATTTCACTGATGGTCCACCAAGAATTGTATTCTCCTAGCCAACTACCAGAAAGGTTTTACAGGGTGAGGGTGAAGGGAAAGGATGTGAATGTTCAGGTTTTGTTACTGCTCTTGTCCCCACTTCCATCATCTAGTTCTGCTGCCTTTAGGCTTTTGTGAAGAACTTTTGACTTTACCTCCCAGGAGCCCCAGTCAGGATGCCCAGCGATGAGGGATTCTGGTAGTTGCTGTCCACAGATATGGGCAGCCGAAGCTTTCCCACTCCTTCTTTGGGGACCCATTACTTACAAAGGTCTTTTCTAGACCCCGAACCTGCAGACCAGCCACCTACCTTCTTTCTCCTCCGCCCCTTTGAAGAGGATACAAGACGGGGCTGATCTTGCCATGCAATTCCTATGTGCAGGCTAGTTCAACATGAATGGGGGCTGCTCAGTTGGGGGAAATTTACCTCAGCTCATGTAACAAAAGCTGTATTCTGACACTATGCCCTATCAGTCCAAAGTGCCATTTTCTTTTGAAGGAGAACCTATGTCAACCCTGTCGGGTGCTGCCGCTGTAACAAATAAATACGTCCTGGACTTTGTGCCTTGATCACATTCAGTCCTGCCTTCGGACCCCGAGGATGACAGCGCGCACAACCTCCTTAAAAACACGCATTTAGTTTGCCACCTCCCTCCCCTCGTGTCTCTGAACAATTCAGTTCAGAGCATTGTCTCTGAACAATCCCGTGTAATCAAGTACGCGTGACAGCACACAACGCTTCCCCTCTCTTTGCAAATTGTTGGGGCTACAGCCGTTTCCTTCCTTCCTTCCTTCCTTCCTTCCTTCCTTCCTTCCTTCCTTCCTTCCTGTCTGGCCCTTCCCCACTCTTGTCCTCCGAATAGGCATTTTCACCTGTAGAAAGCAGCCGGTCTGTGGGGCGCGACCCACGGCGCGGAGTGGGAGAGCTGCGAGACGAGGCGCCGCAGCGGCCGCAGCCCTCCGCCTCCAGGTCCCGCCATGTCCCTCCGGTGCTGGGGCCTCCTCGTGGCTCCGCCTTCGTCTTCGTGCCCCGTCGCTCCTTGCCGGCTTTATCTGTTCCCGGGAGGAGGCGGCGGGGGGGCGGCAATGGGCACGGCGTTGGAGACGGGGCGGGCGACGGCTAAGGCGTCCTTCCCGGGGCCGCCCCCAAGAAATGTTGCTGCCCAAGGCAGAACTGCTAATAGCGACCTTGGCAGTATCAGACCTCGGACAGAAATACAGAATAGAAATGTACATGTGTTTGTTTATTATTCAGAGACTTGTGCCCCCCCCGTAACATTCTAGAGCTCTGTGCAACACAAATATAATGTAACAAAATAAATACCTAGCCATGTGTTCTTGTGTCCAGAAAACCCCTAAACTGTTGATATGTGGTATCGCCCTCCCTCAGTTTCATGATCAGGCCGGTTCTACTTCCTTTGGAGAAACAGGTTTCAAATAAGAGTCCAGAAATGCAGAGGGCTGTGTTGGTCCATGTCAAGAAAGCATTTCTTATAAGAGATTTAATCTCTAGGAGGGGTGGTCTTTTGTGAAGGCAGTGGGTTATGATTGTCTGCTGTCTGCTCAAGATTAAGCCACGCTGAAATACTTTGGAGTATCACAGACAGGGGTAGCGTGCAACAAGCTTACTAGACCCAATTCAGAGTGCTGGTTATGCCCTATAACAGTGGTTCTTAACCTTTGTTACTCTGATGCTTTTGAACTGCAACTCCCAGAAACCCCAGTCAGGACAGCTGGTGGTGAAGGCGTCTGGGAGTTGCAGTCCAAAACTCCTGAGTAACCCAAGGTTAAGAACCAGTGCCCTATAAAACCCTATATGGTTTAGGTCCAGGCTGTTTGAAAGATTGAATCCATATGAGCCTGCCCTGGTTCAAAGGTCTTCAGAAAAAGATGGGTACTCAAAAAGAGGGCCTTTCCAGTGGATCTGTGCTAATCTGCCAAAAATATACATTGGATGGCAGCCTTAGCTTTAAATAGGCCAATTTTCAAGTTAACGATTAAAGGTCAGGAAATTATATTTAAAACCCACCTGCGAAGTTCAAAGCAGATGTGAAATTTGACTTTGGGACCATTGATTTACACTCAGCTCAGTTAATGAATGTAGAGATGGGACAGCTGCTTTTGTTGACTATTAACTCCCAGAAGTGCCCAGCAAGAAGGACTACTTCAAACCAATGTGGTGGAACGAACTTGATACTATAAGGTGAAATGCTGCTGCTGCACCAGAAAACAGCAATATAGTTACCACGAGTTATTCTTGGCCAAGGGAGATAAACCACTAGCTGCTTGGCCTTTGCTCTGGGCTGCCAGTCTAGGTCTTGGTGTTTCCCTAGCCTACGCGAGTAAGGTGTGATCAGATGACGAAAAAGGATCAGCTCTGATTGTGTTGGAAAGAGTTGCTTTGCTGACAGCGATCTCCCTTAAAGCAACCCTTCCTGCATATAGGCATTACTCCAGCCCAGCTCTTAAAAGGAGTAGCCCTGACACTGGATCAAAAAGGTCTGGGCACAGAGAAGGGCCAGGTTGGTTCGCAATCTCCTGTATGTCACCTGATTTCAGGAAAATAGGTTGCACCCGACTTTGCTTCAAGCAGTCCAAATGCAATTTCTTTGTCTGACCCCATTCTCACCCCCTGCAGCTCTGCACATCTGGAGGAAGATGGGGCAGAAGAGAGAAAAATGAAACAAAAGCAGAGAAGATGTCAGAATATAGAAATTTTATAGGCCTAAACCTGTATATGTGTTTCATTAACGAGCTGCCATTGTGCACAGATGTGAGAATGCTGAATCACTCTGGAGCTGATGCAATGACTTGAAACCAGGAGAAGACCAGGTGCAAAAGGATGAAGTCATCTGTATTCTGATTGGACTGAATGTGCCATGTACATGTATATAAGTGGACTGTGTCTTTGCTTCTTTCTCTTCCTCCACTATCACTTGCTGCCATGCATGCTGCCAGATTGTATAAAGTGTTCCTGCCATGATGTTCAGATGCCTGCCTGTAAATAACTGTAAATACTTGTAAATACAACCGTCTTGCAACACAAGAAGAACTGGTAAAGTGTCTTCAATAACTCTGCGTATTTTACTGTCGCCAAAACCGTGACAGAAGATCCATCAACAGGAGCCAGGATTGTTCTCCTGAGCATCCCTGCCAGATGCTGTTGTAAAATTACTTTGCTTAAAGAGTCAGCCTGTCCTTATACAGCTGTGCAATATTTGGAGGCCCATAATAAGTCTTCTCCACAGACTCTGCTGTCCAATTCCTCCAGCTATTCTTGTGGGGTTTTATTAAGCTTATAGGATTTCTCCTTCACTGCCTCCTTTCTATATATTGTTCCACTGCAATTCTGTTGTTCCTTCCAGGACCTGTGACTCACTTTCAAGGTGAGTACCGGCACCAACACACACTGTCAGGTATGCATCTGGTCCTTGATTTTAGCACTAGGCCCACTGGCTTCATTGCCCAATAAGCTGTAGTAACTTGAGAACTGCTGGGATCTATACCAGGAGCAGGCAGAAGGTAAAGTGGGATTTGCTAGTTTATCTCTAGATAATTAATTTAATATGTTTTTTCTTGTTGAAGAGGTTTTTTAAAAATGTTTTTAATTGAAATAGAACTTGCTTTATGTTGTTTCATTTGCCTTTAGAACATTTTGGCAGGATATAAACAAACACATTTGAAGAAGACTGTAACAGCTTATAATTTTCACTGCTTTAATGATATAAGTCACTTTGGGCCCTTTTTTAAAGGAGAAAGATGGGATAAAAATATTTTATATAGATAAAAAACAAAATAAACGGCGTATCAACAGCAAACTATATTTTCTCCTAAATAATGTTTTTGGTGGGGGCAAGGAAGGAACAGGCCAAGATTTCTGTGTTCTCTTTAGTTGTGGTCCTACAATATGTTCTAGGGCCGAGCATGTGGGCAGAAGGCCTTTTTTGTTTAGCAAGTTTGTACCCACTTTGATGTATCATTATTTGGCATCTGGCTCCAGGGAAGGCCCATCCTGCTCCAATAGCAACATTAACTCATTATTTTCTGTGAGTAGGGATAAAATAGCACGTCTCATACATATCCTGTCTGTTATCAGTAGGGAACTTGCATGAGTTCCCCCCATTGTTCCTTTCCTTTCAAGAGAGGGCACGTCCACATTAGCACAATAGCTTGCTATTTGGATCACTTTTGGTGTTGCTTGGTTCATGGTGTCCATGTATGTTCTGACTTAAAAGTGATTCATCCCACCTTTTCTAGAGCTGTCTTGTTCCTTTTTGACACAGTGGGAGGGCTACAGTGTTTTTTTTTTTTAACATGATTTGGAGATCTCTTAATTATCCCATTCTGTAGTCTGTGTGAATTGTTAGTCCACACCAAGATAAGAGCTGTGGGCAGTGTTATCTGAAGTGACAACCCTGTGACATATTTGTGGGTTGAACATTGAACGGGATTATGAAGAACCCCCTCCTTTATTTTATCTATTCTATTGTTCTAATTTTTTTAAAATATATTTTCCTATTGATGCAGCACTATTCTAGATAAATGAGTGACTGGGTTCTTTATACACATTTAACAGTTCTTGGATTTGCGTGGGAAAGTAACCAGCCAGTTCATTCAAAATATTAACGGATTTATTAAATTTGGTTTCTAAGGAATCAATAACAACTTCGATGGGGTCAAAGTAACTTAATTCTGGCAACTGTCCATTAGGTTCTGCAAACATATTCTGGTTATTGCTGTCCTTTAATACTGGGGAACCGGTCCAAACCGTTCCTTGTCTGTCGGCTTCCTCATGGGCGTGCTCCTGACTGCGCTGATTGTGCCACAACACGGGTGGTGAGCCCAGTCCCCCTCGGGTGGGGGTTTGTTGAAAGTGGAATCCGGATGCACCACCTTCTTTGAGCGGCCAGCCCCTCTCGAGAATACCACGCCACGACCATCCATTCCATTGTGTCCATGATGGTCACCTTGTTTTGCTTCAGTTTCGGGTCTGGCAGTAAACCTCCCACTTTTAAATTAGGGAAGTCCTCTAGGAGGTTATACGTTCGCTTGTATTCTTTCTCTCCTCAGGAATCTAGGTACACTGCACTCTCTCTCTCTCCTGTCCCTTCTTTTATCCCTTCTTCCCACACATCAAACATTAACTCCTCCCCTTTTTCTATCCCTTCCTCCACCAAACAGATCTACATTTTAACCCTTTCTTCCTTCATCACATTTCCTTTCACCTCATTCATCCCTCCCTTTAATTCTGTTTACATGCTTTCTTTTCCTGGGGGAGACGACACACTCTCCTCTTTTAGTCCTCCTTCACAATGAGATACCCTGGTAGTTTTATATTTCTCATGCTAGGTAGATGCATTGCTGTTTCACTGTCATACAGATAAAGCTGTCATGGTTCTAACACACATCAAAATCCATTCAAGATAATGCAATCCATTATGACTAAACTTGTATGTATGTGTTACACTTTATACCTTCCCCATAAGTGAGCAAGCACTCTCTGGGCAGTGTACAACAGCCAGGATATCAAATTACAAAACAATGACAACAGAAAGTTAAATGTATATAACATGATCAATATACAAACATATTGATAACAATTAAAGATGAGATATTCCTCTGCTGATGACAATAGTTAAATTAAAGTTTAAAAACTCCTCTAACAACCCAACCCATCTACCTACCTAGGATAACATGCAGACCTTTCCACATTGTTTGGAGCTTTTTGAAAGCATGGTGTCCTGCTTTTGCATCACAGTAAGCTTTTTGTTTGTGTTGAGCATCTTCTGGGCTTTCTCTAGGCACGTCTTGGTCATATTTCAACTTCTGTCTGGATGTGTCCAGGGTTTCCGGAAATGACACCCATCCCCTTTTGCCACATGCTTCCCCCTCCCTCAGTGAGCTTTCCATTGACATTTCTAAGAGTGGTAACCCTAACAAACAGGATTGTTTTCCTATTTGGTCTTTTTGCATTCTTCTTCTAATGCGGCAATTTTTTTGTATGTATCTGAAAGAAAAACAGCTCATTCATTAGTCATTTTTTGTTTCTGATAAATGAGTTATTCCTTACAATAAACCTAAGGAAAAGTCTTGTTTCCTTTTATGTATTTTTATTAAAATTATACAAAATTAATACAAATCTGACATGTTCCCATACACATACATGTGTGCTTGTACACGCATGCATGCATGCAGTATGGCCGCAATACAAACTTTAATTGGCTTAGCCAAAACAAAGATAAAAATCGATTCCATACCTGGTTGCATTGAGAGAACGGTCTGGCAGTAGCATACAAACATTCATCATGACTGTCAACATACGGTAAAGCAAAATGTTCATTTGTTCCCAGTAGAAAATGTTCTTCCAAACACAGAGAATTCTGCTATTTTATTTCTCAGTTGTTACTCATTTCAGACTCCTGGCTTATTTTCACAAGGGTGTTAAGAAGATCTGTCTTATGGCAAGCATGGAAGGCTAGGGCCAACTTACCCACAGTAGCCCCTTTGCTGCCTTCCCTCATCAGCCACTTCTGAATCATTTGGTAAACTTTTTCTTTGAGTCCATACCGTTCATAGTCATGGTCAATTTCATCCAACTCTGCATCATGGAAACCCAGTTTACGGGCAAAGTGCTTCCAGTCCTTCCCCAAGTTTTCTCTGGCAACATTCAGGTGCATCTCAGAAACCAGAGCAGTGCTGTCTGTGGTGGAGGAAAAGAGGACCAGGAGGAGTTTATTAACATAAGAGGCTTCCTCTATTCTTGGAGACAAGAAGGAAATTGAGACCAACCCCTCTGTGTGTTAAAATCATGTGTCAGCAAGCTGCTTTTGCCATGTTGTTGTGCTCCTGCCATTACAGGATGTAGCTGTACATATTCACCTTTATGTCTGTCATGTTAAATATGGGCAATCATGCTGTGGTGCAATGGGGGCTAGATTTGCCCTGCATTTCTCCATAGGCTAGATAACACCACAGATTTCTGTTATCACACAAACCACTCTGCCAGCCAGAATACACCAATCTGGTTGGATTTAGACAGCTCAGCAAGATCAGGGAAGAGAAGGCATCTCCATATAGGATCAGGAAAGAGTGCCTACCTAAAGCTTTGGTGAGCAGCTGCTAATTAGAATTGGCAAGATGTACTAATTGTCTGACTTAATCTAAGGCAGCTTCCTGTTTTCCTATGTTAACAGCTTGTCAGCCAAAGTGCTAGTAGGAACTTTTGCACCCAGCACTTCAGCTGGAAATCTGGCTTCGCTCCTTCTTGTTCTTTCTTGCATGTATTATTGTATCTTGACAGATGATACAATATTATGTTCTGTTATAATCAGCCCTAAATCACTATGGTCCTGAACATTAAAAAAACAACCCACACATGTATTAATATATATCTTCCTGAAACAAATAAAAACTTCTATTATCTACTTACTGAATAGCTTTTGGTAGTCTGAAGAATTATTCTGAGTATCTGCAGGAGCAATATCTGGTTGATCTTTAATTTTCAAGTGGTTGTAGGAGCCTATTTGAATTCCACAGCTATTAATTATGGTATACAGTGCAGGTTCTCCTGTATAAAAGACATTTGTTAAAAGTATGGGTATAAAATTGTACTGGCAAAATGAGTCAGAGCAATGTAAATTAAAATATTAATTAAATTGTTTAACATTTAAAATAGAAATATTAGTATCATAGGAGGTGTATTATTCATATATTGCATTAGTAAGTACTTTAATATCAGCTGAGAAAGGAGCGATTTGTACTACTAGAATTGATGTGTCAAGGGCAGGTTCACACAAACATTTTTATCTCTTAAGTATAGCTGGAGTGGCTCATGGACTAAGACAGGGGACATCTCATCCCAAAATTTCAGGGAGGAAGCACCTCATCACAGTGACAAGCTGTTCTTAAGTATATCCAGTGCTCATGGTACCAATTGACGATCAGCAAGCAGCTGATTGTCGGATTTCAAAATGGCCGCTGGCAGAAGAAATGGCTCCCTGCTGTTTTTAGGAGCCATTTTTCGCTTTACAGGCACCTGAAAATGGCCGCCCCTATGGAGGATCTTTGCTGGACGGTGAGTTTTCAGCCCATTGGAACGCACTGAGGGGTTTTCAATGCGTTTCAACGGGTTTTTAAATTTTGTTTGACGTTTTTGCTCTACAGCAATTTCGCTGGAACGAATTAACGTCGTCAAGCGAGGCATACTGTAGGTTGAAACATTTTGCTACTCAACCCCGGTATCCTCCATTGATTTCACCTACCCCTGGTTTGAATGGGTTTGTTAGATGGACAAGGGGGGGTGAGTGAAAATCCCACTTCTGCAGTTCTTCTCCACCCATTGTTATGGTTGTTAACAGTTGTTAATAGTGGTCTTTCTGGTGGATGTGGCCCTGATCATGGATGAAAGGGCAGCATGATAAATAGGAGACAGATTGTATCTAAGGTCTCCACCCCTGCTGAGTGAGGAATTTTTTGTATGCACATGTATGGCCTCCCTGATGCCCTCTCACAAACCACCTATCTTCTGGGTCCAAAATGAGTCCATTTTGGTCATCAAATCAGTGTCCTTTGTCCTTCAAATGAAGGAACACTGCTGATTGTGGTCCTGAGCCCTTGCCCCTCCTGTGCTGGGCCATTTCCCTGTTTAGTTGCTATTTGGTTTCTCCAATGTAGAGCTCTGAACACTCCTCTTTGCATTGGACTGCATATACTATATTGCTCTTGTTATGTTTTGGTGTCTGGTCTTTTGGGTGGACAAGTCTCTGCCTTAGTGTGTTTGTGGGTTTGAAGTGCATGGGGCAATGGGTGGAGAAGGGATGCAGAAGTGGGATTATCCCTCACTCCAGGTCCTTTGTCCCTCTAACTAGCCTATTCCGACCAGGGGGAAGTGAAACCAACGTGGAGGAGATATTGGAGGTCTCCTACCAACTCTCCTCAGACTGAAGAAGCTACATGGATGAGTAGTGAAATGTTTCAACCTAATAAGAAACAAGTCCAGTTGCCATGACTCAATGTTCAGATAACCTCGCCTGGATGACCGAGAATCTTCACAGATAAAGATGACTGGCAATACAAAATGGGAAGCGATGTGGAAGAAGTTGACTGAAGATTAGGTCTCAGATTAAAACAGTAATCAGCATTCCTTGCCCCCTGTGTATGCTCAAGTCTTCACTGTGAGCCTTTTTGGGGCTTCACATAGGACTATTTTTGGATCTCAGAACCATCACTTTGTTAGACTACAACCCCTGGAACCACCCACCCGTCAGGAGAAGGTTCATCTTGCCCATTTTAGTTATTTTATTTTACCTGTGCTATGTCCGTATGATGGACTGCGGGCAAAGTTCGTCTTCCTAAAAGAGGTTGATTCCGCGACACCTTTAAAAAGTATGTAAATTGTAAATCACGGTTAGACAAAGCCACGGGCACAGCTCAGGAAACCTCAAACGTAATGACTACACAAACATTTAAGGCAATTCACCAATCAAAGATGGGATGATCTGAGTGACGGTCTTGGCACTCTGGTCCATCTAGCAGGCTAGTGAGGAAGAAAGTGTCCTAGGGAAACAATCTAAGCTCCCTGTTGTGCATTTGCAGGCTGCCACAGGGCAATAGATAATGCCCTACTGGTGTAGCATTCCGCACATTTTCCAATGTGCTGTTGCAAAAACTGGAGACTGAAATGAGTGGGGTTTTATTCTTGTGCAAGGAGGCAGTGGATACCTCCTTACATACCTTAGAAAAAGTCAGAGCACTTGTGGAACAGACCACTGTGCAAGTGGCACTCACCAGGAGGATACTAGCCACAGTATTTAAGATAAAGAAGGAAAATATATGGCTCTACCGCTAGTGTTGCACTGCAGTTCCCATCATCTCTCAACACTGCTTATATTGGCTTGAGGTGATGGGCGTTTTAGATCAACTAGATCTAATGAGCTTCACATTCTCCTGTACTGTTATTAGGATAGTAGTAAGAGTGTTACTCCCAGGGGTCGTCCCAAGAAATCAGCTTGCTATTCTATGCTTCCAGTGGATTGTGCACCAAGTTTTGAATCATAATTGTGAAAGAGGTAACAGCTGATTCATATTTGCAAGGCAGCTCACAGGTAGGCAGAGACTAGATCAAGATCTTCTAGTACAGCAATGTTTCCCAACTTTGGGTTCCCAGATGTTCTTGGACTACAACTCCCAGAAATCCTGGCCAGAACAGCTAGTGGTGAAGGCTTCTGGGAGATTTACTACGAGAACATCTGAGGACTCAAGGTTGGGAACCATTATGTAGTACATGCATGGACAACTGTGGCCTACCAGATGTTTCAAATTTCAGCTCCCATAACCTCTCACCACTGGAAATGCTGGCTTGGGCTGAAGCGAGTGGGAGGCCAAAGACAACTGGAGGAATGCTGTTGCCCACGCATGTTCTAATAGATTTCTGGACCATGATTTGCTACAGTCAAGCAAAGATTTTTGATTGCCAGCCATTTAATAGCATCAGCAACACAATCATCTCTCCCTTCCCCCAAATTATACTGCTGAAACAAAGAAACCTACTCGTGGGTAGTTGTATGAAAGGACTGTGAGATCCACTCAGTTCTAGCACCAGCCAGGCATGTAGTTCCTCACCTATCTCATCTTGCATGCAAGGGCAAAGAATGGAAACATTCTCCTCTTGGGCAGGGTGGGTGGTGAGATATTCCCTGGAACTTTCAATAACATTGTTGCATTTACAAGGATCATGTTTTGTGCAAAAATTACCAAAGGTTTTTTTGGTTGGTTTTTGCATCAAATGGCACAGTTCACGCTATTTTGTGACCTGCCCAAAGCCAGGATGACCGATGCTTTGCTTAAGGATTAGAAGCATCAGAAGGATTGCAATATAGATACAGCAATCTGATAGAGCAAGCATAGGATAGCTGTGCTTGCTGTAGACTTTGGGTCTGGTAGAAAGTTACACTGGCATAAATGTGACTGGCATTATGCCAAGCAATAGCGAATCACACAATTTCGTTGTGCAGTCAGTCGTATGATTCCCACTGCTGTACAATGTGCTGGCAGAAATGCTTCATGGATAGCACTTTCGTAGCTACTGAAGCCATAACACTGGGTTACACCTGTGTAGCTAAGCAAGAGGATTTTGCCCATTTTGTGCAAATTACAGAGACCTGTGGTGAGGAGAATAGGCCTTTGTCTCATTCTCAGAGGCAGGCAAGGAAATCTCATGGGAGATAAACATTATTTGCTGTGGTTTCCTAGTCCGATTGAGATAGCCTAAAAATTAATAGCAAGTATTATTTATATTCCTAGTACTGAGTACAGTGGTGCTTTGCAGGACAAAAAACTCGCAAGATGAATGGTTTTGGCAATGGGGTTAATGACTCACAAGACAAATGTTCCTATGGCCATGCTTTGCAAGACGAATGTTTTCCGTTTTTTGTTCCTGCCTCATGTTTGCTGATTTTTAAATGTTTTTCTATGATGTTTAAAAAGTTAAAGTTTATTGATTGAATTTTCTGAAATCATCTGCATAATATGTATGGCTCTAAAGAGCACTTAATAAACCCTTTGTAAACCAAATTTGACTTTGTTCTGACTTTTTTTGCCCATGGGAACACATTAATTAGATTTCAATGCATTCCTATAGGAAACCGCATTTCGCAAGATGAATTTTTCGCAAGACAACATTAACCGCCGAACAAATTAAATTCATCTTGCGAGGCACCACTGTACATATTCCTGAGTTCAGAATTATTTAATTCTATGTGTATGATTTTTTGTAGCAAGAACCCAAAGTCCAAATCATGCTCTACCCTGATGTAGTAGGTGATTGTATGCTCCCCCCACCCCCAAACTGTGAAGAGAGGGTTTGTGGAGAACCCCATGCAACTCACTTACCAGGTCCAACACTTAGGCTCTTGAGGTAAGGGTTGAGATAAGGACTGGGTGACTCAGGGTGATGATTCACACCAGATTCTGGCACAGGTTGCTTACTGTTGAAGGGAGTGGCTGAATGTGAGCTATAAAGATCTTCTGCACTTTGTGTTTTAAGATTTGCAGGCCCTGCCCCATAAAATCCATTTGGATCAAATGACACATGTACTGTTTCTGGAGTTGCTGCAGCATGTGTAGGTTTCCATGGATAACCATAAGGGCCTGAACTGCCACTGCTAGGATTGACAACTGATCCAGAGTTTCTGGGCCTGACATACAACTTCTCAGAAGGTGGAAGGTCAGGCACCTTGGTAAACACCCTCCGCTTCCGCTCTGTATCCTGCACCGCAGCACTGTATGGCACACGGTGGCTTTCTGCTCTGTCCATCCGGCTGCCAAACACGTGATAGTTCAGTTCCTCCTGCAGTTTCCTCTCTACGGTTGTCGAAGGCTCCAAGGCATGTTCACAGCTCTCTACAGGTTCGTTCTGTGGGCAAGCCTCAAAGAAGTGTTCATCCACCGCACTGGTTTCCTGAGAGCTGTGTAGGGAACCGGGAAGATCTGCAAAACAGATTAGTGTTTTTGGGTGATGGCTCCACAGAAGTTCTTCAAACCACCATATCATCCCAAATATACTTGACTTCATTTGATTTTGTAAGGTAAGTGGGGTCAGGCTGGTTAGTATTTGGATTATGGATCACCAGCAAACAGCAGGAATCTGGAACCTGTTTAAAACAATGGTAGTAGAGGCCCAGGGGAAGTGTATACAGTGGTGCCTCGCATAATGAGTGCCCCGTTTAACGACGAATCCGCATAGCGATGTTTTAATAGAGAAAACATTGCATTGCAATGATAGGTAAGCGTTTCGCTTACCGATCTTCGCATTGTGATGTTTTAAAACAGCTGATCGGCGGTTCCAAAATGGCCGCTGCATCAACAAACTGGCCACCCGCAGCGTTTTCGCGCTGATTCCTCGCTTACCGAGGTGGTGAAAATGGCAACCCTATGGAGAATTTCCGCTTAGCGGTGAGTTTATCCCCCATAGGAACGCATTGAAGGGATTTCAATGTGTTCCTATGGGGTTTTTTGCCCCATATAGTGACGTTTCCGGATAGTGACGATTTATCCGGAACGGATTATCATCACTATGCAGGACACCACTGTACCTCAAAGAAATAAGGGCTGAACTAAGTCCAAGAGGATGCCAGTATGGTTAACCAGTGGAGTTAGAGAGGCTTTAAAGGGCAAGGAGGAGTCCTTCCATAAATGGAAACCTTTCCGAAATGAGGAAAATAAAAAGGAACACAAACTCTGGCAAAAGAAACGTACGAAGATGATACAGAAGGCAAAGAAAGACTTTTAGGAATGTATGGGCAGCAATATAAAGGGGAATAATAAAAGCTTCTTCAAATATCTTAGAAGCAGGAAACCTGCCAGAGAAGCAGCTGGCCCTCTGGATGGTGAGGTCAGGCAAATGGGGATTTGGAGATTGCAGAGAAATTAAATGATTTCTTCACATCTGCCTTCACGACAGAAGGCAATGGGCCGATTCTGCTGCCTGAACAGCCCCTCCTAATGAATTAAATCAGATACAGGTTAAAAGAGAGGATGTTTTAGACCTAATGGATAAATTGAAGATCAATAAGTCACTGGTCCCAGATGGCATCCACCCAAGGGTTATTAAGAAACTGAGGAATTAAGTTGCTGATCTCTTAACTAAAATATACAACTTATCCCTTAAAATGGCCACATTGCCAGAAGCCTGGAGGATAACACATGCCACGCCATTCTTTAAAAAGGGAAGGAGGGGGGACCCGGGAAGTTACAAGCCTGTTAGCCTAATGTCTGTTCCAAGGAAGCTGGTGGAAAGCCTCATCCAAGATAGAATCTTAAAACACAGAGAACTAGCCTTGCTGAGGGAAAACCGGCATGGCTTCTGTAAGGGTAAGTCTTGCCTCACAAACCTTTTAGAATTCTTTGAAAAGGTGAACAGGCATGTGGAGGTGGGTGAACCAGCGGATATTGTCTATCTGGATTTCCAGAAGGCATTTGACGCAGTCCCTCACCAAAGGCTGCTGAGAAAACTCCACAGTCAGGGGATAAGAGGTGTCAATTGGCAATTTTCTCAATGGAGAAAGGTGAAAAGCGGTGTGCCCCAGAGATCTGTCCTGGGACCGGTGCTTTTCAAGCTGTTCATAAATGACCTGGAGACAGGGATAAGCAGTGAGGTGGCCAAGTTTGCAGATGACACAAACATTTTCTGGGTGGTGAAGAGCTCCAGAAAGATCTCTCCAAACTGGGAGAATGGCAAATGTGTTTCAATATAAGAAACTATAAAGTAATGCAGATTGGGCAAAAAATCAAAACTTCATTTATCAGTTGATGGGTCCTGAGCTGTCCGTGACAGACCCGGAAAGAGATCTTGGTGTGCTGGTGGGCAGCTTGATGAAAGTGTTAACCTAGTGTGCGGCGGCAGTGAAGATGGCAAATTGCATGCTAGGTATCATCAAAATGGGGATTGAAAATAAAACAGCCAACGTTATAAAACGCTGGTAAGGCTGCATACAGTTCTGGTTGCCACACCTCAAAAAAGACATAGTGGAACTGGAAAAGGTCCAGAAGAGAGTGACTAAAATGATGATTGGGCTGGGGTGCTTCCCTCATGAGGAAAGGCTACAGCATTTGGGGCTCTTTAGTCTAGAGAAAAGGCTCCTGAGGGGGGACATGATTGAGATGTATAAAATTATGCAGGGGATAGATAAAGTGGATAGAGGGAAGCTCTTTTCTCTCTCATGCAATACCAGAACCAGGGGACATCCACTCCAATTGAGTGTTGAGAGAGTGAGAACAGACAAAAGAAAAGATTTCTTTACCCAGTGTGTTGTTAGTCTGTGGAACTCCTTGCCACAGGATGTGGTGATGGCATCTGCCCTAGATGCCTTTAAAGGGGGATTACACAGATTCCTGGAGGAAAAGTCCATCGCAGGTTACAAGCCATGATGGGGATGTATAATCTCCAGGCTTAGAAGGAAGGTACCTCCAAATGCCAGATGCAGGGGAGGAGTATCAGGAGACAGGTCTCTAGTTGTCTTGTGTGCTCCCAGAGGCATCATCTGGTGGGGCCCTTGTGAGACACAGGAATCTGGACTAGATGGCCCTTGACCTGACCTAGCAGGGCTCTTCTTATGTTCTTATCTCTAACTAAAGCCAGAAAATCATGCCTAAAATATTGGAAAGCCTCTTCCAGCCAGAGTTGACAATACTGGGCAAAATTGACCCAAGGACTGACCCAATAATAAAAACCAGCATCCTATGTTCACTGAAACATTCTATTTGTTGGCAGGTATAAGGCTCCAGTACTTTGGCCATCTCATGAGAAGAGAAGACTCCCTGGAAAAGACCCTGATGTTAAGAAATTGTGAAGGCAAGAGGAGAAGGGGATGACAGAGGACAAGATGGTTGGACAATGTCACTGAAACTACCAACATGAATTTGACCAAACTCTGTGAGGCAGTGGAAGACAGGAGGGCCTGGCGTACTCTGGTCCATGGGGTCACAAAGAGTCGGACATGACTAAACGACTAAACAACAACAAATTTCCTGATGGACCATACTGGTGTATAGTTAAACGCCTAAATTCCACCCAGCAAAGCCAATGGGTTACTGGCTGAGAATCTTCCTAGTAAAAATGTCTGGTGAACCAAAGGTATCCCTCCTCTATTCCTCTCTAATATAAAAATACACTAGGGTTCAATACTATAGACTCTATAAATAAATACCTGTTCGGCCACTACTTGGTGGTTCTGCTACAGCATCTACTTGGAGAGATTCCATCCTTTTTACAAGTTCAGATGGTGCAGGATACACTTCCTAAAAAGCAAGAAATAAGATGAGGTCATATGACGAGCTTACTTCCCACGGCTTTGATGTCATCACTCCGCATTTCTTTAGCCATATTTTAGTTCTTTGAACTTCAGATGTTTGATAACTTACTTTTATCTTTCTTACATCATCTTCAACATATTTTTCAAGTTTCTCTTGGTAGAATGGCTTGTATGTCAAATTGATTTCTGTGGCAGAAGAATTAGTTAATTAGTGAAGAAAAAGCTCTATACAAGAATCAGGTATGCTTGGGATATGTTCACCCTATCAAATGATGAACTGACACAAGCTTAAGAACAGGAATAAGAGACTCCTGTCTCCTTACAGTACTTTATTTATTTAGTTGTTTGTTTGTTTATCGCCCATTTTTCTCCTAAAAAAGGACCTGTTGGTTTACAACCTTGAAACACAATAATAAAAGCTAAAAACAGTAAATTATTCAAATTTTTAGGAAGAAATGTTATAGTAAAATTTTTTAGGTAAAAGCATCACTTACTAAAACAGATTTAAAAGCAACAAAAACGCAAATCATCATGTTTAGTTTGTAGGGCATTCACTTTTAGAGCTGGGCAAAACTGAAATCTATAGCTACTTTGGTACTGTCAGTAATAAATGTAATAGTAGTCACCTCTGAGCCTATATAATATTATCACTGTCAAATGTGCACATGTAGTTATGTGTAATTTATAATTTCAGTTTGTGTTGCTCAAAATATCTTGCTGTAACTGTGATAAACATGGTAGGTGCACATGTTAAAATACATCTAGCACAAAACTTTATTTCTTCTTCTTATTTTCCTATTTGTTAGTTTATTCTAGTTGTTTTGTATTAGCCATGTATCTGTTGTATTTTATTGTTTAATTTTATATTGGAAGCCGCCTAGAGTGGTCCATTGGTCCAGATAGGCGGGGTATAAATAAAATAAAATAAAATAAAATAAAATAAAATAAAATAAAATAAAATAAAATAAAATAAAATAAAATAAAATAAAATAAATAAATAAATAAATAAATAAATAAATAAATAAATAAATAAATAAATTAGTCTATGAACACTGGAGAGAAAAGTTAGTGGATTTGAAAAAACATAATTACTTGGTACATTTTGTTACATATATTTCTATTCTTTTGCCTTTCTAGCAGAAATGTTGATAGTGTTTAGTTGGGATCCTTTGGATGTTATGATCACAGGTTATACAAACTTTATTTAAGAAGAGGTGTGGATGAGGATATAGGCTGCATACCCCAAACATTGATTTGTGTGTATTGCAGTGATTAAGAAACTTACCATATTTTTCCGTGTATAAGATTATACTTTTGTCTAAAATCTTTAGACTAAAAATTGAGGTTCGTCTTATACACGTAAGTAAGATGAGGAAAGAACAAAATGGCCCATGCCTTGTCTCTGCAAACAGACTGCCTTCAATCATGAGCCTTATGTAACTGATGTCAGCTAATGCAGAACAAACCAATTAGAACACATCTCGTTGGAGGTGGAGCCTGTAGGCAGTGCTCAGATTCAACAGGGACTCATAATGTCCAAGCATTCTGAGCCCAGAGGCTCAATATTCAAAGCTAAGTTAAGATTTCTTAATTTTTGGGTTAGAAAAGTGGGATGTGTCTTACACATGGGTATGTCTTATACACGGAAAATACACATATTGCAGGTTCTGAAAATGCACCTTCTTGTTTATACACTCTATTTTGAAGGTTCTGAAAATGCACCTTTTTGTTTAAAATGTAGTACGAGATTAATTTTACAAGAACTTCCTCTCTGCAACAACTTTTAGAGCAGAGTGGACAACACGTGCTGGCTGTATAGTTCAGTGAGTTAAGCATCTAGCTGTAGAGCCCTCAGTGGGGAGTTTGACAGAGTGAGCCAGTATAGCCTTGGGCAAGATGCACAGTCCCAGGGTACCCGCCCAGAAGAAGGGGATGCTGAATGACTTCAGAGTGCTTTTTTTCTAGAAAACCCTGAAAAGAGTTGCCGTAAGCCAGAACTTACTTGACAGCACATGATTATTATTACTATTGGGTAACAAATTGTCTTCCCACACGTTTTTTCAAAATGGCAGTCTGTGCAGCTCTCCTCTTCATTCCAGAAATTGCTGTTGCCACCTCTACTGCACTGTTAAAAATTTGCTGTTGTCAACAGGCATAAACAATGGTCTGTTTAACCTTCCTTTCTCGCCAGCAGGGCTCCAAGTTATGGAAGGGCACTCTGGCATCATAGAGCGCTGTAGCTGCCACCCCATTTTGATGGGAATTATAGTGTTGCAATCCATGGTAGATTGGGAAGCGGAGCAGTATGCCCCCCCCCTTGGACAATGCAAATTGTTCTTTCAACCTTATTCTTTACAGCCTTATCAGCAGTGGCAATATCCTTTGGAACTCTTTCCTTATGGAAGTGCATAAAGTGCATCTTCATTTCTATCTTTCAGAAGAGTGGTAGAACTTCATTTATTCTTTCAGAAAGTATTTGCCTAGCTTTATTGCTGTTCCCTAGATTTTTCTGGTTGATGTCTGTTGTTTATTTTTTCAAAAAATCTACATTTCCTTTTTAGTACATTTTAAACTTCTCAGTTGCCTCATATCTAGCCAAAAACTCAACCCACTGGCTGAAATCCCATTGCCCATTGCCATCTGTGCAAGCTTGCAGGGAGTTATGCCCAGGCAGGCCACACTGTGTGCTTGTTTGCACAAATGGCTGTGCAACTAGTTGTGCACCTGCGCCTGCAGAACTGCTTGCTGGATATGACTTCTGCCATGGCACAAATTTTGCAACCACTTGTGGAACTTGAATTTATAGAGGTGTAGCTGAGCGGCAAGATTTAGGTCATATCATTTTCTTTACACAAGCATTCTGCTTTGCTTTTACTGTATGTCCTCTGAAAATACTTGTTTCCAGCAGTTAATGTTTGAGTACCTGCTAGTGATGTGTGCACATTTTCTTTGGTCTTATTTTTTATAGAAACCTGCAAAGAATTATAAATATATCCTTAAATTAACCAGAAAGAACTGTAGATTTTAGAAAACTGAATGGGGGAGGAAGAAAAATGGAGAAGTTTATCCATTCAAGCTTTAGAGTAGCTAGTTTGCAATGTGTGGCTTGGAATTCTGTATATATAGCTTGTTCTTTATGGGGGGGTTTCCTTAACAGGCGCTTCACCTTTAACAGTTCCAGGGCAGGCAGAGATAATACAATCTTCTCCATACTAAGAGCAGTTGTGTCTAATGAATGTTGTGCCACTACAGATGGGGTGAGAATATTGTTTGGCTCGTCATTAAAATACCTTGTGAAAAATTACAACGGTTTTTATCTATTTGATGGCGAGAACTTGAGAGTGAAAACACTGAAATGTGAGAGAAAGCAAAGCTGACAGATTCTTTAATCCCAGGTACCTGCAAAAGATGGCCGTTGCTTTGGTTCTTGTTTCCAGGCTTGTTCCATTAAAGTAATGATCTCAACTGGGCAATTTTCTTCAATTTCTGTTTTATGTGGCCTGTCTCCATTAATGATACAGAAGCACACATGCATGTCATTTACAGCGTCTGGGGAGGAAAGTGTGTGCAAGAGAGGGGGTGGGGAAAGAGAAGCAGTGAACTAGGTTAAAAGGTATTTAACCACATACAGCAAAAACACATTACCACCCTCAATGCATTCCATTTTGCTGGATTTTAGAAGCTAAGCAGGATCAAGTCTGGTTAATATTTAGACTGACCACCAGGGAATGTTACAGATTGTTAGGTCAAACTGGGAAACAATCCTGCCTCAAATCCTGGAAAGCCACTGAGGCCAGTTTCGGTTTATAACATTGTGCTACACAGACCAATGATCTAGCTCAAGAGAAGGCAGCTTCCTGTATTCCGAGAGGAGGCCCTCGGCTGGGAACACTTACTCTCATAAGGTTCTTTGTTAGCAAAAATGGACCACAAGACGATGCCGAAGCTGTAGACATCTGATTTTTCAATCGGTGTAGTGTTAATATCCCGCAAGTGCTCAGGGGCCATGTAGAAAAGGGTCCCAGCATTACTTTTGGAGTTGCACTTGATTTTCCTCTGGCGGCTCGTCTCCTCTTTAGTCAGCTTCCTCCAGGTTTTGAAGCAGGCAACACCAAGGTCTGCTATCTACAAAACAGGTTGGAGAGAGCAGTTCTGGTGGGAACAGTGATAAGGCTGAGTGGAGAGCCATGAGAACAAGAAGGGGACATACCTCATGCAATCATGGGCCGACCTCAAAGGGATGACTGAGGCAGTCCAGGAGTTACACTTTTGTTAGTTATTTCATAGAATCCCAGAACTGAAGGGTCAGAAGGGGGCACAGGGGAACCCCAGCTGAAACACTCCTGGCAGATGGCCATCTAACCTGTTTAAAAAACCTCCAGTGAACGAGGTTTCTACCATCTTCGGGGCAGTTTGTTCCACAGTCAAAAGGGCTCTCTGAGGCAATTCTTTTTAATGTTTAGACTTCCTTTCTTGTAATTGAAAATATTAGTTTGGGTGCCAATGTCCTTGAGCCACAGAGGACAAGCTTGTACCATCTTCTATGTGATGGTGTTTTACATATATATATATATATATATATATATATATATATATATATATATATATATATATATATATATATATATATATATATATATATATATATATATATATATATATATATATATATATATATATATATATATATATATATATATATATATATATATATATATATATATATATATATATATATATATATATATATATATATATATATATATATATATATATATATATGTTTTGGCTTCTGGCTACACAAAACCCACAATCTTCACCATTCACAACAGGGCTTGGTTTCCAAACCATTTACTGTCTTGGTTGCGCTCCTCTGAACACATTCCAGGGTGTCAATATCCTTCTTTAAAGAGCAGTGTCCAGAAGCATTCTATCAAGATGAGATCTGACATCAATTATATTTACATTCTGACTTTCCTCCAAAGATGGACCTCTCTCTTGCACACTGTGAGGATGGTTAGGCTGAGAGATCTCTTACCCAGCAAACTTAAGTTAGCAAAAAATAGTCCCTTCCCTTTCCCACTGTATAACCAAACAGACAAGTGGGGATTTAATAAACATGCATGACCAATGTTCCCTCTAAGCTGCGCATGCAGAGCTCCATCAGGGCTGCGCACTGGCAGCCGGCAGCTGATTTGTTTATGTCCCATTTCAGATTATACCCTGTCCCCGCACACACATGAGGTGAGGCTCATGGGGGACAGTGGGAACAAAAATTAGAGGGAACGTTGTGCATGACTCTTAGGTTTCACTTTTGACAGGGCTAGTAAAGATACCTTGATGTGAAAATCTTCATCTACAAGGATATTTTCTGGTTTGAGGTCTTTGTGCACTAAACCCTGTTCATTTAAATAAAGCATCCCTTCAATGATCTCTAGGATGAAGCGTCCTTTCACAGACAAGGGAATTGCAGTCTGTAATAAAGTAAAAACAGCAGAACACATTTATAAATAAATTGGTATAATGCACAATCGCATAGCAGGTCAGTGGAAGGAGCCTTCCATTTTAACTGGGTAGGCAATAAGAGTTCCTCCAGATGTTTCCCGCCCCCTACAATAAAAAAGATGTATGGGACTATGCCGGCACACATGCACACATCGAGAAAATCGGGGAGGGGGGTCATTGCTGCCTAACCTTTGCCTTTTGACAATAATAAAAAGCTAGTGAATTAGTCAGTCCCATTTTGGACTGTTGAAACAATAGGAAAACTTTCATCTTCCAGGATTTACTTTTTCTTTTACTAGAACCCTGAGACTTTCAAACTAAAGCTAGGTGCAAGAGATATGTACGTATGCAGAATTAAAGAATTCTGTTCTAGTATCAGAAATGAACAAAGCTCATAATCCTCCAATACACAAATTCTCTTCTGGTTACCCTCAAGGTTTCTTCAGTTCAGCAAATACAGTTTAATGGAGAAGGGGGATCATTTTGTTACTGCCACTGACGGTTAAATAACTGGAAGAGAATAATCCTTCCCGACTTACTACACGCCATGCAAAGATCTACCGATAGATCAAGATCCAACTTCTGCCCAGCACTGCATTAAATCTCTGGAATCATGTTTGTCAGAGCAATCTGGAGAATCATAGTGATTCTTGCATCCATTCTTGCTGTTTCAGGAACCAGTAAGAATCCTCACTGAGAGTAAAATTGCATTGCCGTTCAGGATGTTTGGAAATAGACTTGGACTCTGAAACTTGGACTCTAATCTGTTTGTCTATGAACAGTATTAACAGAGAGGGAAAAAGAAGGTTTATTGTGATAGTTTAAAGTTGGGAAGATCCTGGGACATGTCCTTGAAAAAAAGTAACTTTCCCAAACTCTGTGATGGGATGGGCGCATCCATAGGCAGTTGCTAAGATTCCAGCATCATATAATTGCCCAATACTGACCCTTGGCCATTTGGAGAAACAAAAGGAAAGGGGAGCCTCTGTCCTAACAGGTGCATTTGGTGCCAACTCAGAGAAATCCAAGCCATCAGGGCCACTGATAGAAGATTATGGCAATTGAAACCCAATTCATTTGGAAGGACGACCTTTCATTTCTGAGACAGAAACTGAAATGTATATAAACATATATAAGCATACTTCTACATAGCTTTGTTTGCACAATTCCACCTCCATATGCACCCTCTCATTGCAGTGTTCCAAATCTGGATGCGGGAAGTAGATGAAATAAGCATGTATGCATGCAAAGATGCTCAGTTTAAACAATTTATAATAGCTACAGAACTGGGCATTGCATGATTTCCCCACATGGAAGCATGTCATGTGTAGGTGTGGAGAGCCTTTGACCCTCTGCATGTTTTGGGCATCAACTCCCAAAAGTGCTGCTTGCATGGTCAATAGTTGGGGATTATGGGGCTTCTGGAAGGCCAGATGTTATCTGCTTGTATGCTGCAGTATCTCTAATGTTTGCTATTAGCACATCTTAGCATTTTCAAGTGCATCATAATCCGTTATTTGAAAAAAAAAATACACTCATACATTTTTTACTGCAACACAAGCATGTCCGCAAAAGCAAATATCAGACCACCATCACTCCAGTTCTTTACATTTTATCAGTTACTCACTGATTTCTCTACAAGTTTTCCATCATCCCCTTTACTCACTGCTTTCAGGACAGACATCAGGTTTCCTCTGCGTACATATTCCATCACAAGGGAGTAGTTGCCATCTTCCAGAATGACACCCAGTAGCCTGACCACGCGATCATGATTTAACTTTTGCATAATCTTGCCTTCTTCTAGAAGGGAAGTGTTACAGCTGGGGAAAAAAAAAAGATCCTGTGCAATTACCATTGGGCTTGACTGCCAAGAATGGAAAAAACACCATGTGTGTAAGATGTTGGTCACTGACTCCAGGGTTTAACTGATTCATCTGAACCATTAGGCCTGACAGGCAACTGCAGTTGTCCCATCTGTTCTTTCTGAGTGCCACCACCACTCTTCATTGTCATCAGCCAGTACTCCATGCTCCACAAAGCCTACTCTGCTCCCCAGGGAAAGCTGAGGAAGAGTCAGTACAGCTGGATACAACCAGATGTTTGATGGTGAGCAGTTCTAGCCCACCCTTGCCTCCCTGCAAACAGGTTTCAACTCCCCAACTTACTCTGTACGCTGAGGCCCAGTGTACACTGTTTTCAAAACCACAAGCCCGTGGTTCTTGTGGTAACATAATGAAACCATGCCAAATCCGCCAGCATCCAGCTGCTCTTTTTGTAAAAGGTCCTCTGACTTCATCTGGATGTCAACCAGCGACATGTTTGCAGCTCATGAAGCAGTTCAACAATTCATGAAGAGGAAATGGACCTGCAACATCAATGTAGAAAACAGGGAATTATGGTCCACCTTTCCACTGCTATAATGGCCAAAGATGAACAGAAAAGTAGATGACAATTCCATGAAAGCTCTGAAGATAGTTCACAGGCAACGTGTAGAGCAGGGGTCTCAAACTCAATTTACCTGGGGGCCGCTGGAGGCAGAGTCTGGGTGAGGCTGGGCCGCATCAGATTTTCCGCCAAGCGGAGCAAGAGCCTGAGGAAGCTGCCCAGGAGTTTCCTTAGCCAGATGGGCTGGCTGGCAGGCTGCAGTTCTGGATGGAGGGTGCAGAACTGGGAGACAGCTGGTGAGCGAGGCTAGGCTTTTTTTGACTCTTGACAGCAGAGGACGTGTGCGCCCTTCGGGGGGCAGGCAAGGCAGGGGCCACAAACTATTGTCTGGCAGGCCGCAAATGGCCCCGGGCTGCATGTTTGAGACCCCTGGTGTAGAGTATGATCCTAGGCATATTTATTCAACGTGATCAGTAGGGCTCATTCCCAGTACATGTGCACAAGACTGCAGCCAAATAATATCTTTTAGATACCATCTCAGTGTTTGAGTTATTTAGTATGTCTTATCTAAGTCTATGCTCCACCTACTGATGCTGAAGAAGATGAAAATGAAAGCTTGGAAAAGGCAATAAGGCTGGGAAAAGCTGAAAGAAGGTGTGGGGGGGGGGGAAATACAAGATGGATTTGACTCCATCAAGGAAGCCACAGGCTGGTGTTTTACAAGAGTTGAGCAAGACTGCTGGAGATCATAGAGTTACCATATGTTGGAAGCAACTGGAGAGCACATAACAACAAATGCAGTAGTGCAGCGACAAATGTGGACGAACAGGTCATCATGACAAGCCCCACCCCAGGGGTGTCCAAAAATGCAGGCATGGGCATCTGTGGTTCAGTTTCTGGAAATGCTACCAAAGCAAAACAAAATAACATGAGGTTCTAAGTGGCATTTAATAGGCAAACTGTGCCTTCTAGAAACTCCTGGAGTTATAATTCTACAAAGCTCCTTGTCTTTGCAGTGAGAAAGAAACGTAGAGCCCATGCAAAAGGTGGGGCGCCTGTGCTGTGATCCCCAGCAGCAACCACAGCTGTGCTAATCATCAGACATAGTTCAAAAACTACACCAATTCCCAGGCCCATGCTAGAGATGATATGGAATACGGTGCAGGTATTTCACACTAGAACTTACCACTGACCTTGCTGGATGAGGCAGATGGGAATCATATTCAATATTTTATTATCATAAACGTGTATATCATTCAGCAATACATAATTCAGTGAGTAGATGCAGAAGATCAAATACACAGACAAAGAACAATCAAGAAAAGATCAGACTGAAAAAACAAAGCAAAGTAAAAGCAGAAACACAAAGTATCTTTCCTTGTTAAAAGATCCATAGGAGGGGACGGTCTTGGCCTGAGCTTGAAAAGGGAAGTGTGTAGATTCCTGAATGCAAAGCTAAACCAGCACCCCTGAGTAGGGGTCCTTCCATTCACTCAGTGGCCTCTGGCAGCATCTTTCATCTATTTATGGGAAGGGCACCTCTCAGATAACACACAAATATGTGACTACGTGGCCAATGGATTTAGTCCTAAAACCACTTTGTTTTCAAATCTGGCCTGTTAGACTAGTGATGATGTTTCTCAACTGAGTTTTGGAAGTGTTATGTAAATTTGAGTGCATATGTTTTTCAGTGGTATAGATATGTTTCTATTTCTTTGTTGTTGTTGTTGTTGTTGTTGTTGTTGTTGTTGTTGTTGTTGTTGTTGTTGTTGTTGTTGTTGTTGTTGTTGTTGTTGCCATTCCCATGTAAGATTAAAAAATGCAACACATTTTTTAAAAACACAAAATAACAGAATATTTATTTATTTATCTATTCTATTTATATCCCGCCTATCTGGTCTTGCGACCATTAGCAAGCCATGCCTCATTCATCACTTCTCAGCCTTTTCCAGCTTGCAAAGTGGCACTTGGCTAGGGGAGGCATTTCCTCTAGTTTTCCTGCCAGCAGTTTGGATAAATCCTTGGGAGTGAAATTAACTATGCCAGCTCTGGTCACTTCTACCAGTGCTATTCCGTACAGCCAACAGCAGGGCTCCTGGGAAGTGCAGCCCAGCAACATCTGAAGAGATTCCCCATCTTTGTTTTGAACAAGGAATGGCCAACTGTGACCCTCCAGATGTTTTGGGCTACCCCTGAACAGAGCCAGCATGAACCAGCACAGCCAATGGTGAAAGTGTTAATGGGAACTGTCCTTCAAAAACATCTGGAGAGCCACAATTGTCCAATCCTGCTTTAAAGGCACTGGCACCGCCATTAGACAAAATAGAGCATCATTTCACGTGGAAGCACCCAGCTGTTCCTTCTGCACTCCACAGCAGTCATTCTGCAACCCAACCCTTCCTCCACCCTCTCCTCTTGCCTGTTGCTGCAGGTGAATTGGAGGAAACTCTCTCACTACCAGTACTGAAATAAGACTGAAAGTCAATCTTGAAGGCTTCTGGATCGGAACAGAGAGGGGGCACAATCCCACGTTTCCAAGAAGTTCAGATCAAAGAAGGCCCCCGGTGGGCATTGGGCCCCAGGGCTGGGCAAAAAGCAGCCCTCCAGAGGTCTTTGGACTGAACATCCCGGGAGTCTCCAGCTAGGCTAGGACTGATGAGAGATGCAGCCCGACAGCATCTGGAGGACCACCCTTTGCCCATCCCTGGAGGCGCTCCCCTTAACATGCAGCCAAGTACGAAAAAGTGTTTATATTAAAGTCCACCCCCACCCCCTTTTTCAGCTGGAGGAAGGGACAGGCTCAGCCCTATTCCTGGTCCCCTGGTCGGGGTTGGAAGTGAACACCGCAAGCGTTCAGTTTCGCTTTCGCAGGCGCCTCCCTCTCCTGCTTCTCGGTCCCGACCATAAGCAGAAGGAGGAAGTCGACCGTAGACAGTTCAGAAAGACGAGGATTTTCTCGTCGGGATCGCCGCCTCTCTACGGGGCAGCAACCACCCGTCCTAGATCGCCCGATGGTAGGCTTTCTCTCCCACGATGTCGCGGGAAAGCAAAAAGAGGCGACGGGGAATCCTTTGCGCGCCCTCCCATCTCGGTTCGTAAGAGATGCAGCAAGATAGACGAGGAAGGACGAGGCGCCCTCCCCATTTTACCTGCTTTTCTCCGCCACCTGGAATAGCTTCTTTCGTGCAAGGAGGGATCCCCCAGCACGGCTTCTCTCCTCCTCCTCCTCCTCCTCCCGAGAAGGGCCAGGGCACGCAGCGCGCCCGATCCCTAAGTTTCTTCCTCTTTGGCGGAAGTTTGGCGGGGCGGAGTCTCCGCGGTGACAAAAGCGCACCCGCCGCCTTCCCTCTTCTCAAAAGAAAAAGGGCCGGCCTTCCATCGCGCTTCGATCCGGCGGAAATCCGAACTGGTTAGGGCCTGGGTGGGAGAATCCCATGCAAAAGGGGACGCTGACGTAGAGTGTCATCCGTCTGTTTGAGCCCTTTCAGAGAAGAAGGCTTCAGCGTGGGAGTTACCCAAGATTAACTGAGCAAAGCTAAGGAAATCGGGCGATCGCCGCTGTTGAGGAAGCATTTTGCACATCCAGTAAAACAAAACATTTTTCCAAAGGTATTGGGGTACCTTTAGGACTAATAAGTTCATTATGAACCGTCCTGGGTTGCGATCTGCTTCTTCGGACAGCTCTTTTGCATATGCTTTCGCTTTGCAGGAAAACGGCACAGAAAGTACCTCTTCCGTTTTCTAGGCCAGTTTTGACATTTTCTTAGTCTCCCCCCCCCCCGCCCCCGTGTGTGTGTCTGTTTAGCACTGAAAAACAAGAAGTGCTGCAGAATTAAAAGCTAACAGTCCATGAATACTACTAGAAGGCACTATCTTGCCTGAGAGTAAGCAGCACTAAACAGAGGGGCTTGCCTAAGAGTAGAGAGGCATAGAATTGCACTGTAAAGATGGAAGGAGGGCATATCTGTCAGCCTTTCTGGTGATATAAGGAATCCTTGAAGAAATCTCTTCTTTGTTTTATTGCTGGCAAAGCAGTGCTTGTCTCTGAAATTTGCGGGGGGGGGGGCAGGTTATCATTCTTTTTCCAGATTTGACAATCTCAAGCAGGATCTCCCTGACTTGGTAGCACCAGATGTGACAGCCCGCAGCTCCCATCACTCCCAGCTAGCCAGCCCCTGAGGGTTGTAGGCCAACATATCTGGAGGCCATCAAGTTGAGAAAAATGGACATTTCCACACAGTATCCGTAAGAGGTGGACCTTAGAAATGTCAGGAGTGGACAAAGCAAGGAGTGAGTTGGAGGGGGTGTGTTCAGTGCTAGGGACCATGCATCAGAAAGACAAAACTCAAAGAGTTTTTGCAGGGGGCCGGGGCAGAAATATCTTTTGTGTATTGCAACTTAAAGTGTGACTAGACTTAGCTGCAATTTGATTCACAGCCTCTATTACATTTGAAATCGCAATCAGTGTTCACGCAGGGGCTACAGGTTGCTTCGGGAGTTCACTTTTCATACTATGCAAGCCACATTTTAGCACACAGCCCCTCTTTTTTCTTTCCTTCTTCTGGTCCCGCCTCTGCTGGTCTTTTTATAGTTCACTGTGAAGCTACTTAATTATTTAAAGCTTCACACTATGTACTACATTTCTCAAAAAAATATCTATACAAAAACAACATGGAAAGGTACTGTAAAGTTTAGAGCAGCGGTCCCCGACCTTTTTGGGGCTGCGGACTGGCTTGGCCAGTCCATCACCTTTACCCTCAGCTTCTTTGGCAAGGCAGTGGTCATTTTGGAGGTGTGTTTGGTGTCATGTTGGAATACTGCCCTGCAGCCCAAGTCTCTGAAGGGAGGGGATCAAGCTCTGCTTCAGTACATCACAGTACATGTTGGCATTAATGGTTCCCTCAATGATCTGTAGCTCCCCAGTGCCAGCACCACTCTTGCAGCCCCAGACCATGACACTCCCACCACCATGCTTGACTGTAGGCACGACACACTTGTCTTTGTACTCCTCACCTGGTTGCCGCCACACACACTTCGCACCATCTGAATCAAATAAGTTTATCTTGGTTTCACCGGACAACAGGACATGGTTCCAGAAATCCATGTCCTTTGTCTGCTTGTCTGCAGCAAACCGTATGTGGGTTTTCTTGTGCGTCATCTTTAGAAGAGGATACATGAGGCTTGTGACACCTTCTGGGATGACAGCCCTGGAGACCAATTTGATGCAGTGTGCAGCATATGGTCTGAGCATTGACAGGCTGACCTACCCCTTCAACCTCTGCAGCAATGCTGGTAGTACTCATATGTCTGTTTCCCAAAGCCAACCTCTGGATATGACGCTGAGCACGGGCACTCAGCTTCTTGGGTCAACCATGGCAAGGCCTGTTCTGAGTGGAACCTGTCCTGTTAAACCACTGTATGGACTTGGCCACCGTGCTGCGGCTCAGTTTCAGGGTTTGGGCAATCTTCTTATAGCTTAGGCCATCTTTATGTAGAGAAACATTTCATTTTTTCAGATCCTCAGATAGTTCATTACCATGAGGTGTCATGTGGAACTTCTAATGACCAGTCTGAGAGAGTGAGAGCAATAACGCCTGCTCCCCTTTCACACTTGAGATTTGTGCCACTGACGTGTATCATGACACCAGGGAGGGAAAATGGCTACTTGGGCCCAATTTGGACATTGTCACTTAGGGGTGTACTCACTTTTGTTGCCAGGGGGAAATGGAGAGGGGGGGGAATGCTGTACTGTACTGCAGTGGTGCATATTATCTCCCAAATTATTTAAATTAAGGTCCCCTCCTCAGAAAAATTCCTGCAGACATTCCTGATTGCAAAGACAGTAAAGCACGCTGGTCTCCCCCTTTGTCTCCTGTGATGTCCATCTGGCTGAGAGCCTGGGCTGCTATGTCTCCTCCCATCCCTTTCACAAGAGTGACATCTCGTGGTAAGTCCTAAGATTACGTTGCTTTATCATTGTTTAATTTCCGCGGAGCAGTTTTTGTCACTTCAGTTCTGGCCAGCTTGTTTTGGTAAGAGAGGCAATTGGTTGTGCTGGATGGCCTTGGAAGGCCCTCCTTCCCTCCCCCCCACCCCAGTGCCTCCTAGTAGAGGAAAGTAGCCGTCTTTTCTTGAGGCACATCACAGAAGAAAGGCACAGAAAATACTGTCTTACATTCTTCAAACCTGATCCTTTTTTACTTTCTCTTCTCTTTCAAATGGGGCAATGCCTGGACAGGCTTTGGGAAGCGCTGGGACCATCCTGGTTGACGCTTCCATGCCTGGACAGGTCAGGTCAGGTCGGGTTGGGGTGCTACTAATATAATGGTGGTTAATCCACGAGGCTGCTGGGCTTCTCTAGTGGAAGATCAAATCCATGCAACAGGGTGAGCAGAACTCCCATAGTTTGTTCCAGGTTCTGCCTACCTGAGGTAGTAGGAAACTGGAATGAAGCCCAAGTGGACTTTGGAGCACTAATGCAGCCCAGGCAGACAGGAAATCCCTCCCCAAATTCCCAGTAAAGCTGATGATGAATCATGATGAAAAAGAAAAATATAAGTCTTTGCTTTGCTGCTGCAAAAGCAAAACCGCAAGAGCACCAGCAAACCAGCGAGCAGCAACTGTTCTCCCTCCAGAGAGCATGAACAGAAATGCGGAATGGCCAGACAGGAAAAGCTTATATGAAGCGTCTGTAAAAGTAGATACACCTTTCAGCAGCGCGATTGGCTGCTGGACATGCCAATCCAGGATTTCTGTCCTGATTGGCCAGAACTTCGAATTGGCACCAGCAAGCTCAGAGAGGCCCCCAAAAGGGGTAATAAATATAGGCGAATATGAACAGATTGACGAATAAAGCCGAGGAAAAATTCGTCAAGCTATATTCGTCCTGATTTAAAATTTTATAAATACAGATTGATGAATATATGATATATCGGCTATATCCGTCAGAAAAACTGATCCGTTTTTATATTCATTCCCATCTCTAATGCAAAGCCACCCTTAATGCATCTGAGGAAGAGTTTCAGGTGCCCAGTAAAGTTCATGCTATTAAAAAAAAATATTAGTATTAGAAGTGTTATACAATTTATTGATATTTTTGTGCAGCTTACTCCAGAGACTGAGAAAAGTAGGTTTGGCTTGTTGGCTAGGAGGTTCTCAGTGGTTGGCCCTCCAGACATTTTGGACTTCAACTCCCAGAATGCCTAAACATTGTCTGTCCTCACTGGGATTCTGGAAACTGAAGTTCAAATTACTTGGGAGGACAAAAGGGGGCAGATCTTCTCTTTAAAAAGCAATAACATGCTGGGATATGTGTGCTAGAACATAGAAGTCATGGAGTGAATTATATAAAGCAGGGAGGGGACCCTTAAAAACATAACCACAAATCAAACAAGAGAAAATAAGGATCTCACATGTTTCAGCTCTTTTATATCTGCATACAATGCATGGCCTGCATAGCATGTTTACAATTCCAGCTAAAGCTGGAACCTAGAATAAAAACCTGCCTTATACTGATAAATAACAAAAATGGCAAGTGGCAGAAAGAACTCACTTCCATGCAAAGACTGGAGAAACGCCCATTCAGTTTGCTGAAAGCACAAAGTTAGGTTGCAATAAATGATCTCAGTTATGGTTGTTGTGGGTTTTTCGGGCTTCTTGGCCGTGTTCTGAAAGTGGTTCTTCCTAACGTTTCGCCAGTCTCTTTGGCCGGCATGTTCAGAGGACAGCAAACTGTGCTCTCAGTTATGGCTGAGATCTTATGAGCAAATATGTTATGTGTCTTTGGGGAGAAATGCATCGTTCTTGTAATCAATGGGCAGAATCCTGTTCGGTCACTGCACACGCAGAATGATAATTTAGCCTCAGTACTGCCTTATGCAAGCAGAAACCTTGTTGACATGGGGTCTGCAATCTCTATCTGAACAGCTGCTGCCAATGGCCAACAAGATGCTGCCCGATAAGACTAAGCCATGCCCTTCCCCTTTGGTAGTCTGGATTTCTGCCAGTGCAGTGTCTATTTTGCACAGATGCACTATAAATCAATGGACAGTAGTACTGACACCTCTTCTTCCAATTAATAAACACATAATACAGAAGGTCCTCATTTACAGCAGAGCTGCCACTCTTCCTGCCCACACCCACAGCTCCTTAGAACAGTTAAGTTCAGGCACTGTGGTTCCAATGGATGGGGAACAACAGTACTGTAGTTTGTCAACAGAGGTTGTGTTTGATATGCAGATGATCCCAGATTCATCCATGGAGGGCTGGAAAACACCCCTACCTGAAAAAAAGATCAACACTGAGGATACCTTGGTGCTGATTTTCATAGCCCTACACTGGGAAAGCTACCAACATGAATTTGACCAAACTCCGGGAGGCAGTGGAAGACAGGAGGGCCTGGCATGCTCTGGTCCATGGGGTCATGAAGAGTCGGACATGACTTAACTAAACAACACTGGGAAATCTCTGCTTGAAGGAAATCAGCCTTATCAGCTGCTGGCAATGGAATATGGTCAGCTGATTCCAATACATGAGTTGCCAGCTCTGTATTTTCTTAATAAATTGCATGGAAATATTTTATTTATTTTATTTTATTGGACTTCTACCCCGCCCATTTTGTTTGTTTGGAAGCACTCTCAATATCCAGGCACCAATCTGCTTTGCTTTGGAAAGGCTGCAGTGTCATCTGCCTCCAGACCATGTCCTGGCACCCTTAATATAGAATGCACATGATGGCGTAGAATATGCTAATAAGCGTGTCAGGTTGCAGGTTCTGCTATGGCCCTTAAAGCAAGAAATATATTAATTTGGAATGTGCCAAAAAAGATAACAATCTGTTCCATTTTATTACCAGCCGCAAGATGTTATACAGCTTGCAATTTCAAGTACTGAAATGAAAAAAGGAAAAAGAAAACCAGACTATTTGTATTTGCCATTTCTGAAGCAGGCATTTGCCTTTAACTAACGGCTTCTCATTATTCTCAAGGAGAGTGATAAGTAGGGTGCCACAGGATTCTCTCCGAGTCCCAGTGTTGTTCATTATTTTTATGAATGGCACGGATGAGTTTAGAGTGGAGGCTCATTCAATTTGCAAATGACACCAAACTTGGAGGGATAGCTCATCCATCAGGAGACACAGTTTTCAAAGCAACCTTAATGGATTAGGGAGAACTTGGCCAGTACAAACAAAATGAGTTTCAACGGGCAAAAATATAAAGCAGTGCACTTGGGCAGGAGAATCAGATGCATAAATATAAGTTGGTTGGAAGCTGGCTTAGAAATGGTACATGTGGAAAGGATTTAGGAGTCTTAGTAGATCACAAGCTGAACATAATCCAACAGCAGCCAAAAAAGTGTATCGACATAAGTGTTATGTCCAGATCAAGGGAAGCAATAGTACCACTCTATTCTGCTTTGGTCAGACCTCACCTAGAGTGTTGTGTCCAGTTCTGGGGACCACAGTTTAAGGAGGATATTGGGAAGCTGGGACATGTCCACAGAAGGGCAACCAGAATGATATAAGATTTGAAAAGCAAGCCCTATGAGGAAAGGTTGAGGGAACTTGGTATGTTTAGCCTGAGAGACAACATGATAGCTATCTTAAAATATTTGAAGGGCTGTACTATGGAAGATGGAGCAGGCTTGTTTCTTACAACTCAAGGAGATAGGGCCAAAAGTGGGAGATTCAACTTATAGAAAAGGAGATTTTGGCAAAACATTATGAAGAAATCCTTACAGTGAGATCCATTTAGCAACGGAATTGACTGCCCCAGATTCCTTGACTGGAGATTTTTAAGCAGAGGTTAGATGGTCACTTATCAGGGATGCTTTAGCTCTGGATTTTCTACATTGGCAACCAAGTTTAATATTGGAACTTAGGAAGCACTGTATAGGTCACTGAAGGGGGAAAAAAACTATGTGCAGTAGGGCCTCCTTATCCACAGGATCAACCTGCACTGATTCACTTATTCATGGTCTGAAAATACAGTGGTGCCTCGCTTTACGATTGCCCTGCATTACGACAAAACTGCATTACGATGATCTTTTTGTGATCGCAATTGCGATCGCAAAACGATGGTCTGAATGGGTTTTTTTCGCTTTGCGATGATCAGTTCCCCGCTTCGGGAACCGATTCTTCGCAAAACGACTTTTTCCAATAGCTGATTGGCGGTTTCAAAATGACCGCTGGGTAAATAAAATGGCTCCCCGCTGTTTTCTGGGACGGATTCCTCTCAAGACAGCCACCGAAAATGGCCGCCGTATGGAGGATCTTTGCTTGACGGTGAGTTTCCAGCCCATTGGAATGCATTGAAGGGGTTTCAATGCATTTCAATGGGGTTTTTATTTTCGCATAACGATGTTTACGTTCTACAGCTATTTCATTGGAATGAATTAATGTCGTAATGTGAGGCACCACTATAGTAAAAGAAAAACAGTCTAGAAAAAAAATTCACATGCATTACCAGAACCAGCCACTAGACAGTGCTATAAATACTAGTTAGTGACTAATATATGGCATGGTCCCTGGCACCCACTTTTCCAAAGTGTCTTGATACAGAAGATCAGGGTGATCTATTTTCTGTCATGGCACCACAGTATACCCACAGCACACAAAGTATTTATGCAGTGTAGTAACATAAGTTGAGCTGAACTATAATCAGTTACGAGGAATTAGGAAAACTAGCAGTTCTGGCTTCTACAACACAACAGGCGTGGCCTCTGTTTCTGTGCCAGTAACTCACAGGGAACCATGAAGCCCAAAAGTGGAGGCAAAATAAGGACATAGCGACTAAAATGTCTTCTGGTCCCTGAGCTGGCACCTTAGCTGCCGATTTGGACAACGACACCGAGGCACCATGCCGTCCTGTGTGCTGCAAAACCAAGACTGTATTTTTCTCCAGTATTGCCAAGTAATCAATTTTCTGCTGCCTGATTAGCCTTGAAGTGAGGGAAATGGGTTTGCAACAGGCACTTAGACAGAGAAGGCATCTGATTCCACACCCTTTTACTCATTATCTCCACATAGCAAAGGGAAAGTGTTTAGTGATGAGGGAAAGAGAAATAATGGCAGTGAACAAAAGGCCTCCCACCAAAGGAGGAGAGGAAGGGGAATCTGAATCTCTGACATTTCTTCTTGCCCATCACTTATAGTACCACTCGGGGGTGCAGTTGATGGGTTCCTCTTCCCAGATTGTCTTCAGCCTCTGCTGCCAGGAAGTCAACATCTGTCTTCTTTCCTCTTGCGCTGCATACTCTGGTGCAAAGCAGATCTGAGGGGCGAGGATGCTGAAGCCACAGAAGTGTAGCATTCCATGCTGGACTCAAAAGAAAAACAGAGAGAGAGGGAGGGAGGGAGAGAAATAGTTGACTAATAGATCACTGTTGGTATTAAAAACCAGCATAAAGATGAAGCAAGTTGTGGCAAGCTTTTTGTAGGACCAATGACATGTCCTGTTTTCTCATAAATGCATATAGTTATGCACATGATAAGTCTTAGGCATGAAAGTTACAACTTCCAATCCATGAAGGATTACAGTGGGGTCTTGACTTGAGAACTTCATCCGTATTGGAAGGCGGTTCTCAGGTCAAAAAGTCTGTAAGTCAAGTCTC
Organism: Pogona vitticeps; assembly: GCF_051106095.1. Lineage (NCBI taxonomy): Eukaryota > Metazoa > Chordata > Lepidosauria > Squamata > Agamidae > Pogona > Pogona vitticeps. Next base: position 157,716,292 of record NC_135786.1, on the reverse strand, counting down.
CATTGACCTACAGTGCATTGAAAACCGATTAATCCCGTAACAGGCCGTTTTTGTTCCATTTTGGTTTTTTTCTGGTCTGTAAGTCAAATCTCAGTCTGCAAGTCAAACCTAAATTTTGCGGCCAGAGAAGTCTGTAATTCAAAAAGTCTGTAAGCCAAGCCGTCTGTAAGTCAAGGGTCCACTGTATGTTGTCATACTCTTCAGGAATACTTTCTCTGTGTGTAATTATACTTTGCTTTTAGGGCTAATAATGATCTCTTTGTGCAGCTCCCGTAAACACAGGATGAAAAATCTAATGAAAACGAAGCCAGCAAACATATTTTGCAAGCAGAGCACAGAAAAAGAACAATCCCATACAACCCAGGCAGCCAGCTTGGGGTTGTAGAATGGTGTAGGAATAGCTCCTCAACCAATGGAAGGAGAAAGAAATCTCCATTTCTAGAAATTTATCCAGTGGGGCAGGGGAAAGCAGCAGAGGCTAAAATAGGGAATGTCAGGAGTACCCCGGGGATGTGTTAGGGAAGGCTTCAGAAATGCAGAATCTTAATCCAACACTTTCCCCTTCCACATCTATGAACTATGCCACTCTTTGAACAAACAGAGCTTTGGATGAAGTGGTGGGTTCCAAGGCCATTCTTCCTGATGTGATGACTGCAATCACATTCATTCCTGCTTAGAAAAAGCATCCACTGAGTTCAGGGGAACATACATCCTAGATAGGTTCTGCTCCACGATAAGAGATGCAGCCTAAAATCCCATCAGTCAATGGGAAGAGAAAAGAATCTTAACCAAAGAGAAGGTTGGACAACCCAGAAATCTTCAGAGTTTGGCAGGAGCTCAGGGAGGTGGACAAACTGAGCACAGTCTAGGTGCCGTAACTGAGAAGAATGTTTCCACATCCCAAATAACTGCATTTTAGAATGTGACAAGACCAAGAGCAGAGCCTCCATATATAAATGCAACAAGTGAGGGATTCTTTGTTTATCTTGTCAAAACCATATACAAAAGTTCTAACCAGCACTTTGAATTGCACCCTAGAAACAAACTGGAAGCCAGAACTGATGACACATTAACAATAAGGTCTGAAGTCACATGCTCCAAAACCCTTACCCAGAGTGGCTACTCCCAGGAAATTATTATGCAACTGTTCCTGACATGATAAGGGGGGGGGGGGGATGGCCTACTTTGCATATGAATCCCAACCATGTGATCTGCTTGAGCCCCATGAACAGCAGTTATATATGTTGTTGAGACTGGCGTGGGGGGACCACAAACCAGTGGTATCTCTGCTACTGTAGGGAGGGTATAAATGTTGTCGCAAACCCCGTGTCCCTTGTTTATTCCCTCACAAAGGCCCACAGGTGCATTCCTGTGTTTTTAAGAGCCATTTAAAAACTTGGCTCTTTAGGCAGGCCTTCCCGCCTGTCAACTCTTGAATTCTGTCTTTCTGTTCTTCATTTCCCATCTTGATCATACTATATTATTGTTTAAATGCTTTATGATTCTGAGTGTGTTTTTATTATGATTATGATGTTTTTATTGTTATTTAATGTTATTTTATGATTTTGTAAGCCGCCCCGAGTAGACACTGTCTAGGGGGGCGGAGTATAAATCGAATGAATAAATAATTAAATTTCCTTTTTGCTGCCACCAGTGGATTATCTGAATCCACAATGCCATTAACATATGATTGGACACTTGTCTTGTGAACAACCAAAGCATATTTATTGAAGTGAAACAGTACTGTATTTCAAACAATATTAGAAATCTTTCAGGTAATCAAAGTTCATTGATCTTAGCTTATCAGTTCCCTCATTACTTTGTTGCTCTTTGTTTACAGCTTCATAAACACACCACCAACCTATCTCTTTCTAGCCAGTTCTTTTTATCTCCCCTAACCAGTTCCTAACTCATCCCTATCTCACTGCTATTACTCCTATCTGATTCGTCTCTGATCCCTATCTGTCTGCTTCTCCTTCAGCCAAGCCTCATACATCCATCAGCTCCGGCTCTCCAGCTCTCTCATAGGCTCATGCAAATAAGCTCTTGAGTGTGAGTGGCAGGAGTGACAGGGCCAATTGCCACAAATGCATTCTCAGATTTTTCCAACCAGAACAGGCAAGCTATTTCCTCTGCCACATAATGGCCATCCACATTCTTCTTCATGGACAACTACCCCAGCTGGCAGGTGTTGGGGGTCAGCAATGACAGTGTCCTGCTTGATTCTGCACAACCTGCTGGCTTATCCCTTCTCTTAAAGGACAAATAAATACATACATATGAATGAATTTATGTCATTGTACTTCCGTACAATGAAATTAAATGCCATCTCCAGTACACATGATAAAACACACAAGAACATAGCATCCATAACATAAGAAACAGCACATTACACATAAAACACATCCCTCTCATTCACGTCCTTCACATTCAATTCCCTATCGCACAACACATTAATATTGCACTATACAGGAGAATTCAATATAGCTGCTGCACATATGTTTAGACACAACTTTTCAGGCTGTATCTTCTAAACAAACCTGCTGCCTTCACGTGTGGTGAACTTTATCTTGTTGCTAGTAAGGTTCAGCTGCCAGTCCACTCACCTTCAGCATGTGGAACAGACAGAACAAAATCTAGTCTTTTGACTTGGGTGACAAAATGCTTTGGGAGAGCACTAATCCACGATTAGCAACCAACTGCGCTGGCAGAAGCCCCTCCCTGACTCATCTAATGGTGGAAGAGAAGCCTCATTTGCCCCCCCACCTCTTCAGTGCCATGATATCACATTCACACCACCAACATCGACAAAAACAAGGGGCGGATGGCATTGGTGACCTTTTCTCTCAGCCATTCCTCCCTAGCATGCCTCCTGCTCCACTGACTACATGCATAAAGCTCTGGCTTCTTGGGATCAAGGCATTATGGAGAGAAGTTGCCAAAAAAAAGTTGTCTGTCACAAGCCACTCCTCCCCATAAACTTTTGGCCTTGCCTTATACATGTAGATAGGGACGTGGTGGCGCTGTGGGCTAAACTGCAGAAGCCTCTGTTGCAGGGTCAGAAGACCAGCAGTTGTAAGATCAAATCCACGCAACGGAGTGAGCTCCCATCGCTTTGTCCCAGCTCCTCACCAACCTAGCAGTTCGAAAGCATGTAAATGCCAGTAGATAAATAGGTACTATCACGGTGGGAAGGTAAAACGGCGTTCCCTAGTCACCCTGGCCACGTGACGATGGAAACTTGTCTTCGGACAAGCGCTGGCTCTATGGCTTCAAAAACGGGATGAGCACTGCCCCCTAGGGTCAGACATGACTGGACTAAAAATGTCAAGGGGAACCTTTACCTTTACCTATACACGTAGATGACTGAGAAATGGGTGTGGCAACAGAGGTTGGAGAAAGAGGCCAACAGGGCCAGAAGGCGGAGGCAGGAGGAAGTTAATGGCAGGACTACCAGTGCTCCCTGGCCTGAGGCCTGGTGATCAAACTCTCACCCTGGTGACCAAGTGCCCAAGCCCTCAGCTTTAAGCCAAGAGGATCTCCTGTGACAGGTATGGTGCACAGATACTCAGGTTTACCTGCATGGGCCACAAGAGATAACGGATATCACCACTAACTCCTCCATCTGAATACATTCCTTTATCTCCTCCAGTAGTAAATGAAAGCAAGGCTAGTTTGTTCTGGAATAAAGCAAAGAAGAAAAAAACATCATTTTATAATCCTAGTTCAAACAAAACCTTGATTTTGATACAGCAATCTAAGATTATTCACAGGCTAGCAAGAGTATTCTTATAATTAATTATACATAACAAGATTTTACTGTCCACATACCTTGAGCAAACCAGAATCATAACATTTTGGGAAATCGTGAGCAAATCCTTGGACAAAAACTCTGTCCATCCAGCCTTTCATGATTGCTGGCATGCTGAACCAGTATAAAGGAAACTAAAGAAAAAGAAAAGGAAGAAGCCTGTTGGTTTTAAGGAATTAAGAGCGATTCCGTACCATTAAGAGCTGGACCTACCTTTGCAGGGTTTGCCTCAGGAACCATTGTACCTTCTTGCTAATCTGCTTTCAGGAGTAGTACAGAGATTGGCCCAGGATTTGTCTACATACCCATTTTGAGACAGGATTGAGTGGGCTAAACAGGGTCGTCAGGAGGTCCAGCATGCCATTTGGTGCAATCTTCACACTCAAATGGCGTATGGAGCTGAAGTGACCCTGTTTGGTCCCTACCAGCCAGCCCACTGTCAAAGAGGAGGAGACTGGAGGGGGCAACAAGGGGGATTTTTGTTTGCTTTTCTCCTGTCGAAAAAAGCAAGGTAAAATGCCCCTCCTGTGTCCTCCTGCTGCTGCTCCACTTGCCCTTTATAAAATATCCTAGACTGAGGTCAACAACGGTTATAGCTACAATTTTTTGAATAGAATTCTCGTCTAAAGCTGTTGGAGGTGGTGCTTGGACAGCGTTAGATGTTTATAAGTACCTTGTGAAACAGTCAAGCCCTTTTATCTGTATATTCTCAGGTTCATTTTTCTCAGCTCTATTCCCATCTTACAGAAACATACTTCTTTTGTCAAACTCATACAGCCCAATCTGACCAACCATTTTTTGCCTCAGGAAAGGCGTCCCAGTGCTGGCTGAGGGCAACTTCCATTGTGCAGGTAGGATGGAAAGTTCCTTGCTAGATTGTCCCATCAAATGATGGCACAGACTCAAGTACAGCCCTCCAAATGTTGCGTCAGGCTCCCACTTCCTCTCAACTTCAATGGGCATAGGGAATGGTGAGGAATAATGGGAGTTAGTTGTGGTCTTACAGTATTGAGGGTCACACATTCTCCATCTGTGATCTACAATAAAAGATAAACGCTCTCACAAGAGCCCTTTTGAAAAAAATAATGACCTGGAAAATCAACAAGTCAGCTTCTTTCACTTTCTTCTGCTCCTCAATCAAATCTTCAGATAGATGCCCATTTTTCCAGGCTTCCCACGCCTCAACTCCATAATTGAATTCTTCTGGATTGTATAGATTACCTATGGGAGAAACAAGGTACACAATCTTCCTTTAAGAAGCATTGCAGGGAAACTTGTCAAGTACTTCCAGTTTCTAAACAGAGATCTATATAGGGGTAGCCGTCTTGTCATACCATGTGTTCATTGGCTTGCTCGTGTTCCTGTGATGATACCAGCTGTAGTTGCCCTGGTCCTTTTCCTCCTACAGTCTCTGCTTCCCAGCTCTTTCCACTGTGAGGTGGGGAAACTCAAGGAAGGCACCTATCAAGCCCCCCTGGACCATTTCCCCTCCATTTCCTGGCACTCAACCCTTCCCTGTGGTTGTGCCTTTTGGGAAGCGCTACACATCTGTGCCACATGCACTCATTTCTCACTGCCACAATCACATCTTCTTACTTCAAGCCCCCAATAGCTTTGTAGAGTGGTTCAGACAACAGCTGTAACTACCCAGATTTCCTCTATACACAAGAATCCACCCAAATCCTGGAAAAGATTTTATGTATCTTGTTAAGAAAGAAAAACAATCAGGAAAAAGGTACAATGATTACACAAAATTCAGAAACATAAAATGTTACTCAAAAATGTCTTGATAAAATGGATCAAATCACAACGTGTTACAAAATCAATCCTGGATCTTTTCAAAGAAGGTACACACTTAGAAACATAAGAAAGTCTAGCTAATCTAGCCTGTACTTATTCGTAACTCATGCTGTTAGCTGAATAAGGTCTATTCTTGTATAAACGGACCTGCTACTGGAGAGATTGAGGATGCTGCCTTCTTCCTCTTGTCTTGTATGTCTCAGACTTCTTTATAGAGGACAAAAGCCTGGGGCTTCAGAAGGTGCATCAAGTCCTCACCATCTCCTCTTAAGTGTCTCCCAGCAAACAGATTACCTCTTTAATAGGGCTTAATTCTATAATACCAAACACCATTTGCGTATCCACATGTGTTTTGACTTAGTGATCCATCTTGCTCCTTTTTTTTTTGAGCTGACCCACTCTCTCTTTTTTTGCCATAGCTCTGGGGTTACAGTTTTTCCAGTGCAGATGGAGCCAAATAAAGCTGTGGACAGTGTTATCTCAGCTGACAGCTCTGTGAGATATTTGGCAGGTTGTGTTTCTTTAGATATGCTTCAAAATTTATTACTACTATCTTCAATACCTTTTTTGTTTTTAATTTTTTCTCAACATTATTACTTTTCACAATTTCAATCAATGTGGTACTGGTTTACCTTTTGGTGCTAATCTGGTTTAACAGCCACTCTCCTTAAGTTCTTTAGAGGAAAGAATGGGGCATGAAAGAACTCAGTTTTCAAGACTGTGTTTGGACTAGAAACTACTTCCTTTTTAAGACATTACTAATGGGTTAATGTGTTATAATAATATATGTTCACCTTTAAATTACCATAGCAAAAAAGAAATATATATACTTGTGTATAACGAGTAACACTTTCTAAGCATATTTCTAGTTATCTTTTAATTGAATTTTTGAAAGCATACAGAGTCGAATTTTCAAAGCTTTTTAGGCCACTCTGTTCCCTCTTATCTTTAAAATTAAAAGTATCAAGCCATGCAATGAACAAACAGATGAATTTTAACATTGCAATGAGTAACAAAAAGGAATCACAATTTTACACCATAAAGAGTTACAGAAACAATTTGCTTTTTAAAAGTAACTTTCCATGCTCTGCTCTTAACAACATACTCCATACTTACCAACAATGTCCTTCCTAGTTGTTCTTGGCTCAAACTGCATTTCATATAGATCAGAAACGACAACATTGCAACCCTGTTTACTCAGTTCTTCCACTGCAATGGCTTTTAAAGATCCATTCAGAGACTTAGGCTCTTGGTGTGCATAGACAATTAGCACTTTTTTCCCTGAAATTGAAAAACAAACAAAACATCTTCACAAGGGCCACACCTATACTTTCAGTAAAAACTAGATTGAATCCACGGGGACTTCTATTGTATCACAGAACTGTAGTTTAAAATGGAGCCCAGTCTGTTTGTTTCTGCTCTGGATTATTCAGATACTCCATAGTTTTGGATGGCTGTGGTTCTGGGGAGGGGGCATAAGTTGCCATCGTGTGATGTTACATGCAGCCCCCAACATGCCCACAGCAGCAGTTGCATACACATCCAGCTACAATGGAATGCAACAGAGAAAAAAAAGCATTGCAAATGTGTCATATGTTGCAACTGAACACGCTCCTGTGAATATCTCTCCTCCAGATTATTGCAAACCTGTAGCTTCAGTCAAGAACTCTAAGCTGAGAGACAGCAGCTTTTTAAAGGTCACCCAGTGAGCAGGGATTTGACATTCCCCCCAAGGTCTCCCCAGCTGCAGTGCACTGCTCTAACTAATGTACTGTACAATTTTGGCCCTCTATCAAGAGCAATAAATGTACTCATCTCAGTTCATAAATCGTTTTAGCAAGGCCTGCTAAGACTTTGGACTAACTATCAGCCTGAAGAAAACACAAGTCATGTGCCAGGGCGTGGACTCACCTCCCTCTATTACTATCTCCATGCAAGAATTGGAGGTTGTTCATGAATTTGTGTACCTTGGCTCAACAATCTCTGACACTCTCTCCCTAGATGTCGAGCTGGATAAACGCATTGGGAAAGCAGCTACCATGTTCTCTAGACTCACAAAGAGAGTATGGCTTAATAAGAAGTTGACGGCATATACCAAAATCCAGGTCTATAGAGCCTGTGTCCTGAGCACACTCCTATACTGCAGCGAGTCCTGGACCCTTTGTGCACAGCAGGAGAGGAAGCTGAACACGTTCCATATGCGTTGTCTCCGACAAAATTCCAAACAGAGTAGTCCTAGAACGAGCTGGAATTTTCAGCATGTGTACATTATTGAAACAGCGCCATCTGCGTTGGCTTGGGCACATCATGAGAATGGCTGATGGTCGGATTCCAAAAGATCTCCTGTATGGAGAATTAGTGCAGGGAAGCCGCCCCCGAGGGAGACCACAGCTGCATTACAAGGGCATCTGCAAACAGGATCTGAAGGCCTTAGGAATGGACCTCAACAGATGGGAAACCTTGACGTCTGAGCGTTCAGCCTGGAGGCAGGCGGTGCATCATGGCCTCTCCCAATTTGAAGAGACACTTGTACAGCAGGCCGAGAAAAAGAGGCAGTCCCGAAACAAGCAAAACCAGGGAACTGGACAGGGGACAGATTGTATTTGTCTTCAATGTGGAAGAGATTGTCACTCTCAAATTGGCCTTCTCAGCCACACGAGACACTGTTCCAAGACCTCCATACAGAGCACGATACCATAGTCTCTCGAGACTGAAGGATGCCTACACACAGTGTGCAGCTGGCCATGATCTTATTGGGGGCCTATCTGAACCAGACCCTCAGTGATTAAACCTTGATAACTGAGAAATAATGTTAGTCTTGGCAACAAGGGGAAGAAAAGTACATCTTACCTGCCATTTTCCCAGCTAAGTTCTCAAAGAAACCAAATACAGTAGGCCAACCTCCCTTTAGAAAGGATCTTGTTACTGAGAGAGAAAGAATAAAGAAACAATTCCCATTCATCTTCCATATTTTTCAAGTAATTTTTAAAATCTGAAACAGGACACATTAAAAGTAATAAAAAATGGAAAAACAACCTATAATAGGGAGCACATAAAGTGGTAAATTTACAAAGGTAAAACGCTCCATATTGTGATCTGAAAATCTTATCCACCTTTTCCCTTGCTCTGCCAGTGTCAAAGAGAAATCCTTTTCTCAGCAATGGAGAATCTTCAGGCCTCCAGGGACTCTGGAGCAGCTCCCGGAATCACTACCAGTCATGAAGCCTGGGGTTTCTGGAAGCTGAAATGCTACATCCCTTGCCCCTGTTCTGTTGCTCCAGATGCTCCTGATTGCAGCATCAGAATAAAAGGAAATGCCTACTTTAGGATCTCTCAACTGACCTGGCGTACTTAAAACAGAAGCAAAACATTTATTAATGCCTGTATTCAATACATATTTCCTTTGTGTATATCGCCAATGATCCCAAACACCCCATAAAATATTGCACTTGATGAGTTCATGTTTAATATTAAATTATAAATACCACTCTTTTGTTAAAAGGAGATTGAATGATGGTACAGGAGTGCTAGGGAGGCATAAGAGTTTTTTTTTTTAAGTCAGTATTTCTGTGGAATTTCTGTAGGACTCATAGGGGGAGTTAAGCATCCTGTCTGACACTGGGACTATGTAACTTGCACAAGGCTACACAGGCTGGCTGTACTCTCAGGGTGGCACAGTGGGGAATCAAACTCCCAACCTCTGGCTCCACTGCCAGATATCTAAAACACCAAGCTATAGCTGGATGGATAGCTTGGTGTTTTAGATATCTGGCAGTGGAGCCAGAGGTTGGGAGTTTATATGCTGGATGGCTATATATATAAAATCCCATTATTTAGGGAAATAAAAATCTAGATTTTTTTTATTCCTTTGCTCTACAGTGACTGAAATCCTATAGTAAGTCACAACTAGAGCAGGCCCACTGAATCAGAGGGGATTTTTCCCAGTATGTTACATTCTGTAGTCTCCTGTGCTGTCCATTATCATACCATTCTATAGTAGAGATGTAAAATTCCTGAAAAATTCCATTTTCTGCCTGGAAAAAAAAAAGGGAAACATACTTTTTTTCCAGAAAAAAAACTGAAAGTTTGGGAAATTTTACATCTCGAAGAGAACTAAAGTGCATAACATCTCAGAAGTCTTTCATTAAAGTCTTCATGTTATATACTTTAAATGCCATGTCATAGATACAGTATATTATTTATGATTGTAAAAGAACATATTCCATATTTTTATTTTTTTTCCAGAAACCCTCCCCCCCCCAAAAAAAAACTTGTTTTCCCCCAATTTTTCTGTTTTTTTCTTTCCAGGCCTTCGGAGGCATTTTTTAAAAGTTTATCTGTCAAAAAAACCTGTGCACAGGATTGCTACAGGTGATCTTTCTGCTGGCAACCAAGTATTAGGGGCACTTTCAGATTGGGTAGAGGACTATTATGCAATAGTCCTGAGCCCAAAGAGTTTATTTCAAGGATTTCACTCAATAATTGCTTAGAAGCATATAATTCATCATCCCCTAAAATTATATACCAAGCTTCAAATTACATGTTAAAATTATATATGTGCCTTGCAGGAAGTATCACAGTGATCTCCAGTGAACTTGCAGGAGGTAAAATTTTAACCTCTGTTGCCAAACAAGTTAATGATTCATTAATGTAATTCTGAGAAAGTTGCCTTGAAAATGTAATTCTAAAAGTAATTAGTTATAGTTGCCTTTCTACGAGTTAACTGCTGCATTAACTATAATTTATATTTCTCGGCAGTAACTAGTTACTTTTGAAGTTACTAAAATTAACTAAAATTGTTTTAAATATCTCATAAAAATCTGAAGGCACAAACTATTGACCTATGGTACCAAACACTCTCCTCCAGTCTACCTCATCTTTATATCAAGACTCACAAAAGACCTTGACAAATAGCACAAGACAAGCCCTTGAAAAATATGATATTCCTGCTCCATCATTTAGTACTGACATATTCCTGCAACTATCTATAAAGGTAATTACATCACAAAAGGAGTGATGTCATCCCTGGTTAAGCTGCCATTATAACATACTGTCTGTAAAAAAAGTACCAACTTATTTAACTAGTTACTTCCAAATTCTTCCAAGTTCTACTACACATTTGATAGCTCTTCCGAAGCCAACATATGGGAAAATTTCTTTAACCTGCTGTTGGAAGGGAGTGAAATGAGTTGTTTTTTTCCAGGAGAAGATTCAGCTACTAGTACAAGCTCTGTGGACAACCTGATTCAAGCCTATTTATTATCTTATCTTCAGTTATTACAATGCCTTAAGGCAAAACAACCTATTATTGACATGTAGAGCTTTACATTTGCTCAGAACCCACCTAAAACATTTGACATCAGAGGCAAAACAGCAAATGGTACTTCCCCCAAATAAAGGTGCAGGACAGGTAAAGCCAGACCAGTTGTGTTGGTCTAATTTCCAAAAGTCCCCCCACTACCACCAGTAAACAATAACTGAATTGGGCTGCTCTCTCATGATGCAGCCACCCCGATGAGACTGATGACAGGGCCAGCTCAAAACTGCCAAGCAGACAGCAACTTTTCAAAGTTCACAAAGAAGGGGGGCAGACATTTCCCTTCTTTATACCCTGCAGTCTCCAGCCTCCTTTATTTCAGTGACTTCATGGTAGTTCACCAGACTCAGAATTAGCTGTTTTGTGAAGACTGGCCTGCTAACCAGCACAATCCAGTACAGAGGTCTACTCAGAAACAAGCACCACTGAGTTCCCCATTGGGCAGATTACTTTGAGGAAACGTGCATAGGATCGCAGCCACTACAGTAGTTTGCAGTCGCTTACTTACTCAGAAATAAACCCTACTGACACCTACTCCCAGCTGCATCGATTTACAGCACCGTTCCCTTAATAAGCACCACCTACTATCAGTTATTTTTTATTTATTTCTTTTTTTTAAAGCTTAATTATTGCTCATTATTTCTGCTGAAGGCAGAGACGTGGAATTGCTGGATAGCTCATTGGTTCGAGGCATCTGGTTGCAGAGAACGAGACCGTATGTTCGACTCCCCACCGTCCCTCCTTGACAAGGGCTGGGCTCGATGATCCATAGGGTCTCTTCCAGCTCTGCATTTCTAAGATGATGATGACCGCTTCTGAGATAAACGTGCGGATCGGGCCGTGAAACAGGATTGTGCTACCGTATTCCACGGCGCTCTCGCTCTGGTTTTTTTTTTAATGCCTGAAAATCAAGATAATTTGCAAAATCCCAACCATAGCCCCGGTTTTCTCAAGGCGGCGGCGCGAGAGCTTCTGTTACCTTAACGATGGACAAGAGAGACCTCCTGCTGAGGGAGCAGCTGAAGGGACCCGGCGCGGGTGTCGATCTCTGGACAGGGAAAGTTGGGCTTTTTATAACTCCGCCCCCTCGACGGAGCTTCGAGGAAATCGGACCAATAGCAGCGCGAGGGCGGGCCTTCCCCCTTTCCAGCCCTCCCGCGGCCACCCCAGGCACCGGTCATGGATGCAGGCGCTCCAGGTCGCGTCTCGTGGGTTTTCTCTGTAGTCGAGGGGAAATCTGCGAGTGAAAAGGATCTCTTTCCATTAAAATAGACTCTATTTAATAGAGGTACAGTAGAGCAACCAAGGCGAGCTGGTAGCCTCATTTCGACTGTTTCCAAACAGATGTGTTTCTTCTCTTCTCCGGGAAATATGTAGGTGGATCCCTCATTGAAAGTCATGCGCCAGTTTCCTAGTTTCACAGATCTCTTTCCCTAACAAATGCCGATTTTAAACATAAGGGAGAAAGCTGCTTGTCGAAGTCGTAATGGGGGTAAATTTGCAGTTAAACAGTGACCGTGTGCACCGTTACTCAGTGTGAACATTTTACATTTTAAAATCTGTTCTCCCAAGTCCTGCGACTAGGATGCCCACTCTGTATGCTGGCTGGTAGTCCCAGACTGCTTCTCTTTAAGTTCTTGACATTTCACCCTACGTCTGAGAAGAGTTTCAAGATGTCACTTAACACTTCTGTGCAGTGCAGTCGGGAGAAGGACGATGTGTTTCTGCCTCAGCCCGCACAAGAGGAGGGTCTTGGTTTCCAAGCTTCTGGAACCTGCTTGCAGCAGCAGAAAATCCCATTGTAGTCTTAACATAAAGAATATTTTAATTAAAAGTCTTAATTGTGTCCAATAATCTGAGTTGGCGGAAGAGATTTGGCTGCCCAAGGACAAAACAGAAACCCTCACCCCACCCCAGTCTATCTACACAAGCTGACTCAATTGGAAGTTCATTCTTACTTGAGGACTGACACTGGGGTATTTTCCTGTGCACCACAGTGGAGACAGCAGACTAGGCTGTTCTCCGAGTGAGGGGAAGGACTGGAGAATTTAAGAGTACAATAGTTTATAAGAACAGCCAGGGAGCTGCCACACTCTGGCATCTGCTGCCAGAAATAGTTGTCTCACTTTGCCTCCTGATAGGGCTGGCTTTTCTGAGAATTTATCATGTGATACCCATATCTATGCACTTTTCCTATCACCTAATGAGTGGAGTCATGAAAGGGGTGATGGGTTATATTTTCGGGGGAAGTGACTGTTTCACCCCAGCTGTTGTTTTAAATCCATTATTTCCAGTTTCCCAGGCATGCTGTCACCTGATAAAACAATCTTGTGTACATTTATTGCCATCCATTGGAATTTCCCCATCATGAGTGGATCTGAAATCCGTCTTGTGCTTAGACTTGGATACACTGAAATCAATAAGTCTAGTTAGGCATGATTTAGCAATGATTTTAGTATGGAAGCCACCCAGATTGCTGATTATTCCTCTAATTACTAACCAACAAATTGCCATCATGCTTCCTGTTTGATTCCATGAGCATCCTGTGACTTAAAACCATATAAACTGAATTATCTATGCTCAGTATGTTACATAAACTGAGTCACTAGTTTCTCTTAATTTAAATAGTCCATGGATTCCATAGATTTGGAGGGGCTGGATTTAGAGGCAGCTAATAGATGTTTTTTGTTCTTCGGTGGCTCCCCATTGATTCCAATCCATGAGTGAAAAATGAAAAAATGGCAAATGTTCCAGTGTCAATTAACTGAGCTGTAACGGTTAATCTGTCTGTAATGACAGTTCCTTGTAATGAGGGAGGGCAGCTTTGTGGATCAGGGAGGGTGATTTTTTTAATTTTTATTTTTTTGTTGGCTCCATGACCATCCAGGGACTGCAGAGATTGCCAAAAGTGCAAAAAGAAAGAAAAAAGAAAGTCGGCGTAACTAATCAATCATGTCCAGTTTTGAAAACTACTGTATTTAGTTTTGAGTGTCAAACAGTATGTGGAGGGCCTGTGACCTATTTAAAAGGTGTACCACTGCTGAGGAAAACTTCAAGGATCTTCAGTATATATATATATATATTGGAGGGCTGCAGCCTGCAAAATAATCTTTTGGATCACATGATGACCTTAGGTCTCCTCTTTCCCCAACCTGTTTTATAATAATGTGCATGCATGCATGTGTGTTTGTGTTGTGTGCTGTTAAGTTGTAGCTAACTTATGGTGACCCTAGTAGGATTCCCCAGGTATGTGAAATATTTATGGCGTAATCTCGCTCTCACACAGTGAGTTTCCATGGCTGTGTAGGGATTTGAATCTACACCCCTTGAAATCTAGTCCAACACACTATCTGCTACACTACACCAACTATAATAATGGTGTTTTGGGTCGCAGGGATATTTCCCAAGCAAGTACTCACTCCCCTTTCCTAGGAGTGCTGATGCTGTTATGAAAACTAACTACCTGCATAATTAGAGGCAATGTTAGCAGTTACTGAAGTTACATATATAAAAATGTGGTCTGTAGGTGTAAGAAATATAATAAATGTAATAAGATAATTTTATAAATATAAATGGAGGGGGATTAACGTGTGACAACCTTCCTTCCTATTCTATGATTGCCTTTATTTTGGGAAAAACACACAACGTTGAAAAAGAGAGAGAGAGACCTGTATACTTATAACCATTTAAAAAAGAACATTTTGCCTTTCACTGTGTGTGTTTCTGTCTGTCTTTGTGTCTCATGAGATCAAGCTCGTGTGTATAACATTCTTCTTCCCACTTCAACTTAAAAACAACCATGTAATGTAGGCCATGAATTGCTGGTCCAGTGTTTTCCAGTGAGTTTCATGCCTTAGTGAGGATTAGAACCCAAGCCTCAGACCATCCTTCTAACCGTGATACCACACTGACTGGCTCCCTCTATTTGCAGATTATAGAAACACTTATAGAAGGCCAGACTCTGACTAGCAATGAGGCTCTGGATTTTCAGCCCTGTTGCTGAATGAAATGCTCTTTGCTGGAGATGCTAAGTGTATGAATCTCAGATGTTTTGTAGTGCAAAACATGTGCCTTCACATCTACTGCTGAACTTCAGTCACTTCCTGTAAAAAGTCTTCATCGTTAATTGGAAAGAACTAATAGAGTTGTTTCTCTTTTTTTTTTTAATACTGTAATCAAATCTCATATAGTAGACAATCCACATCCATTTTTCTAGAAATAATATCCGTTATACAACTGTATAAAACAATGGCCATGGTGGCTGAGTTATTCTGGGAGTTGT
Organism: Pogona vitticeps; assembly: GCF_051106095.1. Taxonomy (NCBI): domain Eukaryota; kingdom Metazoa; phylum Chordata; class Lepidosauria; order Squamata; family Agamidae; genus Pogona; species Pogona vitticeps. The sequence goes on along the minus strand of NC_135786.1, from coordinate 157,701,082 downwards.
GCCCCCCCCCCGAAGTATTTCTAAGGTTTAAACATCCCACCCAGATCTTCCATGAAAGTGTCAGCGATGTCTCTAGGACATTTTGAAGGTATGTATTCCCAGAACTACTCACAGAGCCTGCTGTTGAATCATGGCATATCTAAAATAGTCATGTTGATTTGGTAGATATGACTGCTGAGTGGTTGCAGCAACCTGGTTAATAAAACCAGAGAAGTGGATGGGCACAGAATGAGGAGGAGAAGGAGGACTGGCCATCACAAGCACATCTTGAAACCTTTCAAAGCAAAGCAAAATGCAAGCAGCAATCCTAGTGAATCCATGTTTAAAAAGGCAGTTAAACATTTGCCTGGTGCCATCTGGTGGCTACAGAGAGCATATTCTACCATACTTTGTGGGAAAAAATCAATGGATTGCTAGTGTTGGTGTCCAAAGGAAGCAATCATGATTACAACTAGGCAATTCATAATCATCATCTTAGAACTGCAAACCTGGAAGGGACCCCATGGATCATCAAGTCCAGCCCCTGTTAAGGAGTTTGAAGCGTCAAACTCCCAACCTCTAGTTCCTATATCTGAACTCTCCGAAAGGTCTCTTATCTAGTTTGTTCCCGTAGTTTCTAGGCGGATGCCTCAGGGTGAAGCCCACAATTCAGAACGTAAGGTCATCTTCTGTTTACATCACTGTAATTCCTAAACCATTTTCCTCAAACTTAAACCAAACCTAACATTTATACATATATGTACAAAGGCATAATTTTGAGCAGAGATGCACAATAAAGACATGTATAATATTTGGAAAAGTACACATATGACTGTTTATTAGAGGAATACAAGATGCCTATATCTGGAGTGCAGTGAAGTGGGTAAAGTGAAGGTTAGGACTTGGAAGATCTGGGTTTGAGTCTTTAGTTTTTGTCATGGAACCTCACTGAGGGTGTGTGTGGGACTGGTAACACCACTTCTTAAATACCTCACTTACCTGGAAAACCCTACTAGTATATAAGCCAATTCTGACTTGACAGCACGTAACACTGGCATACGATTGTATAACCAAATTACAACTTTAAACTTGTGAAACTAATAAGGAGGGGGGCATTTCTGGTAAACAGGTGCTATTCTTCTCTTCCTTCAAATGAGCCTACCCAGGACACAGTCTGTAGTGATGATCCTCTCTGTCTGAGAGCCAGCAACCATACTGGCTGTGGTGTTCTGGGAATGGTACTCCAGGAAGAGCTCTGGGTATAAGGCAGCTGCCTATGTTTCTGTGACTTACATGCATGAACCACACGGTTTTGGTACGGAGACTTCCTTGGTCGCCCTGTACGATGACAGGGGGAGTGTGACTCTGTTGATACTCCTGGACCTCTCAGCGGCTTTCAACACCATCGACCATGGTGTCCTTCTGGATAGGTTGGCTCGGCTGGGAGTTGGGGCCATTGTTTTACGGTGGTTCCGCTCCTTCCTGGCTGACCATATCCAGAGGGTGGTGCTGGGGGACAGTTGCTCTGCCCCATGGCGTTTATGTCATGGGGGTCCTCAGGGTTTGGTACTGTCCCCCATGGTGTTTAACATCTACATGAAACCGCTGGGAGAGGTCATCAGGAGGTTTGGGCTGAGGAGTCAGCAATATGCTGATGATACTCAGCTCTACCTCTCGTTTTCCACCAATCCAGGTGAGGCGGTTTCTGTGCTGAACTCGTGTCCGGACCTGATAATGGACTGGATGAGGGTCAATAAATTGAAACTCAATCCAGACAAGATGGAAGTGCTGTTAGTGGGTGATTTGCCAGATAGGCTGGAGGGCCATTTCCCTGCCCTGAATGGGGTTATACTCCCCCTAAGTAACAGGTTCTGCAGCCTGGGGGTGCTCTTGGACCTTCAGCTGCTGAAATTGTACCAGCTACGGCCCTACCTGGACGAGCAAAGTCTCATGACAGTTACACACTACTGGTAACATCTCACACAGATTACTGCAATGCGCTCTACGTGGGGCTGCCTTTGAAGATGGTCCGGTGACTGCAACTGGTCACGAATTGAGCTGCGTGGCTGGTGAGTGTTGGGGCTGCTAGAGGACATATCAAGCCAATTCTATTTAAATTACATTGGCTACCTGTTGCTTCCCGGGCCCAATTCGAAGTGCTTGTTTTGACATATAAAGCCCTAAACAGCTTGGGCCCTGGATACCTGAAGGACTGCCTCCTTCCGTGTGAGCCTACCCAGCAGTTAAGATCTAGCAAGGGGACCCTTTTGAAAGAACCGTCCCTCAAGGAGATACGAGGGATGGCTTGTAGACAAAGGACCTTTTTGGCAGCTGCCCTCAGACTATGGAATGCTCTCCTGACTGATATTCGTCTGGCGTCGACGCTGATGACATTTCGGCGTCAAGTCAAAACCTTCCTGTTCCAGAAGGCTTTTAATTGAAATAATATCAACTGTGGGTCCTGATGGCAATTTTTAAAGTATCTATTTTAATTGTATTTTAATTGTTTTATCTTTTTATTGTATTTTTATTGTATTTTAATTATTTTAAGCTTCCCAGAGACCTTTGGGTAGAGTGGGCAGCATATAAGTTAAATAAATAAATAAAAATAAAAATATTTCACTGTGATGTAGCAGTTGGTAAGTGTAACCCAAGTATATTGATATATTGGGTGTTTATCAACTTTCTGCTGAAGCAAATACAAGCTGAAAGACCATAAAAAGGGCCCTCCTGGATCAGGCCAAGGGCCCATCTAGTCCAGCTTCCTGTATCTCACAGTGGTCCCAGCAGACCTTGGGTCCATCTTGCCTGGTATTGTCAACTCTGGCTGGCAGAGGCTTTCCAATATTTTAGGCATGATCTGGCTTTAGTCAGAGATAAGAACATAAGAAGAGCCCTGCTAGGTCAGGCCAAGGGCCCATCTAGTCCAGCTTCCTGTGTCTCACAGGGGCCCCACCAGATGATGCCTCTGGGAGCACACAAGACAACTAAAGACCTGTCTCCTGATACCCCTCCCCTGCAGCTGGCATTTGGAGGCACCTTCCTTCTAAGCCTGGAGATCATACATCACCATCATTACAGCCGCTCAGAGTGGTATAAATATACCAGATGGGCGGGATATAAATAAATAAATAAATAAATAAATAAATAAATAAATAAATAAATAAATAAATAAATAAATAAATAAATAAATAAATAAATAAATAAATCATGGCTTGTAACCTGAGATGGACTTTTCCTCCAGGAATCTGTATAATCCCCCTTTAAAGGCATCTGTTTTAAAGAAAAAACTAGTTTCTTTTCTCTTAAAAGATGCACACAAGGCTTTCATAGTCACAGAGTTTTCCATACATCGTATTGGCAGTAAGCCACAATATTTGTAGGTGTGCCCTGATTTTCAGGCTATTTTTATTATTATTTTTCATGAGCTTTCTCCTCAAAGACAATACATTGAATTAAAAAAAAAAGCTGATGTAACCGCAGAGGTAGAAACAGGTCCGAGTAACTGAGGAAAAGGAAACAAGAAGACAGCTTGCTGTGGTTTATCTTTTCCTGATTCTGAAGTCACTTGTAACAGGAAGTCAGCAACACATAGCGTGTTTCCCCGAAAAATAATATGTATATGTACATGTATATAATTATCCATATCTTCTCCTTCTGTTTGCCAGGAAGTGATGGGACCAGTGACCATGATCTGAGTTTTTTGATGTTGAGCTTCAGATCATTTTTTGTGTTCTCCTCTTTCACCCTCATTAAGAGGTTCTTTAATTCCTCCTCACTTTCTGCCATCTGAGTGTTATCATCTGCATATCTAAGGTTGTTGATATTTCTTCTGGCAATCTTAATTCTGGCTTGCGATTCCTTCAGTCCTGCCTTTCGCATGATGTATTCTACATATAAGTTAAATAAACAGGGGGACAATTTGTCATACTCCTTTCCCAATTTTGAATCAGTCAGTTGTTCCATATCCAGTTCTAACTGTGGCTTCCTGTCCCATATACAGATTTCTCAGGGGAGATATAAGATGGTCAGGCATTCCTGTTTCTTTAAGGACTTGCCATAGTTTGCTGTGGTCCACACAGTCAAAGGCTTTTGCATAGTCAATGAAGCAGAAGTAGATGTTTTTCTGGAACTCTCTGGCTTTCTCCATAATCCAGCACATGTTAGCAATTTGATCTCTGCTTCCTCTGCCCCTTCATAATCCAGCTTGTATTTCTGGGAGTTCTTGGTCCACATACTGCTGAAGCCTACCTTGTAGGATTTTGAGCATAACCTTATTAGAGTGTGAAATGAGTGCAATAGTATGGTAGTTGGAGGATTCTTTGGCACTGCCCATCTTTAGGACTGGGATGTAGACTGATCTTTTCTAATCCTCTGGCCACTGTTGAGTTTTCCAAACTTGCTGGCATATTGAGTGTAGTACCTCTGGAATGTCATCACCTCCACTGGCCTTGGTGTTAGCCATGCTTTCTAAGGCCCACTTGACTTCACTCTCCAGGATGTCTGGCTCCAGGTCAGCAACCACACTCTCTGGGTTGTCCGGGACATCCATATCTTTCTGGTATAATTCCTCTGTGTATTCTTGCTACCTCTTCTTGATGTCTTCTGCTTCTGTGAGGTCCCTGCCATTTTTGTCCTTTATCATGTCCATCTTTGCACAAAAGGTTCCTTTAATATATCCAATTTTCTTGAACAGATCTCTGGTTTCTCCCTTTCTATTATTTTATTCTATATCTTTGCACTGTTCATTTAAGAAGGCCCTCTTGTCTCTCCTTGCTGTTCTTTGGAAGTCCGCATTTAATTTTCTGTAACTTTCCCTATCTCCCTTGCATTTTGTTTCCTTTCCCTTCTATGCTATGTGTAAGGCCTCGTTGGACAGCCACTTTGCTTTTTTGCATTTCCTTTTCTTTGGGATGGTTTTTGTTGCTGCCTCCTGTACAATGTTACAGGTCTCCATCCATAGTTCTTCAGGCACTCTGTTCACCAAATCTAGTTCCTTAAATCTGTTCTTCACTTCCACTGTGTATTCATAAGGGATTTGGTTTAGATTATACCTGACTAGCCCAGTGGTTTTTCCTACTTTCTTCATTTTAAGCTTGAGTTTTGCTATGAGAAGCTGATGATCAGAGCCACAATCAGCTCCAGGTCTTGTTTTTGCTGGCTGTATGGAACTTCTCCATCTTTGGCTGCAAAGAACATAATCAATCTGATTTCGGTATTGCCCATTTGGTGATGTCCATGTGTAAAGTCGCCTCTTGTGTTGTTGGAAAAGAGTGTTTGTGATGACCAGCTTGTTCTCTTGACAAAACTCTATTAGCCTTTGCCCTGCTTCATTTTGAACTCCAAGGCCAAACTTACCTGTTGTTCCTTTTATCTCTTCACTCCTTACTTTAGAATTCCAGTCTCCTATAATGAGAAGAACATCTTTCTTTGGTGTCAGTTCTAGAAGGTGTTGTAAGTCTTCATAGAATTGGTCAATTTCAGCCTCTTCAGCATCAGTAGTTGAGGCATAAACTTGGATTACTGTGATGTTGAAAGGTCTGCCTTGGATTCGTATTGAAATCATTCTATCATTTTTGAGACTGTATCCCAGCACAGCTTTTCCCACTCTTTTGTTGACTATGAGAGCTACTCCATTTCTTCTATGGGATTCTTGCCCACAATAGTAGATATGATAATTGTCTGAATTGAATTTACCCATTACCATCCATTTTAGTTCACTGATGCCCAGGATGTCAATGTTTATTCTTGCCATCTCCTGTTTGACCACATCCAGCTTAACAAGGTTCATAGATCCTACATTCCAGGTTGCTATGCAGTATTTTCCTTTGCAGCATCGGACTTTCCTTTCACTTCCAGGCGCGTCTGCAGCTGAACATTCTTTCGGCTCTGGCCCAACCACTTCATTATCTCTGGAGCTACTTGTACTTGTCCTCCGCTCTTCCTCAGTAGTATGTTGGATGCGTTCTGACCTGGGGTTTGTGTGGCATTTAAAGGAGGCAGGAGAAAGACTCTCTGGAGTGCTCTCTGGAAGGCCTTGGAATTGCTAATTGAAGATGTCGGTAAAGCTGAGATCTTTAACTGCTGTGCTTTCGTATTCTATGAGCTCCCAAGCTTCTTCTCCCAGCCTCCACTGTACCTCAAGATGGTTTGCACCTGTGTACAAAGAGAAGAGAAACAGCCTCTTCTGGCAAGGAACAAGTTGACCTTTTCCCCTGGACCTTTTGGTTGATAGGGTCTCTGAAATGGTGGAAAAACAGCCGCATTATTCATATACAGAGTGTAGAAAAAACTATTAAAAGCCAGTTGGAAGAATAAGTAGTTGCTCTTCACTCTAATTTGATTGCTTGCAATAGTCCCTGGGGCAGTACCATGTTGCACCTGTTGGCTTTTATTTATTTATTTTAAGAATGGGGAAATTACCCCCAACCCCCCCCCTTCCTCTTCAAATATTCACCTCCTCATGCAGTGCTGAAGGCCTTGTTGTGATCTTGTTTAAGTGGAACTATACAGGAGAAAAAAATAGAACTGCAAGTGCAATTATATTACAAAATACATGATGTGTTATTAAAATCAATTTATAGTTATGTGGCAGTCACATAATATTTGAATCACTGTGTGTGTTCCATTGGAGCAACTTTTAATCCGGTGTTGTTGCTGTTTTTGAGTGCTGAACTGATGGTGGAGACTACATTTACAATTTAAATTGTGTTTATTTAAATTATTGCATTTCCAAGACACTGGTGGACTGCAATTTTGTTTAAAATTTCTCAGTGACATAGTGCTAGAATGATCTGAGTTTGTAATTTAAAACAAAAACAGATCTGTAACATTGCTGATTGGAGGAAGTGTGGAACAGGGTGGGTGGGAGAATGAAGAGAGGTAGGAAAAGGAGGATTCAAAACTACATGCCAAGTGAAGCTTCCCCTCTTCCTTCTTGTCCCTCCTCCCCCTTTTCTCCTCTTCCTCCTCCTCCTTCTTCCATAGTCCCGAAGGAATGACTCTCTCTTGCCAAGCTATAGAAATAATCATTTTCAGGTATTGAAAAAGGGGGACCGGCGGGATCACATCCTGAAAGTTGGTAAGGTAAAAGTAAAGGTTCCCCTTGACAATCTGTCCAGTTGTGTCCGACTCTAGGGGGTGGTGCTCATCTCCATTTCCAACCCATAGAGCTAGTGTTTGTCCGAAGACAATCTTCCGTGGTCATGTGACCAGCACGACTAGACACGGAACACCATTACCTTCCCACCGTGGTGGTATCTATTTATCTACTCGCATTTGCATGCTTTCGAACTGCTAGGTTGGTGGGAGCTGGGACAAGCGACGGGGGCTCACTATGCTGTGTGGATTCGATCTTATGACTGCAGGTCTTCTGACCTTGCAGCACAGAGGCTTCTGCGGTTTAACCCGCAGTGCCACCACGTCCCCCCTCCCCCAAAAAGTTGAGTAAACTCTCATTTATTTCCTCTGTCGAATGTTTTAAGACTTCTTGTGGATCAGCAACTAAGTGATAAAACTAAAGTGCAGTAAAACAAATGGGGAGAAAACCATTTGGAATACAGGACATGACAGTGTTATATGATACACTTGTAATTGGCATTAAGAAAGACATATCAGACTACAGTAATTCAGGAAAATTATATGATGGCAAATCATTAGAATGATGGAAAATCATTGGAAATTAAGTAGATTTTACATCTGAGCTAAAATAGATGATCCTCTGGTAGAAAAGTAAAAAACTCAGTGCCACGCAAAAAATCACATTTCAAAATAATCAGTGTGTCATGTGTTTAGCTTTTTTAAAGCACCAATTTAAAACATGTTAAATTTGACTCAAATACAGTGGGTTTTTTTTAACACGCTCTCAGTGTAATGAAAGATAATAAGAATCAAAACAATCAAGCTCATTTAGTTTTAAGACGCAAAGCCTTTATAAGGAGAAAAGTCAACAGACTTTACAAGCACTATATTATATTTACACATGGGTGCCAGAACTGTGTTCTTAATATTTCTGTCCATTGTTTCAGCAAATACACATTCTGAAGACAAGGGTGGGTGAACACCTTTATCAGATCACTAAAATCTGAGAGAGAGAGAGGCTAGCTTTTGACTCCATAAGAATTTTTCTGTGGCCAACATGTGCATGTGTGCATCAGCTTAATAAATCTGAGGAAAGGGTAAAGAACATGTGGCCTTCTAGCTGTTACCGGAGTGCAGCTCCTGTCATCTCTTGCACCATTTGCTAGGTCATCTGCCTCTGATACGGGATGTAGCCCAGGGACACCTGGAGGCCCACATGTCCTGCAGACAGCAACTTCAAGGACAAGTAGCAACAAGGGATGGGGCCAAGGATGTGAAACAGAAACAGAACTCCTTCCAGACCAAGTTCATTGTTTCTGATCAGGGCCTTACCATGCTGCTTTTAGGTAAATGCTCCCCTTGACATTTAGTCCAGTCGCGTCTGACTCTAGGGGGTGGTGCTCATCCCCATTTCCAAGCCGTAGAGGCAGCGTTTGTCCATAGACAGTTTCCGTGGTCATGTGGCCAGTGTGACTAGACACAGAATGCCGTTACCTTCCCGCCAGGGTGGTACCTATTTATCTACTCGCATTTACATGCTTTCGAACTGCTAGGTTGGCAGGAGCTGGGACAAGCGATGGGAGATCACTCCGTTGCGTGGATTCGATCTTACGACTGCTGGTCTTCTGACCCTGCAGCACAGAGGCTTCTGCGGTTTAACCTGCAGCACCACCACGTCTCTTCGTAATAAAAGCAGCCAGCTTAAGAGCACTCCTAATGGGGGAAATAACAAGGAGAGTTTTCTCCTTTGTCATCCAGCCAAGGGTCAGCTTGCTGAATCAAGAGTGCCCTCCAGAGAAGGTGACCTTTGCAGTCAACCAGGGATCATTTACGGCAGAGAGGGGAAATATTTTGGCCAGTGTGATCCTGAATTATGGAGGTTGTTGTCCAAAATATTTGGAGAGCCCAATCTTCCTTGCCCATCTTTTAGGTCGTACTGTTGGTCTTAGTAACATTAGCTGACCCCATCAAGAGAAGGAACCTCATCAGGCCCATGGAGGCTTGTTGCACTACATAGTAACATGCAATCTATCAGCCTGGCTACCTTGATTCACTAACTGACCTCCAGCTAAGATGTCTGGCTACACATTACCCCAAAAGGAAGACATGCTACACTGAAAAGGAGATCAAAAGAAGACACAAATGTACATAAAAGCTGGCTGAATAGTTCAGTGGGTTCTTGCAGCCGAGCCAAGAATTGAGAGTTTGATTCCCGACTGGGACTCTCAAGATAAGGGCGAGCCTGTATAGCCTGGGGCAAGCTTCTGTGTCCCAGAGCACCCCAGAAGGAGGGACAGGTGAGTATTTGATAGGTAGCAGAACCTGGGTATTTTTGCCGTAATTTGGAATTGAGGTGACAGCAGATAATTAAGACTATTAATGTGCATCAAGTGTCATGTGCTGAATTAAAGGACAGCTGCAACTCTTTTAAATAATTTAAACAGAATTATAATGCATCACACTTGATTGGGGAGATTGCGAACAAGCAACTGTATGTCTACTGCACCTATATTTATGAGCTGTTTGTTGTGATGCATGATTTCCCACTTTTGAGAACCTCTTCCAAAGGCAAAATGGTTTTTCTGGTCTTCAAATGGAGGACTGTCCTCTGTAAAACAAACAGACAAGCAAACAAAAGACAGCACATAGTCACCAGGCTATCTGTGAATTGACCATCCCACCTTTCTGTGCCTTCTTTCAACCTCAGAGACCCACAAGAAACTTGAACCTGACGTATGGAAATCACTTCATGGTATGGATAGCTCAGTGACTCAGGTCTTGGTTGGGAGTTCAATTCCCCACTGAGGCTCCTTGAGAGGGGCTGTCCTTGATGATCCATAGGGTCTCTTCCAGCTCTGCAAAGGTTCTTGTTGTTATATTTAAATGACATTAAAATTACAAAGGTATATCTGCAGCAGCTACTTGTCAACCCTAGTTCTGACCCATAGAAGTCCATTAAAGGAGGCAGAGGTGTGACTCCACTGGCACAGCATTTGCAGAAAAGGGAAAGCAAAGGGAGGGCAACTTTCCATAATGACAGTGCTCCTGCAATAATCCCATATATTCACTGATATAGTACTGTTTCACTTGTGCTCAAACACAAGCCGCCAGGGGGAGCTATATAACTAAACTACTGGACATTTCTATTTATGTATTAGTGGACCCTATCTGCTTAAGTTTGTCTATTTGTACAGATTTCCTTTCTTTTGAAAAGGCAACTCTCTCTTTACCTTGTAGGCATAAATTCTGCCTTGTACATTCCTCTGAAAAGGAAGAGGGAAAATTCTCACCTTTGCCTAGCAAGGTACTTTGAATTTAAAGTAAGAGTTTACATGGCCAGTTCAGTACCTCTTTAATATATAGTTATTCTCTTACTGTGTAACAGGGTGGGCATATCGTCATTTTGAAAGTAAACTGTGCTATCATGGCTTCCTTCTGTGAATGAAGGATGGGAGGGTAGATGGAATGGCAAGTGATTTCTGACCTCCAAGGCTCTTAATATTAAAATCCTATTATTTATTTATTATTTGTTTATTTATCCCATTTACTTTGGGACTCAAGGCAGCTACAAGAGGCTTCCTTTCCATTTTTTATTCTCACAGCAACCTTGTGAGGTAGAGATAGTGATTGGCCCATGATCACACAGCTTCCTGGCTGAGTGGGGATTTGAACCGGAGTCATTTCCCTCCCAGTCCAATACTCTAACCACCACACTACACAGCCTGTCAAGAGTACCAACCTGGGGGCTATCTACACGAACATAGCATAAATAGATCATGTTCAGTTATCCTGCTAGGAACACTGACTACCAATGTGCCAGATAAAAATATTACCTAGGAATGTGGGAAATCACCTCATGCTGAGTCAGACCTTTAGTCCATTTAGCCCAATATTCTTGACACTGAATGGCATCAGTTGTCACAAGGTTTTCAGCAGGATTTATTTGTAAGCCTACTTGGAGAAACCCTGGATTGAATCTGGGCCACCTGCATTTAAAGCAGAGGATCAACCTTTGAACCCTGGTCTCATCTCAATAGAATTCTTCTGTTATTATTTACTAGGGAAATTAATATATCAGTGCCCATTCAGCAAATCTTGTGCATGTGACAGATCAAGATCATAAAAAAACAAGCCCATGTGTTTTCTTTGATAATGTGGATAAGTCACCCATGGAAATCATGCGCTGAAATTATGCAATGGCCATGCTGGCTGAGGGAATCTGGTAGTTGCAGGCCTTCCCTCCAATCCTTTCTCAAGCAGTTTCTTCAGAGACCCAAAATCTTGTTGGTTCTGCTGCTAGAGAACCACTCATCTGGAAATTATTCAGTTCATTGGCCTGCATATAAAAACACAGGATGAAGGCCTCAACAGTGCTTCCAAACAAGACTTTTATTGGGTGATGCTTCTCCAGATGACATTGTATTCCATTATTAATGTTGCCAATTTTCCCACTGTAATTTTTTTCTTAAAACTTGCTGTGGAGGAAAAGAGGAAATAGATGGAAAGATACCTTTATAATTGGGAGTACTAGCAACCGTCCTTCTGGAAGCAGCCTCTGAGCTAGAAAATGCAAGAAAACCAGCCTGCAATCTTTGTTTAGCCATGAAGTTTACTGGCAGATAAAGTCTACTGGCAGATCACGTCTGTTGCTGGGCAGAGGGAGGCAGCTGGCTCAGAAAGCAAATGCTGAAAGGCAGATAGCAGTCTCACAGTGATGGAGGACAAGGTTGTGTGCTCTAAGCAGCCTGCCCTGTGACCTCCTAAGCTAGCTTGCTACCCTCAGGTGAAAAGGGGGATGCCACTGGGCCACATGGTTGTAAGGTCAGAGTCAACTCCCAGCCCAGTTGGCTCCCTTATGTGATATTGGGGGTAGGGGGTGGGCAGAGACATCTTGTTCTTTGGCTCAGGTAGCACCATGCCTTAACTCAGCACTGTTTACTGGGGTAGTCTGCACAAGTTACTGCCCAACTTGCTACAGAGCTTGTGGAGAAATTTTTTTTAAAAAAAGGAGAATGCCTGAAAATCATATTCTGCTCCACTTTTTGGCGTTTTTTACCCTCTTATTTATCCATGACCCATGAAAAATAAGCAGACACTCATGAGAAAAGGCTGCTTATTGCAAAACAGATGGTACTTTCATTCTTCACAGTTTGGTTTCACTGTGGCTCAGGACTCCTTTCTTCTTGAAGAGGTTTCCCTGGTGGGTACAACATAACTGGTGTTAACAGAATTTTACCTGGTAAGCAATGTTTGCTAAACTAGCGAAAACTGAGCGGCACTTGTTTTCCGACATAACGTTCAGAGTTGGGGTGTGTGTGTACATAATGGTTATTTTTATTTTTAGCGTATACAAGAGTAAATATTATCAAAGCACAAATAAAAAACCAGGCCAATGCCAACACAAAGACACTTCAGTTTTTGCTTTGAGCCCACATTCAACAACAACAACCAGTTCTGGCAAGGGTACTTACTGAAACCAATTTTCTAAAGTGAAGTTGAGCTTCTTACTGGAAAAATGATATTCCACACTACTAAAAACGGAAGCCTCTCAGTCCAACCAGAAGTTATACTGTATATTACAGGACAGTTTTATGTGAAATATCACTATGTTAATGTGCGATTGTGATTCTTCTTTTTTTAATACCATAACTAGGAAGTTTCAGTAAAGCTGTGATATAAAAGAAGAAAGAGCTTTACGGCTTATGGTATAACCTAAGGCCTTATGGTGTATTTTAAAGGAGCCTTTCGGTAATGTTTCCATATTCTGGTAAGTGCCCCCCACGCTATTCTGCCTTCAGCCCGTCAGGCAGAAGCGTGCACTGAGGTGAAGCACAGTTTACTTGACAAGCACTGGGTGAAGTGATGGTGATGGAGCTCATTGAAGTGACAGTGGGATGATTCATAAGGTGTGTATGAAAGAAGGAGAGTATGGGAATAGAAAGCACAAGCACTAAGAATAAAATAAAACTAGGGGAAATAGTGGGAGGAATGCATGCATTGGCATGTATGCGTTCATGCACAGGTATGCCATGTGTGTGTGTGCAGAGAAACAGAGTAAAAGGGAAACAGACACATATGGTGCATTGGACAAAGTAGTTTTTGAGTCGCACTAAAATACATTCATTGGCCTTTAAAGTGCCACAACATTTTGCCTTCCTCCTCGCTTTTCTTCTTTTTCCCCTTTAATTTTTTTCCAACAAGCACAGACAGTATGAATAGATGATAGATTAGAAAAACAGATAGATTCAGTGACCTTACAAACCCTGCCAGTTTAAAACCAGAGTTCAGGCTAGTGCATCTTGGCTCAAGTTCCACAAAACCAGGAAGCTGGAAATTAACAGGCATCCAGAACGAAGGAATGCAGTGTCACAAATTGTGCTTTCTTACTCTCCAGGCACCCATATTTTGCCTTGAACTTTTAATCCCTTATCGAGATTGGGGGGGGGAAGGGTAGCATAGAGTACGTGGAACCATTAAAGATGTCCTATCTCATTCTGATTCTGCACTGCCTTGAAGCATCTGAGCCTTAATGTATAGTTGGAGGGCTCCTCCTGTGAGTTAAACTGCCCTTAAAATGGTAAGGAAAAGAGCACCACTCTCACTTTGACTGCATCAGAGGAGAGGAGACCTTCCCTTTTCTGCTCTGAAACCCATCCTGCCAGCTGCTGATGCAAGCAACAAACAGATATGGGTTTGGCATGGCTCTAATAATTGAGCAGATCATGATAATGAATGATTTTATTTGTTCAACCTCTGGTATTTTCACAAGTAATTGTTGAAGCCCATCACGGATAAAACTTCTGGTTTTTCTTTGTTTGCTTGACAACTCACCTTCCTTAAAGGGGTGCTCCTATGCCCCATACATGTATGTGTGTGGTTTGTTTGGTTTACAAACTGACATTTGCACAATATGCTTGTGCAGAGGTGTGGCAGATGCATTGAGCTCTTAGTACACTTGAGATGTACAATCTGGAGTCTTTTGCCTAGGAATGGCATATGACTGACGTGACATCTTAATAACGGAGGCAGTGTGGATGGCTATGTATTTGTGCCTTATAGGCGTTGGCTCTGTCCAAATGTAAAAAAACAACGGGGTAGCAAAAAAGTTAAAAGAGATTGGGTTAATTTGTTGAGGGAACAATCAAACAAATGCTAGCACCGGGCCTTTTGTCATTATTTCTGGTGGGCAATGAACTATTAGATATTAGATATTAGATAAATAATTGATTGTACTTTTATGTTTGACAGTTTGTCTTAAAATCCAGTCCAACTAGAGGGGACAAGACACCTGTATATAGAGTGAGAAGATATACTATAGTAAGCATGTATCACAGAGTCAAAGCCTTATTGTCTATTTTATACATAAATGAAATCCAAATAGTAATATTGATTATAATGTTTATACTCTGCTGTACTTCTCTGTACTTTAATTTTGTGTGTGTGTTATTACTGCATTGGTTATATCAGCATCAAAAAATGGCCTATCTATGCAAAACAAGAATGGATTGGTGTGTGTGTGTGTGTGTGTGTGAGAGAGAGAGAGTGAGTGAGTGAGAGAGATAGATAGAGAGAGAGAGAGAGAGAGGAGGGGGGAGAGCAGCCATTGATCAGAGGGAGCCATCAAGGCATCTCTTAAAAGATAAAGCTAATCTGAGAGTTCCACTGGGTGGAGCATTTACACACATCAGCTGTAAAGGTGACCCTTGGAAAGGCCCTTCTTCTCCACTGGCCAGACGCTCCTAAAGGTTTCTAAGGAAAGCAAACAGGCTTGTCTTTGCAGTCTCTGTGAATCACACACCCATGGGTACTTCTACATCTGCGAAAAACACCTTTGGGGACATTCTAGAATTTTATCCTCCCCCCCCCCCCAATCATATATTCCTCCACTCAGTGTTTGCTCCTCAGTTTCCTTCTTCTACCTACCACCAATGCAGCTTCTTGGGAACGTCTGGATTTTATAAGGTATAACCAATTGCATACACCGTAGCTTTATTTCCATCTTTAATACTTGCTTCCTCTTCATAGTTGATCTTTCTTTGGTTTTTTTTTTTTTAAAAGACTCCTTAAAATAGTTAAATTAAATAATTTAAAGGCACTGACTCCTTCCCTCTCCCCTCTCTCCATCTCTATCACCACCACCTTTGCATTATTACTGTTATGAGGAAGACAAGGACCATCACTACCGACAGCACCAGCAAGAGATGTATTACTGGGAGACTATTTATTCCGATCATCATTCATGCCTCTCAGCTTCCTAGATGCTTGTGGAAACTCTAGAGCAGCCCTGTAGTTGGCATTAGGATTTTCCTTTCACTGAAGGACACTGAAAGTTGTCCCCACCTTCACTGTCAGGAGTCCTGCATAGTGTTGGATGTGTTGGGCACTCTGTCCTAATCAGGATGTCCTGTCTTTGGTGACAGGATCAGGGCAGCAACTAGGGCACAGCAAATTAGAGGGTGCCAAAATTGAGAGGTGAATCTACTGTATTATGAACATAAGACAGCACCACCCTCCTATTCCTCTACACCCTCCTTTTTCCTCTTTTTTCTTAAAGCATAAGCTTTCTCTCTCTTTTTGGGGGCACCATACTCTTCCTTTTTCTCAGTGGCAGATTGCACCTCTGCCTTCTGCAATGGAATGGGTGGAAGGCCATACTGCCTGCCCTGGATCCCTAAATCACCAGAGTAGATCCCTGGATGGGATCGCCCTGTAACAGGTCTTCCTAGGATCCTGAAGTGCCCATGCCGTCAGCTTCCAATCCCTAGCCATTTGCCTCCACCAAAGGGTTATTGTACTCTTCCTTAGTGTTTTGACCAAAGGGACAACAGTATTAGCTTGAGATAAAATAAGCTGACTCATTATTTCTGTATCAGAATGTTCAGTCTTGCTTATAAAAGAGGTTTGGTTAACTTTCTCTGTGAGGAAACAACATAGGAAGCTGTCTTGTATCAGATCTTGATATTCGTCCTCCTGCCCACTACCATCTGGTGCATGTGCGATGAAGTTGTGGCCCTCTAGATCTT